>NC_142867.1:32632500-32976250 GCF_051225735.1 Oryctolagus cuniculus
GTTTGCCGCTGCTTGTCTGAAACCGATGATTCAGAGTCCTGTCTGGTAGATGTCTCACAGCAATCTCTTGCTTCTCCTTCGGAGTTACGATTGTCTCGTGTTTCTGTACAACTGACTTCCTCAACATCTTTCCCATTTATTATCTTTGGAGAAATGAATGCTGAATGTGGGATATTGGTATTCTGTAATGAATTACTCCTGAAACCAAAGGAATAATTTGAAATTCCTATCATCAAAATATGTACAGTGACATTTTTCTAGGATATATTATATGAACAATGCAAACCTTCATTTGTTCAAGTTCATGTACGTAACACACTAATAGGATGTGAGTTTTTTGATGTATAAAATATCTCAAGAAATAGTGTAGACTGCATTTACATACATTTAATTAGTTATATTTTGGTAAAGGTGATATCTGAGTATCTATAATTGCTACATTTATAGGTAGATAATAATAAATCAAAAGGGCAATAAAGACAATCTTACCAACTGAAAGCATTTATTTCCTCTCTTCCTGGCTCCCATTCCATTAGTTTTACCAAAATACCTCTGAGAAATTGAGAAGGGAGCTGGCTTAGTGTTTGTAACAAAGCTATCGAAAGAGGTCATTTTTGAATACAACAGAGTGACCCTCTAGTGTACATGCAAAATTCATTTTAAAGATTAATTTACAAAATGAAGAGGAAAGTAAAAATACCAACACCAACCTGTTCTGGCACGGTTTATTTTTCTTGGTAGTGGCAGGCTGAGGCCAGACAACATGTGCAATGCCCACACTAATTGGCTGAGGAGCCGATAAAGTTATCTGATTGGTTAGAACAGGTTGCGGCATCACGGAATTGTAATGACTGCTGTGTGAAACCATTTTCCTAAGAGGAGAGTTCAGAAAAATCAAATCCCTTATTTATCAAGAACTATTTTCCAAATTATTCACAATGAAATACCTTTGTCCTCAGCTTACCCCCAGTCTCCAAGCCTCTGTGATCCAGCCACACCGTCAGAGGTCAGTGTAGTAGTAGCAGGAGCCATGGGTGTTACCTGTTGCCAGGCAGGTACCAACATCTGCTGTGTTCTACCAGACCATGTCTGTTACACCAAAACAAAACAAGCTAGTAAGTCAAAAATAATGGGTCTCAAACTCAGAAGTATATTAAAGGAACAACTAACAATTATAAAACTTAAAGTCAGTAACATATACCCAGGAATGAATCCCCAGCCAAAGCACTTCCATTGTTTCTCAAAAATACAAGCTGGTATTTTACAAATATATCATGCTTCTAAATATGTGTAATTAAAATAGCACAAATGCAAAAATAAAGAGTTATGGCAAACCTGAGAAAGAACTCCTGGCCGGATCTGTAGTGGCTGCACAGCTGGGGCCTGAGTTACAAGTGGAACAGTATTATCTACCCTTATTGAGTAACTAGCAGGTTTACCATGTGTTGCAGGAATACCTAGAAAATAGAATAGTTATCAAATATGAGAGAAATGCCTCCTCTGATTTAACTTATAAAATTATTTTAAATGTAAAGAACAGCTTAAATTCTGATTGGTATTAAAACCACTCCATACATCAAATTTTCATAACACTAACAAAGGATTCTACTGGGAAAATAAGGTACTTCTCCATCTACCTTGTGGTAGATCATTCCAAAAGTTATTTTTTTTAAAAGATTTATTTATTTATTTGAAAGTCAGAGTTAGAGAGAGGCAGAGGCAGGGAGAGAGAGGTCTTCCAAGCGCTGGTTCACTCCCTAGATGGCTGCAATGGCCGGAGCTGCACCGATCCAAAGCCAGGAGCCAGGAGCTTCTTCCAGGTCTCCCACGTGGGTACAGGGGCCCAAAGACTTGGGCCATCTTCTACTGCTTTCCAGGGCATAGCAGAGAGCTGTATCGGAAGTGGAGCAGCAGAAACTCAAACCAGCACCCATATAGGACGCCGGCACTGCAGGCAGCAGGCGGCAGCTTTACCCACTACACAACGGTGCTAGCTCCTCCAAAATTATTATAAAGCTACTCTTTAAGTGCAGGCACTGTGGCACAGCAGGTTAAGCTACCATTTGCAATGTGCTCCACTTCTGAATCAGCTTCCTAATAATACACCTGGGAAAAGAGCAGAGGATTGCCCAACTACTTCAGCCCCTGCCACCATGTGGGACACCAGGATGGAGTTCCTGGCTTCTGGATTCAGCCTGGTCCAGATCTAACTGTTGTGGACATTTAGGGAGTGAACCAGCAAATGGAACATATTTTTTCTCTCTCTCTCTTCTTCTTCTTCTCTTCCTCTTTCACTGCCTTTCAAATAAATAATTTTTAATAAAAGCTACCCTTTCTGCATTAAGATGAACACTACAAATTGTATTAACATTTTTCATTAAACTTCTCATATTTCCTTTAAAAGTTTGCTACTATAGCCTTCTTTTCTTTTCAAACATTTCTGTCACTATGATAAAAGGACATGGAAAAGATGAATCTGGCTCAACATCCTGATAATCTAGCAGATAAATGCTTTTCTTGTCATACAAACTTTTAGTTTTGATCAGTATTTTCTTATAACTGTCATAGGAGCTTACTCTCCTGTCATCAAAAGCAAAATGCCACACAACTTCACAATTCAATGAACATGTTGGTTTATATAAAGGAAGAACACTTGAGGACTTCCCAGTGTTTTAATGGCACACTCATTGCAATGTCTAAAGGAAAAGCAAAAACTAACCTACTCTGCTTAATTTCGTGGCATAATGAAGCTTTGCCCAATGTGACTAAATCAACTAGTATTCCTAGTAGAGAGCTGCTGAAACTCCAGAACACATTACCATTTTGCTTACCTACTTGGAAAACTAGAAAACAGTATTCAGCCATGTTAATTATGTGAATTTCAATTTTGTTGTTTTACAAATAAGTCTTACAATACTCAACTTCGAGACAGCAAAACAGCATCACACTTCAACAAGATATTGAAACATACCCAAGATTAGAAAGCACTATTAACTAGAATAAATTCACTACTGGATAATTCCTGCCTACTAGAGCTTTTAATACGGGCTAGTATATTATTTAAATCTAGTTATATTTTAGATAAAGGTGATGCTGGTTCTCTTCAGTCATAAGAAGAAAATGTTACAATTATTTTCTCTTCCAATTGAAAAACAATCTTAAATTTTCACTGCACAAATGTATGTGTTGTGGTAAGAACAAAGCTACTTCTGTTGTTTATTTACTTCACAGAGACTTATATCTTACTGCCAGGGTGTTCTTCTACTCTGTACTCTACCTAAAAAGTAAGGTGTGAACTAAGTTTACAAAAATCTACTTTTTTTAAACTGATCTTCTTACCCCTTCCAAAAAGCATGTCTTGGCCAGCAAATTCTCCAAGAAACAGAATATAAGCACACCCAGGCAGTGTAGATATACTGCAGCAAGAGACAATGTCTTCAAGGAAAAAAAGGAGAATTTAGTTTGACAAGGATGAAAAGAGAGCAAATTCTCAAATCCAAACCAAAAAAAAAAAAAAAAAAAAAGCTTTGCCCTTAATTCTTTCCATAAGCAGTGTCTTGAGATGAGAGGAATTCTCCTGTATCTTCTCTTCATGAGATCCAATTTTTGATCAAATTCAAAAAGGGGTTAGAATCTCAACTTTCTGTAGTTACTAGGTTAGCTAAAATTTTATCTTTGCTTCAATAGATTTTCTTTAGCGCTTGGAGAACTGGGCACAAAAGGTTTATGAAGACTGTGCTAATGCAACAGGGGAGAATTTTGCTAGAATGTACTTAACTCTAAAATAGCAGTTTCTATCTGGAAGAGCAACCTTTCAGGTTGCTAACTAGTTTTTAATGCTTGTTTAAAATGTATGACTTACACTCAGACTTGTTGAAGAAAAGCATGGTTTACATAATCTTCCTACTAAAATAATTCTTAAAGTAAGTACAGATTTATTAATACAGTATTCTATATGCCTATTCCTATATATACATATTACAAAATCTAAAATATATTAAATATGACCTAATCACTATAGCTCTGAAGTAAGGTAAAAATAGTAAGTGAAAGATACAGACATTAAACATCTCAAAATCCAAACCAGAATGGGATCAAAATTACTATACCCAACAGCTGCAAAGTGATTATTTTAAAATGTTTTTTATAAATGGATTGCCGGCCGGCGCCGTGGCTCACTAGGCTAATCCTCCGCCTTGCGGCGCCGGCACACGGGGTTCTGGTCCCGGTCGGGGCACCAGATTCTGTCCCAGTTGCCCCTCTTCCAGGCCAGCTCTCTGCTGTAGCCAGGGAGTGCAGTGGAGGATGGCCCAAGTGCTTGGGCCCTGCACCCCATGGGAGACCAGGAGAAGTACCTGGCTCCTGCCATCGCATCAGTGCGGTGCGCCGGCCGCAGCGCACCGGCCGCAGCGGCCATTGGAGGGTGAATCAACGGCAAAAGGAAGACCTTTCTGTCTCTCTCTCACTGTCCACTCTGCCTATCAAAAAAAATAATAAATAAAATTAAAAAAAAATAAAATATAAATGGATTGCCACATGATGAAGTGGGTAAAAGGCTCAACACTAAGATTTTCTACAGAGATGCTGAGACTGATTGGAGAGAATGCTTTCATTTCTAAGGCAGAAACAACGAAACAGCATAGGTGCAGAACCTGTCTATCCTCTGCTGCAACTGCATCTGTTACACAAGCCAATGCATATTTTCTTTTTAACAGGCAGAGTGGATAGTGAGAGAGAGAGACAGAGAGAAAGGTCTTCCTTTGCCGTTGGTTCACCCTCCAATGGCCGCCGCAGCGCACCGCGCTGATCCGATGGCAGGAGCCAAGTGCTTCTCCTGGTTTCCCATGGGGTGCGGGGCCCAAGCACCTGGGCCATCCTCCACTGCACTTTCAGGCCACAGCAGAGAGCTGGCCTGGAAGAGGCGCAACAGGGACAGAATCCGGCACCCCGACTGGGACTAGAACCCGGTGTGCCGGCGCCGCAAAGCCAAGGATTAGCCTATTGAGCCGTGGTGCCAGCTCATTTTTAATTCTAATTGAAAAGCATTGTTCTTGACATTCAATGGGTTAACCAGCCTGAGACTATTTAAATCTTTTATTTGTTATTCCTGTTACAAGTCACTGTTACAAGTGTTGCCATTATCTACAAAAAGTTACTTTTTATCACGTGTAAGACACATAAAAATATAAAGGTAAGTCCAACTTCCCAGAAATGTTTTCAGAATGACGCTGACGTCTATTTAGAAATGTGCCTCACAGGTCAGGCATTATGGCACAGCGGGTTAAATCTCTGCCTGCAACGCACACATTCCCTTTTGAAATGCCTTGCTCAAGTCCTGGCTGCTTTACTTCAGATCCAGTTTCCTGCTAATGTATTCTGGGATGCATTAGATGATGACCCAAGTACCTGGGTGCCTGCCACTCACATAGGAGACCCAGATGGAGTTCCTGGCTCCTTGCCTCAGCCTGGTCTAGCTCTTGCTAAAGCAGGAATTTGAAGAGTAAACCAGAGGATGAAAGATATCTCTACCTCTGTTTCTCCCTTCCCTTCACTCCTCCCTCCCTTCCTTCCTCCCTGTCACTTAGCCTTTCAAACAAATAAATAAATAAATAAGATTTTGGGGAGATAAAGAAAAAGATACATGTCTCATATATTAAGTTTTTCCTATAAACAGAAGATAGGCTATAACAGGAATTTCTATATTTTTATGAAATATATAACTATATTTGTATATTCAGGTAATCAAAATTCAAGTTGATTTTGGTATACAGAGAGATTGTTAGAACCAAAGAAAAGCTACTCAGTAGTGTAGATTATAAGCTTATTTAATTATAGCAAGTAAAAATGTATTTAAAAAGAACTGATTAAAAATAGCATCAGGGAGCTGAACATACAGAACAGTAACACCCAGTAGAGGACAATCCATACCTTCTATATTCATTCATTTTCATTAAAGTATTTTTATAATGCTAGACTCCCATAGGAAATACAATTACTACATGATTCACTCTGTTAATGATGATTACAATGGAATTTGAATAAAGAAATGAGTGTCCTTGATCTAGAGGCTATTGAATAGCCTAAATTTGAAATGTCACACTAAATACACCAAAACTCTGCAACGTATTTAACAAACAAGTCCCTACATTTGTTTTAAAATAATGGATGCCAAAATTCAAATTTGAATAATCTGAATGGAAGATTACCTTGAATTGCTGGGGGACAGATGATCAGTGTCTGCTGAAAAGCATCGCCACAACCGAACTGAGCAGTTCCTGCCTGTAAGGGTATCCCATGGTGCACAACTGAATGAGCAGATGTGGTTAATGCCTGCAACAATCAATGTACAGCACATCACATAGAGCAGCACACATGCAATCAACACATTTCTTAAAAATGCTAATTCTATCATAAATATTGACTCAGAAGATGAAAACATAAACAAGCTGCTTAAATTAAAATTTAATTCCTTACTCTGCTGAGCTCCACCTTTATTAGAGTTCTAACACAGAAGGGTGGGTGGAAGACACAATGAATTTGAGTAGATGTGTGTTCCAAATGTTGCCTTGAACTTCCAGAGACTTAATAAAATGGTTATAGTGAGATCTCACCACCACTCTACTTTCAAACTGCCGACTCCAAACATCTGTACACTTCAGGAGCAAAATAAGTAACCATAAAATTTAAGACTATAAATAATTAACTATGATAAAGGTCTTACCTGACTTCTTAGCGTTCCAATTTTAGTAAAATTTGCTGTCAGAGTGGCAGTACTGCTTGAAGCAACTGGTCTTAAAAGTGAAGTTTTATTGTGATTGTTTGTGTCACACGAATTTGGGTGGAACTTACAAATATCCATAATATGAAAACAGGACTTCACACTGCAAAAGTGAAAAGTATTATATTATTTTCAATGTCTAGAATAGTTTAATGTACAATAACAAAAAAATTTCCAAAAGAAAAATCCTGATTTATATGCAATCTGCTTATTTTTAAAGAGAAATCCTATAACACTAAATTTCAAACCAAGCAAAAGTATATATTCTATCTGTAATATCTTTTAGTATTCTTAAATGTTTGTTGATTTATGTTTTCATCTATTTGACAGACAGAAAGAAACAGAGATATCCTCTATCTACAGGTTCTCTCCTCCAATGCCCACAAGCCAGAGCTGGACCCGGTCAAAGCCAGGAGCCTGGAATTTCATCTGGGTCACCCAGGTGGGCGGTAGGAGCCCAAGGACTTGAGGTATTATACCTCCCAGGATGCATTAGCCGGAAGCTGGACAGTCTAGTTTGGGCGTCCCCCAATGATACATGTGCTGAGATGTTGGTCTCCAGAGAGAGATATTGATCGGAGGGGCAGAAACCTTAAGAGCCTAGAAGGAAGTCCATAGGACACAAGGGCATGCCCTCAAAAAGGGACTACAGTAGGTTTTCATGCAATCCCTTGGTAGTTCTCGTGACAAGGTTGCTATAGAGACCAGCATCGTGGCACAGGGGGGTCAAGCCACCACCTGCAATGTCAGCATCCCATGTGAGCGCCAGTTCAAGTCCTGGCTGCTCTCCTGATCCAGCTGCCTGCTAATACGCCTGAGAAAGTAGAGGAAAATGGAACTCGGGCCCCTGCCACCCATGGGGGAGACCAAATGGAGTTCTGTGCTACAGGTTTCAGCCTAGTCCAATCCTGCCCCTTGTAGCCATTTGGGGAGTGACCCAGTTTATAAAAGATACCTATATGTGTGTGTGTCCCACTCTCCAACTATACCTTTCAAATAAATATATAAATTGAGGAGGAGGAGGATGCTATTATAAATCAAGCCTGACCCTCACCCTCTCTCTATTTCCTGATTAGAGATGTGATTCTTCTTCTAGTATGTGCTGCCTCAACCAACCATGAAGACATTTCTAAAGCCTACTCTATGTTGCTTTGGGAGGTCGAAAGTCCAAGCAGCAAACTGTGAGCTAAATAAACCTCTTTTTTTATAAATTTAGCTTGTGTCAAGTATTTTGTTATAGTAATTAAAAACTAATGTATCAGCAAAGCAAATGAAAGCATTTTTTGGAAGCACACAATTTTATGACTCCCACTCAGAAGAATTTTCCCTAAACGTCTTGATATCCACACCGCTAAATTAATGACATCAAAAATGTCATTTTCAAAGTGACTATAATGGAAACCATTAAAACATTTCTAAGTATTTGGAAGGGGAAATAATGGACTTTTTAAAATCATCAGTTTGAGGTTCAATCCATGATAATGGGTACGGGTTCATTCCTATCCTTTCTTCATTACTCTTCTTAAAATATTTGCAGAAGCCATTCTAAGTCATTAATTATAACTCTCTTCATATCATAAAAAGAAGTCTCGGGCTCAACAAATTCACAAAATTTGGTTAAGAGACCATTTGGCGGGCCGGTGCCACGGCTCACTAGGCTAACCCTCCACCTTGCAGCGCTGGCACACCGGGTTCTAGTCCCAGTCAGGGCGCCGGATTCTGTCCCGGTTGCCCCTCTTCCAGGCCAGCTCTCTGCTGTGGCCAGGGAGGGCAGTGGAGGATGGCCCAAGTACTTGGGCCCTGCACCCGATGGGAGACCAGGATAAGTACCTGGCTCCTGCCATCGGATTAGCGTGGTGTGCCAGCCACAGCGCGTCAGCCACGGCGGCCATTGGAGGGTGAACCAACGGCAAAGGAAGACCTTTCTCTCTGTCTCTCTCTCTCACTGTCCACTCTGCCTGTCCAAAAAAAAAAAAAAAAATCTGAAGGAAATGTTTTCTCTCTGTCCAGTCTGGTAGACACTGGCTGCATGTGGCTATTGCATGCATGAAATATGACTGGTGTGACTGAGGAATTGAAGCTTAAAGTTTGCTGTGCCCTATATCAGAGACCTAGGTTCATTACCTGGCTCCTGTTCCCAATTCCAGCTTCCTGCTAATGTATGAGAAGTGATAGCTCAGGTAATTGGGTTCCTGCCACCTTCATGGGAAACCTGCTCTGAGTTCCTAGACAGGCATTTGGGAGTAGGCCAGTGGATGGAAACTCTCTTTGGGTCTCTCTGATTCTCAAATTAAAAAAAGAAACAGAGCTGCCTAAGGTAACTGGTAAAGCCTTCAGAGTTCTTTTTCTTCTATCCCAGAAAAAATCCTATTTCTATCAGAATGCGGAGAAGGAAAAGGAAAAAGAGAAAGCAAGAATTCAAAAAAGGATGAACTCTAAGATCTACGAAAACTGAAGTGTAACTTAGAAAAACAGCTATTAACGTTTCCTTTTATATATTCCTACTTACTAAAGTAAAAATTGTGAAATAAAAACAAAACCACTCAGTCTTATTTTCAGTATGATATTGTGGAAAAGAACCACAATCCACACATATATTCAAGTACTCTGCCACTTAGCCAGCTTGAGAACTTGACTAAGTTAGCCTGATTTCTTTTGACTTAGTTTACTTCAATTTAATAAATTAAATCATTTTTATGGCACAGTGAACTTCTACACATATTAGTATTATTATTTTTCCAGATCTATTTTAAAGTATTATAAAGTAACATACTGGTTGCTATGAGGGAAATCTAGAAGATGTTTCATATTAACAAAGGGATGGTTCAGAGTCTCAACTGGAGTAATTCTTAAATCAGCATCAATCAGCAACATTTTCTTCAACAGACTAACAAATTCTCTTCTATCAGCTTTCTCAGCCAAAAGATCACTTCCTTCCAAATCCATCACTGTGTTCACCTAAAAAAATCAAAATTTTAAGCCAGCAAATAAAAGTCAGAGAGAATATTATATATTATAGCTTCATGGTTTAAAAAAATTAACAACACAGGAAAGAACAGAGAATTATAATTATTTAAAACAAAGAAGAACAACTGACATTATAAATACTCAAAATGTTTTAAGGTACCAAATAGGACTCAAAGCAAGAATAATTTTTTTATTAAACAAATATCCATTTATGATAAAATATCAGGGAAAGAAATGTTTGCTAAGATTTCTCCTTTTAAAGAAACCATATTTTACTTTCAAAGGACAAGAAAATTAAAATTTTAATGAAACCAAACACAATTAATGAAGATTGAAATATTAAAATCAATTTCATTTGAGAAATTTAGAACCAACAAGTATTCTAAAGCCCTTAAGAAAACATGGAACATGTTTTGGCACTCAAATCTATCTTAAGCATGTCTGGCCAGCGCCGTGGCTCACTTGGCTAATCCTCCGCCTGCGTCACCAGAACCCGGGGTTCTAGTCCCAGTTGGGGCGCAGGATTCTGTCCTGGTTGCTCCTCTTCCAATCCAGCTCTCTGCTGTGGCCCAGGAAGACAGTGGAGGATGGCCCAAGTGCTTGGGCCCTGCACCTACAAGGGAGACCAGGAGGAAGCACCTGGCTCCTGGCTTCAGATCGGCGCAGCATGCCGGCCTTAGCAGCCATTTGGGGGGTGAACCAATGGAAAGGAAGACCTTTCTCTCTCTCACTAACTCTGCCTGTCAAAAAAAAATAGCATGTCTGAGTAACAAATGTGACTGTGGTACTCACATGCGCTATATCATCCAGACTGTTGAATATGTACTTCCTGGCTTCTTTTGACTTCATTCCTGTCTCTGCCTCATGTTCCTCCAGTGTCTAAATACACATATCAAAGAACAAAAATATATTATTTCCCCCCCATGAATTCCTATGCCTTTAATCCTCACATATTATTCTAATATATTGAATATTCTAATGTAACTATCCATTTCAAAAGAGTAGTTATCAAAAACACACTTTTTAAAAATTAAAACAGCTTGGCTCAAGCCAAGAAAAATACTGTAGTGATTCTGTCAAACTGATAGGAATTAGATACTACTACAGTTTTAATGATCTTATGAGTATTTTATTTAATATTTTTTTCTACAGAGAAACCTTTTATTTAATAAATACAAACGTCATGCATTTCTTAAGTACAACTTTAGGAATATAGTGATTCTTCCCACCTTGCCCACCCTCCCACCCCTCTCCTTCCTACCTCTCTTATTCCCAGTCTTATTTTATATTACGATCTATTTTTTTTAATTAACTTTATGCACAGAAGATTAAGTCTATAGTAAGAGTTCACTGATTTGTATGAATTGTGAGTATTTTAAAGTTTATAGTAGAGTGAAGTTTCATTTGATTATTGCTATAGCCCTTTTATTTTCCTGCTGTACTACGGTCTTTGTAATATTTGTTGAACTCTTTATTTAGTAGAGTTATTAAGCCTTTGACTATAATGTAAATCAAAAATAATTATCAAAAAATAATAAAATATTAAGCTAAAAATTATGAAATAGTCAGAGGCTACATATAAGCTCAGCTTAAAAAAAGAAATTATAACAAAGCCCTTGAACAATGTAACTAATAGTTATAAAAGTTGACCATTAAGAGTATACTGTGTCCACGAAGATCCCAGCCTACGTGGGACATGTAGTGAGTAGTTAAGACTCAGTGCCTATCCTATACAGCTTAATAATGCAGAACTGAGTGGAAAAGATAAACACAACACAAATACACACATATAGGGTTTTAAAAACTTAAGATGAGGTAATAACAATATTGCCACATTAGAGAACAAGCTAAATCATTATGAGGAAGGAATTTCTTCTTAAAGAAGAAAAGGTCAAACATTAAAATTCAAAAGAAATACAGCAGGGTTAAAAATAGGCACAGAAGGTATTATTCATGCATAAGGCATTTAAGAAAACTGTTTTTCTATTTTTTTTTCATGCATTACCTTTAATCTCCAACCAGAATGAGACATATCTGTTTCTCTACAAAAAAATCTTGTGGATTTTGTACCCACATTTAACAACTGTTCTCCTGGTAAACCTTGAGTCTGAGAAATGTATCGAATCTGAAAAATAATTTACAAAAACAAAAGAGTATATTCTTTCATACAGTAAGAAGTAGCTTAACATTTTTTATCACTTACATTAATTAAGTAATTATATACTAGGTTCATTTGATCAGGAATTAAAAGACAAAATCTATATCCTCAAGAAATGCATTATCTAGTGGGGCATACACAAGAATACACTGTTCTGAGTACCACAGTAAAGTAATGTTTTAAAGAAAGACAGCAAAGACCTGAAACTCAATCTAGGTCTCCCATGTGGGTGCAGGGGCCCAAGCACTTGGGTCATCTTTCACGGCTTTCCCAGATGCATTAGCAGAAATTTAGATCATAAGTAAAGCAGCTGAGACTCACACTGGCACCGATATGGGATGTTGCCCTCACAGCAAGCAGTTTAATCCACTGTGCCCAGGAAACCCAAACTGAGGTTCCAGTTCTTGGCTTGCGCCAGGCAGATCCCTGGACATTGTGGGCATTTGGGGAATGAATCAACAAACAGCAGCTCTCTCTCTCAGTGTCACTGCCTCGCAAAGTTTCTTAAAAGTTTTTTTTTTTTTAATGTTTATTTTATTTTTTTATTTTGACATGCAGTTAGACAGAGAGAGAGACAGAGAGAAAGGTCTTTCTTCCTTTGGTTCACCCCCGAAATGACTGCTATGGCCGGCATGCTGTGGCCGGCATGCCGATCCGAAGCCATGAGCCAGGTGCTTATTCCTGGCCTCCCATGCGGGTGCAGGATCCAAGCACTTGGGCCATCCTCCACCGCCTTCCCGAGCCACAGCAGAGAGCTGGACTGCAAGAGGAGGAACCGGGACAAAATCCAGTGCCCCAACCAGGACTAGAACCCAGGGTGCTGGTGTCACAGGTGGAAGATTAGCCTAGTGAGCCATGGCGCCGGCTGTTTTTTAAAAAGGGGGTGGAGGCAGGGAAAAGGGGATGGTGTTGTGGCATAGCATGTAAAGCTGCCTGAGACATTGGCATCCCATTCAGTCGCCAGTTCAAGAGCCAACTGCAATCATTTGGGGAGTGAACCCAGTAGATGGAAGATCAACTGATCTCTCTCTTTCTCTAATTTTGCCTTTCAAATAAATCTTTAAAAAGTGGGGAGAGAACTGGCATTGTGTTATATAACATGTTAAGCTGCCACTCAAGATGCTAGCATCCCATATCCAGGGTGCTCCACTTCCAACCTAGCTTCCTGTTAATGCACCCGGAAAGGCAGTGGAAAATGGTTCAAATGTTTGGGCCTCTGCCACCCATGTGGGAGACCCAGATGGAGTTCCTGGCTCCTGACTTTAGCCAGGAGGCTGCAGTGGCTATTTGGGGAGTGAACCAGCAGATGGAAGATCTCTCTCTCTTTCTCTGTCACTTTGCGTCTCAAATAAATAAATCTTTATTAAAAGTTTTTTTTACACAGCATGTATTATTTACCTTTCCATTCTTATCTCAACACACTGCAACCTGAATGTTACTCTAAGTCAGTCTTATGACACAGATTAAGATAAGTAATGATCTGTTAAAATGAACACACACAATGATTACACGGAAGTCCTTATCTTCTTTTTTTAAAAGATTTATTTATTTATTTGAAAGTCAGAGTTACACACAGAGAAGGAAAGGCAGAAATGTGCTCACTTCGGCAGCACATATACTAAAATTGGAAGGAAAGGCAGAGAGAGAGAGGAATAGAGAGGTCTTTCATCCGCTGGTTCACTCCCCAATTGGCTGCAATCGCCAGAGCTGTGCCAATTCGAAACCAGGAGCCAGGAGCTTCCTCCACGTCTCCCACGTGGGTGCAGAAACCTAAGGACTTGGGCCATCTTCTATTGCTTTCCCAGGCCATAGCAGAGAGCTGGATTGGAAATGGAGCAACTAGGACTCAAACTGGCACCCATAAGGGATGCCAGTGCTGCAGGAGGTGGCTTTACCAGCTACGCCACAGGGCCAGCCCCCTTATCTTACTTTGATACTACCTTAAAAGTTCTGTCTACTCCATTCCCACGACACCATTCTTTTCTGGTTCTCATCCTACATCTTTTATGGCCTTTCTCCATTTGTTCTTTGTAAGACATTGCTTTTGTCTTTCTTGTCTTCACTCCACAGGTATTATCTCTAAATCTGTATCTCTGCCTCTAAAGTTCCTCAACTGCTTACTCAACAGTGTCCATCCACCTGGATTTTTTAAGTTCCTCCATCAATCCAAACAATTCCTTTCAATCTGTTAATCCTCACTAGCTCTTTCGTTCATTAATAGCACTACCACCCAAATAAGAAACAGGACATTTGTACCAGACAAGTACCTCTTCCTCATCTCTACCCAAAATGAAAACCCTAACAATTTTACCATACTAGTATCTTTCACAACTGTCCCCTCTTCTCCTTCCCTACTTCAGGTCTGTGATTCTGAGACAATTTCTCAGCCCTTTCAATTACTCAACCTGCCTCCATGTTCCCCTAATGTCATTATTCACACTGCTACCAAATATTCTAGCAAAATGCAAATCTGATTGTATAATCAGTTAACAACCCTTTACTGCATCCAGGGCAATTTCCAAACCTCTAACCACAGCTCGGAGGCCCTCTGGCTCTCCACCTTCCCTGTCCATTCACGGTCTCCTATGCTCCAGCCTGATCTCGCACTGTGCTCAGCTCTGCCTGGCCAGTTTCTCTTCCCTGGACTGCTCCTCTAATTCCTACTTACTAACAAATCTATTTTCTCCTTCACTAAATCCATATTTAAAACTTTATTCCTTCTTCCAGATCTTCTATAAAGCCATTCCTGACCACCCTAAGCAAAGGAGAGCACTGTCCTTGGTGCTACCATCACACCTGGACCATAACAATTCTAATGTATTTATAAAAGCACTGTATATTCCTTCCCATACGGTGTGTCCCCTGACAACAGAGCCTATGTTTTATCTGTGTTTGTGCCCCAACTTCAAAAAGATGACAACTAGAATCTCCACATTACTAACTAGTCTCATTTCATCATTGTCCCTTCCCTCACCTCCCACCTCTCAAGTACCTAAACACCTTATCTGGAAGAAGCAGAAAATGAAAGGAAAAGGTTCTCAGAGTTTGGTACCAAGATATCAGATATGAAAGCCATCAATAGTTCGATTTCAACAAAAACATATACAGAGCATCTATTATGTGTCAGATGCTGAACACATGCAGATGAATAAAACATTTTACCCATCTTCAAAAGCACATAACTCACTATAACAGATAAATATTTAAGCATATAATTTCTGATTAAGCTAAAAGTGCCACTGTCATAAAGAAAACAACCTGCTGGAAGAGCACAAAGAATAGAGCAATTGATATGCCTAAGGTATTCTAATGGCACTGCGAAAACAAAACACAACACAGCCAAAAAAAAAAAAAAAGTGGCAAGGAAAGCTCTAAGTTGATTTTGGCCTTGAGCTTATTACTGGTCATAATGCCTGCCCAGTCTTTTGAAGATGCTCCATCTATAGCTCCCAATTCATGAACTGACTGCCTCCTTGTCTCCAGTGAATGAAGAGCAGGAACCTAATTCTTAAGCTACTTATTCATGGGCTTGTGAATACAACTAGAAAGAAGCTAAGCAAATCAGATTTACCATTTAGAAATGTGAATGAACAAATACCAATTACTGTTGGGGGATGAGCAGAAAGGTTAATAGATAGAGCTGGATTTTGAAGGCCATGGAACCTAACCAAGGATATAAGTAGGCAGAAACTCTGGGTAGGAAATCAACATCAAAAGAGATAATAGCATTTGTCACACAACTGAGGCACAGCAATGGTCAAGCACCAACCACCAAGTTCAAATAATACCTATCAGTTCCTCTTGTGCTGCCTGATTCTAAAAGCAATTTTCAGCTTCACAAAACCCAGTTGTGTTATAGCTCCATTCTTGGGTGTCTGTGATAATCCACATGTACAAATAATACGTTTGTCAGACAAGTACCTCTCCTTCATCTCTCCCCAAATCGAAAATCCCAACAATTTTACCTCACTGGCATCTTTCATAACCACCTCCCCTACCTTCTCCATTCCTACTTCAGGCCTTCAATTCTGAGCCAGCCTGAGTAGACTTTTTTGCAATCCAAATACCCTAAAAAAAGGTAGAAATCTTGAAAGATGGTCCTGGCAACAGAGCTGAAATGGTGCCCTTCATTTTTCTTACATAATATAAGGCTTGAAATATAAGTTTAGAAGTTTGGGGGCTAGCATTGTGGGATAAAAGATTAAGCCTCCACCTGTTACACCAGCATCCCTTCTGGGCACCCATTAGAGTACCGGCTGCTCCTCTTCCAATCCGGCTCCCTGCTGATACACCTGGGAAAGTGGCGGAAGACAGCTCAAATCCTTGGGCCCCTGCACCCACGTGTGAGACTCAGAAAAAGCTCCAGGCTCCTGACTTGGGCCTGACCCAGCCCGGCCACTCGAGCCACTTAGGGAATGAACCAGCAGATGGAAGACCTCTGTCTCTCCTTCTCCCTCTCTCTAACTTCACTTTTCAAATAAACAAAAAACATGAAATGATAATTTTCAACATTGTGTCTAGTTGTAGAAACTAAAATTCAAAAAGAAATTGCCTTGGAAAAGAGTTAAGAAATGATAAAAGTAATTAAAGGGCTAGAATAGTAACCCAATAAACTGATAAACTGAACATATTTCCTGGGTCCTCAAATCTGTCTTTTAAGTGTATAATACTTATAGTGCTATAATTAAGAACTCTTTTTCAACTCTTTTGTAAGCAGAAAAAAAAATGTTGTACTAGAAGATCAAATACAGATTGGACATCAACAAAAATAAAGCTACAATATATTTCAGAAGCCTTTATTTTAGTAATGCTTCATGTGAATATGAAATGCACATATTCTGCAGTGTGGGGTATAATGTGCTATGACTATGTCATTAGGTCAACTTAATCAATCATGTATTCAAATCTATAGTCCTAATGACTTTTTTTTTCTATTCTATTGATTATGAAGAGAAATAATGCTAAAATCTCTGATTGTGACAATCTATTTTTCCTTTTGGTTCTGTTAATTTTAGATTTAAATCATTTTCAAGCTATTACAACAGGAACAAATGACAGAATTGTTTGTTCATGTTGAATTGAATTTTCCAAACTGGATGATTTTCTCTTCTTTATAAATAATATTGACAGGGGCCACCATTGTGGAGTAGCAGATGAAGCCGATTCCTGCAATACCAGCATCCCATATGGGCACCAGTTCAAGACCAGCTGTTTCACTTACATCACAGCTCTCTACTAATGCGCCTGGGAAAGCAGCAGAAGATGGCCCAAGAATTTGGGCACCTGCACCCACATGGGGAACCCAAAAGAAGCTCCTAGCTCTTGGTTTCTGACTAGCCCAGCCCTGGCCATTGCAGCCATTTGCTAAGTGAACCAGCAGATGGAAGATCTCTCTCCCTATATCTCTCCCTCTCTTTCTAACTCTGCTTTCCAAATAAATAAAGAGACAACAGTCACGGTTCATATAATTGGATCCCTGGTATCAACATGGAAGACGAGGATTCAGCTTGTAATTCTCCGAGCTTTGGACTGGCAAAGGCTCAGTCATCACAGGAATTTGGGAAGTGAACGAGAGAATAGAGATCATTCTATGTACTTCTATTCACCACCCTAACTCAAATAAATAATTTTTAAAAAATATTTATTTATTGAAAGGCAGAGTTACACAGAGGCAAAGGGAGAGAGAAGGGTCTTCCATCTGCTGGTTCACTCCCCAGATGGCCACAATGGCCAGAGCTGCAGCGATCCGAAGCCAGGAGCCAGAAACTTCTTCTAGGTCTCCCACCCTGATGCAGGGGCCCAAGGACTTGGGACATCTTCCATTGCCTTCCCAGGCCATAGCAGAGAGCTGTCATAAGTGGAGCAGCCAGAACTTGAATCAGCGGCCATATGGGATGCCGGCACTGCAGGCGGTGGCTTTACTTGCTATGCCACCGCACCAGCCCCCCACCCTAGATTTTAATCACCTAATTTAGAATGTGAGGGGACTGCCTGTCTGTTTTCTGTCGCTATCCCAGTGATAACTGATAAACCACGACATTGCAGTTAAGGTGTAGGGACTTCTTTCTCATTTTTTTTCCTTACAGTGTAACTCTGATTTCAAGTAAATAAATAAATCTTTACAAGACTGTTAAATCTGGATAATACTTGTCCTATTTTTTTTTAAACTCAGGGCTTTGTCTTTAAAATTACCATTATGACTCGGATGAGTCAGTTCATTTTTCTGGACCTCAGATGTCTCATAAAATGAGAGGGAAGCAATAACTAGATCATCTCTGGGGTCCTTTTCAGTACTAACCGAAGTTGTTCAAGACTAGAATGGAAAAGTTCAAATCAGAATACCACTAGCGTAGTCACTGGAAACTGCCACTAGAGGGCGCCCTGTGTGCAGAGTGCCGCGCATGCCAAACATTGCCATCCACAGAGCCAAAGGTGTATTTCTAGCATCTGACTGGCGCCTCAGCACTGGAGGACTGCCGGCGTCTCTGATTAGATCACCGACCCTTTGGGAGCTGCCAGCATCTGCGCAGTTAAGTAAATTGGCTTAAAAAAAAAAAAAGAGGGAAACCAGCAAGTATGAAAAATTTTTCAGAAACTGTCTTTTTAAGGGTATCCTGCACACGGAGGAGGGAAGGCAGAGAAGACAGAACATGTAACCTGAAAGGGAAGTTTCATGGGGAGAAAGTCATTGGAAGTCAATGATAGGGGCCTGTGCTGTGGCTTAGCAGGTAAAGTCACTGCCTGCAGTGCTGGCATCCCATATGGCAACTGGTTCAAGTCCCAGCTTGCTCCACTTTCAATCCAGCTCTCTGCTATGGTCTGGGAGAGCAGTAGAAGATGGCCCAAGTCTTTGGGCCCCTGCACCCGTGAGGGAGACCTGAAGAAGCTCCTGGCTCCTGGCTTCGGATGGGTGCAGCTCAGACCGTTGTAGCCAACTGGGGATTGAACCAGCAGATGGAGGACCTCTCTCTCTCTCTCCCTCTCCCTCTCCTTCTCTCTCTGTGTAACTTTTTTTTTTTTAAGATTTATTTATTCATTTGAAAGTCAGAGTTACATAGCAGAGAGCTTGATTGGAAGCAGAGCAAGCCTCGACTCGAACTGGTGTTCATATGGGATGCTGGAGCTTCAGGCCAGGGCGTTAACCCACTGTGCCACAGTGCTGACCCTCTGTGTTAACTCTTTCAAATAAACAAATATTTTTTAAAAAGTCAATGATAACATCTAATTTGATAATTAATAATAAATGGCTTTTAGAGATATCGCAGGAACATTTATTCAAATTAATTACCTCTCATATTCCTTTTATTTATTTTTTTGAAGATTTACTTATGTATTTATTTATTTACTTGAAAGGCAGAGTTATAGAGTGAAGGAGAGACAAAAAAGAGAAAGCTCCTTCTTTTAAAAGCTGGTCACCTCCAAAATGGCTGCCACAATCAGGGCTAAGCCAGGCCTAAAAAGCTTCATCTAGGTCTCCTACATGGGTGCAGAGGCCCAAGTACTTGGGTCATCTTCAGCTGCCATCCCAAGCAAATTAGCATGGATCTGAATCAGAAATGGAACATCCAGGATCTGAGTCAGAAATGGAACATCAAGGAACATATGGGATGCCAGCATCACAGGTAGCAGCTTTACCTGCTACACCACAATGTTAGCCCCTCTCCTTTGGATTTAGGAACTTGAGCCCTGTAGGCTTGGCCCCTGCCTGCAATGCCAGCATCCCATATAGGCGCTGGCTCATGTCCCGGCTGCTGCTTTTCCAATCCAGCTCTCTGCCTATGGCCTGGGAAGGCAGTGGAAGAAGGTCAAGTGCTTGGGCCTCTGTACCTATACGGGAGACCCAGAGGAAGCTCCAGGCTCCTGGCTTTAGATCAGCTCTGGTCATTGCAGCCATCTGGGAAGTGAACCAACAGATGGGAAGACCTTTCTCTCTGTCTGCTCTTTCTCTGTGGCTCTACCTCCCAGACAAACAAAAATCTTTAAAAAAAGAAAAGAAACCTAATCCCTGAAAATCAGAATTAAGGCAAAATATGATTACGTTTCCTTTAAAATGTTATATTTCCTATTAAAGTTAATATTAATAATTAAGTTAATATTAAGTTAATATTACTAAATAAAAATATTTATCTCCAGTAAGCCAATTATAGAAAGAAAATATTAATATAACCAATTTGTTGATGTTGACTAACATTCTCTATTAAAATATGACAATATATTTCCTTAATAGAGGAGATGCTAAAGGCACAGTGGGTTAAGCTACCACCTGTGACATTGGTTTTGAATACCAGCTACTCTGTTCTGTTCCAGCTCCCTGCTAATGTGACTGGGAAAACAGTGGAAGATGGCCCAAGTTCTTGGGCCCCTGACACCCATGTGGGAGACCCAGGTGGAGTTCAGGGCTCCTGGCTTCCACCATTGTGGCCATTTAGGGAGTGAACCAGTGGATGATAGCTATCTCTCTCCTTCCCTCTCCCCACCCCTGCACCCATAACTCTCTTTTAAACAAATACATCTTTAAAAGAATAATGAACAAGATGACAATTTCTCCAAAAATGTTGGCACAAAAAATCAAGACCCTAACAACACTCTATTAGCTTAAAGAGGCTAATGAACATACCTGAAAACTTGAGAAAAAATGTGTTTCATGAGGTAATTTATTGAATTCTATTAAGAATTGTGAAATAGTGTTAAACTATACTTTCAGCACCATTCAAAACCGGATGAGAAAACTGAAGAGGGTTCAAATGTCTGGGGAATGAGTGCTTAACACCAACAATAGTTCTTGGTTTAAGATTAAAAATTATAATGCCTTGTAGGATTTTTTGACTCCTTGGGAATAGCTGACATTTCGTACATATTAACAAAGCATTATGAACGAAATGAACACAATCCAGCCCTTTATATTTCTATAGTGCAAAAATGCCATGTAAAAATCTCTTCCAAAAATTTTACAAAAACTGGTTTGGGACCTGTGGATTATAATTTTGCTTATAGAAACTTACTGCAGCATTATAAGAGAGTTTTTAAAACATAGTAGAATTTAAATTACCCCACGTTTTTGTACCTTATTTTAAAAAGATTTCCACAGGTATTGTTTAACTGGCACCATACATTCCTATAAGTCTGTTACTGTTCTACCAACTCTCCCAGATTACCTGATCATACTCCAAGGCTCCTGGGTAGAGCGGCCATCCAAGGAATAATTCTGCAATCACACATCCCAATGACCACATGTCTATGGCTTCACAAAATGGCAACCCCAATATAATCTCCGGAGCTCTGAAATTCAAAAAATAAAAAGAATTAGGGTAAGTACCTGATTTCATATGACATTACAAGAAAAGTTAGTAAAATAGTAGAGGAATAGCCTTCTGTTCACAGAAACTTGTCACTATTTCAGAACTCTTTGAAACCTAACCATAATCTTGAATTAGGCTGAAAAAAGCATGATGGATATAGCATTCCTATGATGAAATCTCTTCACCATATTTCTTTTTCCCATATAGCTTTAATAACATAACATTTTAAGAAAAAAAAAAACAGATTTTGTTTTGAGATTATCACAGACTAGAAATAACATACTAGAAAGAAAACTGATAGACTATTAAATACATGCACTATGACATCAACAGAAATGAAAAGTGCTGTTTAGGGCATCTGCCATTCTATGAGTCTGCTGTATATCCTACTTCCCATTTGGATCATTCTCTCCTTTTTAATTCTATCAGTTATTATTAGCAGACACTAGTCTTGTTATGTGATCCCTTTGACACTTAATCCTATCATTAGGATGGATTATGAACTGAAACTAATCACTCTGACTAGTAAGATGCCATTGGTACCTGTCACCTTGATGGGATCGATTTGGAATCCACTGGCACGTTTCTAGCTCTACCATTAGGGGTAAGTCTGAGTGAGCATGTGCCAAATTGTACATCTCCTCCCTCATTCCCACTCTTATATTTAACAGGGATCACTTTTCAGTTAAATTTAAACACCTAAGAATGATTGTGTGTTAATTAAAGAGTTCAACCAGTGCTATTAAGTAGAACAAAAAAAAAAAAAACTAAACGGAATAAAATAGTAAGTTGTTCCTCGACAGTCAGGACAAGGGCTGATCAAGTGTCCATTTCACTTCTACACGTTTCCTTTTAGCACCTTTTAGGTGCTCAGTTAGTTGTCACAGATCAGGGAGAATTTCAAATTTTTTAGTGTAGGAAATTTCAATATCCTATTAATCAAACTATAAAATCTTAGATACAATAGTTATAGTAACGGAAAACTAACTCAAGTGAACTAGAAACGCATTTTTAACTGTTGTCAGTTCAGAGCCTCTGAGAAAATTACACATGGCAGAAGTTTGTTGAGGGAGATGTTTATGAAGGACACAGGGAGGAGGCAGGTGCAGTTGAGGAGAGTCCTCAGTCTAGAGCAAGTCTGACACCTGAAAAGGTAGGCAAAAAAAGAATTGGAGACAAAGGACCTCTGACAGCAGTATACTTAACTTACACGAAAATACTAGTCCGAATCATAATCTCAAAGCAAACATTAACTGTTACAAGAGCCCCCATCGAGTAAGAAGAGCCCAGTTTCAGTAAACCTCCCAGGTCTGGTCTCTGGCTGTGAGTGGCCTAGAGTTAAGTGTGGCCTCAGCCTGAGCATTGCAGGGTACCTGAGGGTCCAACAGGTGAAAGCTCTCAATCAGCTGCTTCACGTAGAGGCCCTCTAAGGGGGGTGTGAAGGGAACAACTCCATAGTTGCTGCATCTAGTTTCCCACAAGATTTTCATTTCATTTTGCTACACATATATATCATAAAGAAAATACAATAAATCTCTTTACCAAGACCCACAAAAATGTGACCAAATTTCCTCCTGTTAACCCTAGTATGTCATATGTTTTCTATGTCTATCTTCACATGTAAAGATTTGGGAAGCAATACTTTAAAACACTTATGATCTAGATAAAACCATCAGATATGAGGTGTGAGTATTTGGCACAGCCAACAAGACACAGCTGAGATGCCCATATCCCATACCAGGATATCTAAAATGCCTACCTAGTTCGAGTCCCAGGTCCATTCTGGATACACCTTCCTGCTAATGTACACTCTGGCAGGCAGCGGCGATGACTAAAGTACCTGGGTCCCTGCCACCCATCTGAAAGACCAGGATGGAGTTTATGGTCCTTGGCCCAGACCTAGTTGCTGTGCATATTTGGGGAATGACCCAGAAGATGGAAGATTGCTCGCTCGCTCACTCTCTCTGAAGCTCTGTCTTTCAAATAAATAAATATTTAAACAAATTCAAATTTATCAATTTCATTAAGAGCAAATTTTTTTGTTTCTCTAAAACCTTAAAAAAAATTACTGTTGGGTATTGGCATAGCACTTAAGACACTACCTGGGACACTCACATCCCACATAACAGTGCCTGGATTCAGCTCCTGGCTACACTTCCTGATTCCATTTTCCTGCTAATGTGTAGCCTAGAAGGCAACAGGTGATGGCTCAAGTAGCTGTCCCTGTCACACCCACAAAGGAGGCCAAAAGTAAGTTCCTGGCCCCTGACTTCAGCCAGACACAGACCCAGCAGGCATCTGGGGAGTGAAATCAGCAAATGGGAGATCTCTGTCTATAGAAAAGAAAAAATAAAATCATGGGACAATGACATAAAACAGTTAAAATTTTAAGTTGGGTAAACAGGACTCTAATGTTTTATTCTCTGACTTTCATTAGAGCAGTAGAAAAAAATGTTTTCATTCTCTGAATCAAATAAGAAAGTAGGACTGTCACTCAAAAATATGGCTATTCTGGAACATTTTTATTTGTGTTATTCCATTTTTCCATATTTTTCCAAATAGTCAATTATTGGCAGAAAAAAAAACAGTTTTGTTAGGAAAAAAGGGTGTCTGAACTCAGAAACTCAGTATGTCTAGTTCTAGAAAACAACTGTATTCTTAGAGATAGAGATCTTGGTTTACTACCATGAATGCAGATACACTATGAATTTGTGTGCTGATTTCATATTCAAGAAAATATTGGTCATAATATGGGTCGTAATGTAGTTTTCCTACACAGTGAGAACAGTAAGGACAACATGAATATCTAATGTGCTTAATAGATTCATTTGTCAAAGGTAATAAACTAAGCATAATGCTGATATGCTTCAGCTTCGTGAGTTTAGTGACTGAACAACTTAGGTCTGGTTGGATCTGAAATACTGACCAGATAATTCCTAAAAAGACAAAGCTCAGGGTCAGTAGCTGATGATTCTGTCAGGTAACAGCACTCAGTGAAAACGAAAGCACAGTCATCCAGGCCTCACATGAACGCTCCTCTACAACGGTCTTTCTCCGCACTTCTCTCTACTTTAGAAAGTAAGAAGATACCAGAGAAATGTAACACAAACGTGAAGATGAGTAAATGGTAAACTCACACATAAACGACTGAAATAAGAGCAGTTTTCTAGGAGGTAGAGGCAGGTGTGGATGGTACTTCTTTTAACTGTTTCAGAATAGTTTTAAATTCACAAACTAAAAACTGTACAAATATGGAAAGACTGACAGTACACCCCACATCAAGCTCCTTTTATTAACATCTTATATTAGTGTATTTGTCACAATCTATAAACCATATCCAACCTCCCCTATTTTCTAATCCAAACTCCCTATTATCCCTCCCACTCCCTCCATCCTCTAGTAATTAACATTCTCTGCTCATATTGTTTGTTTTCTTAGTTCCCACATACAAGTGTTTCTGTGTTCAACTTATTTCACTTAACAGCATCCTGTAGTTCCACCCACTTTGCTGCAAATGACAGGACTTCATGCTGTCATGGTTGAATAGTATTCCATTCCATATTTCACATTTTCTTTATCCATTCTCCTGATGGACACCTTCATTGATTCCATACTTTGTCTATTGTGAAAAGTGCGATAATAAACATGGTAGTGCAGGTAAGTCTTTGACACAATGATTCCACATCTTTTGGACATATACCCAGGAGTGGGATTGCTCAGTTGTATTGCAGTTCTATTTCTAGTTAAATAACAGACTCCTTTAGATATTATTTATGTACCACACAGTTTATCCAATTACATGCTACAGTTCAATGGGTTTTATTACATTCAAAGAACTGTGCAACCATCACAATGATAGGCTATTTCCTATATCCACTAACATCACTCCCCATCTTTACCAATTGTCCCATCCTTAGGCCACTACAGACCTATTTGCTTTAAATTTCCATGCTCTGAACATTCCATAAGTAGAATAATATGTAGTCTTTTTCTGATTAAATTCAGTTGGCACCATGGTTTCTGTGTGCAGGAGTTTTCAGGAGTTCGTCCATTTTTATTGCTGAATACTATTCCAGCAGATACAAAGCTTTATTCACACGTTCAATAGATGTCAGACATTTAAGTTGTATCCATTTCTCTGCTGTTATGAAAAATAAAAAGCAAACCAAAGAGAGGCCATGGCAGTTCACTAGGCTACTAAGCAAGAATAGACTCCAGCACACAGAAGGTCAGAGCAGAGGGCTTCCATCAAGAACAAGTACTGACTAGGATGAACTGGCCAGTACAGCCAGAAAATGATTTTAATAGAATAGAGGCTAAGAAGGGAAAAGCAGGTACTAGTATTTAAAGAAACTATTGGTTTTTCTTCTGTGTTCAATGTAAATGGACTTATGATTTAGATAACCTTATACTACTTGTTCTTCAAACTTTTCAGACTAAAATAAAACAGTAAGAACTTCTTAGCCATTTACTGGCAATCAAATATTAAAAGAACACAGATCATGAGTACAATTTCCATTAAGTTGTCTTCCATAGGAACTTTATGCTTCAGTGATACTAAAAATTTAGGTATCTATGAAGAAAATCCTGGTAAGACAAATACTGGAGTCTGGTAAGGAAACACTGATTTCATATAGTGAAAATCAACTACTTAAGCTAGATTTAAACACTCACTGAGCAGACACGCAGCTCACCCTCTCAGATCAAGTAAAATTTAGTTTGGACCTTTACTGATCTTACAAAAAGAGGATCAGCTAAAGGAGTAAGTAAAAGAATATATATAAAAGCAATTCAATATACACCTTTCCCTAATCTATTCATACTCCCACTGTTCTAATTCGAATTCCCTTCCTTCTCAGACCTCCACTGCCTCCCCACCCTCATTCCTGACCGAAGTCCCCCAGGCTGCTTTCCCGAAATAAATAAATGCAGTTTAACAGACAGCTTCCACAGTCTCGTCACATCCACTGGCCCACTTGCATCTGTCAGTGTCATGCTTCTTATCTAAGGCATCCATGCTCACTTGATGAGGTAAGCTGCGCTACCAATTTCCCATTCTCTCACCCCCAATAGCCCCCTGTCATAGGACAATTCCACAACACCCTTGATTGCATGCCCTTCAGCCATCATCCCTTTCTCTGTTCTGCAATCCTTCTTGAAAGCACTGTTTGCACAAGCTGCCTCCAATTCTACCCCTATCTTAAACTCACTCTAATCAGGCTTTCCTTACCCATCATTCCACCAAAATCAACCCTGTCAAGATCACCATCAGCCACCACGTTGTCATGTCTTCGTTTACTTGACTTGCACTGTTTCACACAGCTGATTATGCTTTCCTGCTTTAGAAACTGACTGCACTGGTCTTCCAGGACACCAGGAGAATCTTCTGTTCTCTTTAAACCACCCCCTACTCCCAGCATTCTTTTTTTTTTTTTTTTTTTTTTTGGACAGGCAGCGTTAGAGAGAGAGAGAGAGAGACAGAGAAAACCGTCTTCCTTCCGTTGGTTCACCCCCCAAACGGCTGCCACGGCCGGCGCTGCGCCGTTCCGAAGCCAGGAGCCATTTCATGTTCCCAAACTTTAAAGGTGCCCCAAGGATAGATCTTTAGACATCTACCTTCGTCATCTGCATTCACTTCTCTCAGGTGATTTCATCCAACCACAAGGTTTTAAATATCACATCTACTCTTAAGACTCCATCTGCAACTCCAACCCAGGCCTCTCTCCTTAATTCCAGACTTGTGCATCTTGTCTACTCAGCACTTTTCAAAGGTCTGTTAGGTATCTCAAATTGAACATGTCTAAAGAGAGAACTCTAGATTCCCCCTAAACCCAATTCTCCTCCAACCTTTCCCAACTAAGTAAAAACTCTCAAGACTCAAATATGTAGAAATAAATTTGATTCTTGTCTTTCTCTCATTTCCTACAACTATCACCATCTATTCTCAATCCAGCAGCCTGAGTAGTACATTTGATACACA
Source organism: Oryctolagus cuniculus (assembly GCF_051225735.1). Taxonomy (NCBI): domain Eukaryota; kingdom Metazoa; phylum Chordata; class Mammalia; order Lagomorpha; family Leporidae; genus Oryctolagus; species Oryctolagus cuniculus. The sequence continues at coordinate 32,659,683 of NC_142867.1, forward strand.
AATCAGACCCAATTGTTGCCCATCTGCGTGAAAGTCAAATGCCTCACAATGTTCCTCAAAATCCAGCCCTTACTATTTCCAGACATCCTCCCAATTTGCTTGTTCTGATCCGCAATGCTATTTGAAACCATATTTCCTATATCAAATTTTTTGCACTTAAAGATCTACCTGAGGGGACCAGTGCTGTGGCATAGCATATAAAGCCACCGCCTGCCATACTGGCATCCCATATGGGCGCCAGTTCAAGTCCTGGCTATTCCACTTATGATCCAGCTCTCTGCTATGGCCTGGGAAAGCAGTAGAAGATGGTCCAAGTCCTTGGGTCCCTGCACCCATGTGGGAGACCTGGAAGAAGCTCCTGGCTCCTGGCTTCAGATCAGTGCAGCTCTGGCTGTCGTGGCCAACTGGAGTGTGAACCAGCAGATGGAGGACCTCTCTGTGTGTGTGTGTGTGTGTGTGTGTGTGTAACTCTTTCAAGTAAATAAATAAATCTTAAAAAATAAAAAGATCTGAGAAGAAAAACTCCTAATCCCTTCATTCTTATTTTGTGTGTATGTTCTAAGGTCATTTTATTAGAATCAGCCCTGACTACCTTAAACACAAAAGTAAGCCAGTGCCGCGGCACAATAGGCTAATCCTCCACCTGTGGCGGTGCCACCCGGGGCGCCAGATTCTGTCCCAGTCGCTCTTCTTCCTGTCCAGCTCTCTGCTGTGGCCTGGGAGTGCAGTGGAGGATGGCCCAGGTCCTTGGGCCACAGCAGCCATTGGGGGGTGAACCAACGGAAAAGGAAGACCTTTCTGTCTCTCTCTCTTACTATCCATTCTGCCTGTCAAAAAAAAAAAAAAAAAAAAAAAAAAAAAAAAGGCAACAGGGGCTAACATTGTGACATAGCAGGCAGAGCCACCACCTGCAGTGCTGGCATCCCATATGGGCGCTGGTTCGCATCCCAGCTGCTCCACTTCCAATCCAGCTCTCTGCTATTGCCTGGGAAAGCAGTACAAGATGGCTAAAATCCTTGGGCCCCTGCACCCGCATGGGAGACCCAGAAGAAGCTCCTGGCTCCTGGCTTCAGATCAATGCAGCTCCAGCTGTTGCAGCCAATTGGGGAGTGAACCAGCAGATGGAAGACCTCTCTCTCTCTCTCTCTCTCTCTCTCTCTCTGCAAAACTCTTTCAAATAAATAAATGGCAACAGGGGTAGTTGTTTGGCCTAGTATTTAAGACCCTGGTTACCCACAGCAGAGTGTTGGCTTCAGCCCATCCTGCACTGGCCCATTGCAGGCATCTGGTTAGTGAACCTGCAGCAGAAGTTCTCTGCCTGCCTGCCCTCCTGCCTCTGGCTCTTAAATAAATCAACTATATATTGGGAAGGAAATGTCCAGAGTTTTCAAATCTTATTATATGTTTCATCTTTTGTTTAGATAGGGAAAAATGTTTACAGCTGTTATAGCAGGGGGGTCTACAACAAGAAATATATATTTTCCAACATTTAAATGATTTAAGTTTTTACAAATCATTTTCAAGCTTCTGTGGCTGTAGATTCTCACTGTGAATTCCTTGCTTGCTCATGCTTAAGTGTAATTGCAATACCAAATATACAAGTTTAGTACTTTTGCCTGTTAGTGATTGTTTCACATTCAACATTTTGATTGTGATGTTAGATGGTGGACAAATACTGTGGATGTGAATGCGGGAAGTAATTTTAATCACGTGTAGTTGGTCACAAGCCCTAACATTCAGTAATTATTGCTGTTTATTTAACAATGCCTTGTTGCTTTCTATGCATTAATGTTTGGGTTTAAAGACTGTATTTAAATTGACCAACCTAATGTTACACTACTTTGAGGTGGCCAAATGTAAACTAAAAGCCTTAATTAAAGTGGTGCAATTTTGCATAACTTAGCATCAATAGTATATTCATTTCCAATTTAATGAGTATCCTTTTCCAACATTCCACAGAATGATGCCTTTTTTACAACCAACAAAACGTCAACAGTCTTAGAAACACAAATAAGGGGCCTGTGCTGTTTGGCACAGTGGATTAAAACCCCAGTCTGCAGCATCGGTATCCCATATAGGTACCGGTTAGAGTCCCAGCTGCTCCAATTCCCATGCAGCTCCCTGCTACTGTGGCTGGGAAAGCAGCAGAGGATGACCCAAAGTCCTGGGGCCCCTGCACCCTCATCGGTGACCCTAAAGAAGCTCCTGGCTCCAGTATGGCCCAACCCTGACCATTGCGACCATTTGGGGAGTGAACCAGCAGATGTAAGAGAGAGTTCTCTTCCTCTCTCTGTAACTCTTTCAAATAATAAATAAATATGTATAAAAAAAAAAAGAAATGAAAAGAAAGGAAGGAAGGAGAGCATTAGACACACCAAGAGTCCCCCATAGCCTGGAATGGGTGGAAGGCCACAGACTTAATCCAAAGGGAATCTCTCTCTGTGTCTCTACCTCTCTCTAACTCTGTCTTTCAAATAAATAAAATAAATCTTTAAAAAAAATAAAAACAATGACTGACCACTTTTATAAATGTTTTTCTTTTTTTATATGTTTTTCTTTCTAAGTTATAAATGTCTTTATATAATATGAGAATTGTTTCCATAAGAAATAACAGCACTATCAAATAAGACATTCACTCATATGGTTTTTAAGACTGTAACTGCAACTATCCAATAACATGATGTAATGTAATCAAAGCACACACTCTTAAAATAGGCACTCATTCAAATGTAGTTTGTGTTGTGGGCTAAAAATATCACAATTAAAAATATCCTTATAGCAAGTCCACTTAATCTTTTAAGTATGCAGGACAATGATCCAGAGCAAAGCACCAAGTACAAAGAACAGCAGCAGTAATAAATACTTTCAAAGCCTATTAAATTTTAAACTTGAGATGTGGAGGAGAGAACATAGTAAAGACTTAATATTCATTACCAAAATGCCAAATATAGTTTATAGCCTAATACCAAAAAAAGCTAGACGCATCAGGAATTTGCATTTTAGTCTACGACTGATCAATAGCTAATATTTTGCAACACAAGAGTGAGAAAGCACTCCAGTACTATTTGCTTCCTGTTTTACCTACAAAGAACAGTGCAAAATCATTAAAAATTCTTGTGGATATGGAAGAACTGAGAAGCTAGGCTAACCTGATAACATCACTAACAAATATGCAGAAAAAAAGCCAAGGAACTAAATTAGTAGGGTAATAGGAAAAGTACATGAAAAACACAAAGAAAGAAACATGGCAATAACTAAAATTGGATATGTCCGTTCTTTACATTGTGGTCTACATTCTAATGGAAATAGAAAACTTAATCTGATTATCACAGCTTACGTATGTGTGCCACTGCATTAACACTGTACTGAAGTTCTGTTTTAAGGTTTTGATTTTTTTTTTTTTTTTTTTTTTTTTTTTTACTTATTTGAAAACCAGAGTTACAAGCAGGAGACACCGAGAGAAAGAGAGATCTTCCTACCAGGGCTGGATCAGGCGGAAGACAGGAGCCAGGAGCTTCTTCCGGGTCTCCCACATGGGAGGCAGGGGCCCAGGGACTTGGGCCATCTTCCAACGAGCTCCCAGGCACATTAGCAGGGAGTTGAATCAGAAGTGGAGCAGCTGGGACCCAAACCAATGCCCATATAGGATGCTGGTGTCATAGATGAAGGCTTAACCCACTGTGTCACAGATGAAGGCTTAACCCACTGTGTCACAGTACAGGCTCCTTTCACCTGCACTTTGCAACACTATCAATATTCCATTCTATGAGGTGACAACAAGATAAATGTACCTGTTTCAAATTTATAGGTAATTAGGAAAGAGGTACAAAACAATGCAATATTCAGTTTGACTACAAAATACACTAAAATTATAATATATCATCAATAACATGCAACAGCGGTCCAGTATTGCAGCAGCACTGCGGGTTAACCAGCCACCTGTGACACTGGCATCCCATATGGGAATGGGTTCAAGTCCTGCCTGAGACACTTCCTATCAAGTGGGGAGACCTCGATAGAGTTCTGAGCTTCTGGCTTCAGTCTGGCCCAGTCCTGCAGTGATGGCCATTTGAGGGGTGAATGAACCAGTGAATGTAAGATATCTCTCTCCCTTCCTCACCCCATCCCCGCTTCCTCTGCTTTTCAATAAAATAAATCTGTAAAAAAAAAAAAAAAAATAATGAAAGGCCAAAAGGAGCTCATTATATATAAATAAGGTATGCTTAGACTAAATTAACTAAAACCATTTAACTGCAATAAATGATTTAATCATCTGGCTTGGTGTTGAGTCCTAAGAGCAAGACAAGACACTGAGTCTTCATATTAGGAGTCAGATTCTGGGTTAAATGTTTTATATTTTTTATCTCATTTAATCCTAACAGAAGCCTCTGAGACACATACTACATTATCCCACTTGAAAGATGAGGAAACTAAAGCCCAGAAGTAACTTTTCAAGATCTCTCACTTAATGGGCATGGCCGGCTTGTAAACAAACAAGCCTATGCAGTCAAAGTACAAGCTTCTCAACACCACATACAGAAATACAGCGGGTAAAGCCCCTGCCTGCAGTGCTGGCATCCCATAAGGGTGCCAGTTCAAGTCCCAGATACTCCACTACCAATCCAGCTCTCTGCTATGGCTTGAGAAAACAGTATAAGATGGCCCAAGTCCTTGGGCCCCTGCACCCATGTGGGAAACCCAGAAGAAGCTCCTGGCTCCTATCTTGGGATTGGCCCATCTCCAGCTATTACAGCCATTAGGGAGTAAACCAGCAGATAGAAGACCATTCTCTCCTCTCTTCCTCTCTCTCTGTAACTCTGCATTTCAAATAAATCTTTAAAAAATAATTTTTACTTTATGAACTATTAAATGTATTATCAATTCCATTATTTAATTATATGACCACAAACCTATGCATTAATGAGGAACCAGCACCATAGAATTTACTATTTCTTAATTGTCGCTAAACAGCCAAACAAATTTTTTCTTATACTTTTATAACTACTGATATTGACATCATTTTAGACTTACAGAAAAGAGTAAAAATTGTACAAAGAATGTCAATAATACCCTCAACCAGATTCCCCAAATATTAAAACTCCATTGGTATTATCCTTTTCTTTTATATGCACACAAATTATAGGGTTTTTTTTTTTAAGATTTATTTATTTATTTGTAAAGGCAGAGTTAAAGAGAGAGACAGAGAGAGGGATAGGGACAGGGACAGAGACACAGAGGTCTTCTATCCATGGGTTCACTCTCCAAATGGCCACAACAGCCAAAAGTTTCTTCTGGATCTCCCTCGTGGGTGCAGGGTCCCAGGCACTTGGGCAATCTTCTGCTGCTTTCCCAGACGCCAATAACAGGTAGCGGATCAGAAGTGGAGCAACCAGAACTTGAACTGGTGCCCATATGGGATGACAGGGTTGCAGGTGGCAGCTTAACCTGTTATGCCACAACACAAGCCCCAACAAATACAATTATTTATTTCTGAGCCAAGCTGGATGTAAGCAGCAGATGTACTACTTATCCACCAAACCACCAAACACTTCATTCAGCGGGTACTTCCTAAAGGCAACACCTTACTTACCCACTGTATATTCATCAAAATCAGGAAATTAACATTAAATACAATATTATCATTCAAATTTTATCCAATGTCCCAATGATGCTTTCCATTACAGTAAAATATAAGTTCAAAAACAAAATAAATCCCAGGCACCCATCTCTTTAGTTTCACTTATCTGAAATAGCTCCTCTGCACATGGTTTTCGGGAAACTGACATTTTTTAATAATATATGTTTTATTAATAATTTTTTAAGAATATCAGTCAACTTATATTTATCTTCCACTTCTTCACAAGAAAATGCCATTTACTTTCAGTAGGAATACCACAGAAGTGATACCATCATACACTTAATATTGAAAATTTAGAAAATATATTCTTACCATCAGTTTTCCAAGGATCACCATTAATGCTTCTCACAACAGACTATTATGTGATGATGTAATCAACTAAGTTCAGCCTTTGGAGTAATAGAACTGAATTCAAAACCCCTCTAGGCAGTTACTTGTGAACTTCATTGCAAGCTCAATTCATTCATTTGCAAATGAGGAATCGACTTGCCTTTCCAGATTATGGTGACAATAAAACCAAGCAAAGCACTTAGCACATAAGTAATCTCTTAACCCAAAAAGTATTTGAAATTAAGAATGCTTGAGTAATTTCCCATGGTCAATATGTGATAGTGGCAATGGAAAACTAAATTTAAACTGTAAACCTTATAAGGAACAAAATACGCCCACTACATACAATCCAGGTGATATTTGCATCAGTTGATTTTCCTAGACCATTATCAGGGAACTGGATGGAAGTAGAGCAGCCAGAAAACAAAATGGTGTCCATTTGGGATGCTGGTGTCATAGGAGACAGTTTTACCAGCTATAGCATAACGCCAGACAAAAAAGTCAATTAGATACAAGGCTCTGCCAAAATAAATTCCCTTTTAATATACATTTTAAATGACATTATCAGACACTTGATAACATACAGAATAGCCAACTTTTTGTCACTTCTTTATCTAGACCAGTGGATTTTATTTATTTATTTTCTTTTATTTGAAAGGCAGAGTCAGAGACAGAGCTCTTCTATATAGAAGAGCTGCACTCACTACCTAAATGCCTGCAACAGCTAGGGCAGAGCCAAGTCTAAGACAGGAGCTTGGAACTCAACCTGGGTCTCCCATATGGGTGACAGAGACCTAAGTGCTTAAACTAGCACCTGCTACCCTCCAGAGTAACTAATGCTGAATTCAGAACAGAGCCAACAGTCAAACCTAGGCACTTCAATATGGAATGCAGGCATCCCAATCAGCATTTATTTTACTGCAATATGCCTGCCCCTAAACCAACAGAATTTAATAATGTGAAAACAAGACTTGGGGCCAACATTATGGCTTAGTAGGTTAAGCTTTCACCTGCAACAAAGGCATCCCATAGGGGCGCCAGTTCTAGTCTCTGCTAAAGGCCTGGGAAAGCAGTGGAAGATGGCCAAGTGCCTGGGACCCTGCACCCACGTGGGAGACCTGGAAGAAGCTCCTGGCTCCTAGCTTTAGATCTGCCCAGCCCCAGCTGCTGCAGCCATTTGAATAGTAAGTGAAGACTGACTCACTCACTCACTCTCTCTCTCCTCTTCCTCCTCCTCTCCCTCTCCCTCCCTCTGTAATTCTGTATCTCAAATAAATTTAAAAAAAAATAATAAAACTCCACATACATAATCTTCAACATTAATAGGAAAAGCATAATTTCCAAACAGAACAAATAATCCAAATAAGTAACAATTCCAAAGAACCACCAGGAACCACTGAGAAGCTTTCAAATATACTGAATTATATTCTAATAAAGATATTGGCAATACACTGAACAACTATAAAAGCTAGAAAAAACACACACAAAAAAAGAGATGAATGTATCATTAGAGTGATAAAAATGTGTCAGTGAAGACACATCACTTGTAACAAATGTACAATTGTGGTACAGGGTGTCCAAAGTGGAGACAGTTATATCTACATAGGAACAGGAACTACAGGAAACTCTCTGTACCTCCTGTTTCAATTTTGCTAAAATTGAACTGGAACTTAAAATTTCTCTAAAAAATAAAGTCTATTAAAAAAAAAAAGTTGTATGGTTATGGGGCCAGTGCTGTGGCACAGCCAGTTAAAACCCCAGACTGCATCAGCATCCCATATAGGCGGCGTTTTGAGCCCCTGCTGCTCCAGTTTAGATAAAGCTCTCTGCTATAGCCTGGGAAAGCAGTACAAGATGGCCCAAGTTCTTCAGCCCCTGCATTTGCACAGGACACCAGGAAGAAGCTCCTGGCTACTGGCTTCAGATCAGTGCAGCTCCAGCTATTGCAACCATCTGAAGAGTGAACCGGCAGATGGAAGACCTTTCTCTCTCTGCCTATGCCTCTCTATAACTCTTTCAAATAAATAAATAAATCTTTAAAAATCAAACAAACAAAAAGAGCCAAATAGCCAGGATTTGATGGAACAAACTCTCAGAGAAAACAGAAAACTTATTATACAGAGCCATACATTTCCCTGGGGTTGTTGCCAATTCACAGTGAGGCGTAAATGCTAGACACAAAGTGTGGCCTATAGCTTAAAGCTTTATCATTGAGCTAGGAAAAACTAGAGTTCAGAACATACCAGAGAAGTGAGGCCTTGGCAGATATCCCAGGGTTTTCAACTAAAGTGATAAAGGGCTACAACCTAGGAACAAGAGCAAACTGAAATACAATAGTGTCTCTTTGAATAAAATTATCTACCCACTCTAACTTTCAGAATAAAACATATTATCAATCAGAGTGCCTGGCGTAATACCATCCAACAGAACTTTCTGCAATGATGGAAATGTTCTCTGTCTGTACTCTCTGGACTATCTGTATGTGTGGCTACTGAGCACTTGAGAGTTGGTTTATACAACTGAGGAAATGAATTTTAAAACTTACTAATATTTAAACAATACTTTATTAGCTACAAGTCATTACTACCTAGTATACTGAATATAGCTCAAGAATTTTTTCATACTCAAAGTTCAGTGTTAGAAAAAATAAAGTTAATTTCCAAACAGGAAATATAATCAAAAGCAAAAAAAAAAAAAATTAACAGAAGCATCCTCACGGTTATCCTGCTACTGAAAAGTATTAAAATGATGAATAAAATTGATAAAGTGAAGTAGGCAGGCATACAGGTTAAAATCCATTAGGTTTGTGAGCTGGAAGACCACGCCTTCACCACGCCCTTGTGTGACCTCACACCCTGATACTTTCACCACGCCCCTGTGTGACCTCATGCCCCTACTTGGCCACACCTGAGTGCCCACTGGCCAATCAGCTTAATTAACCAATCTCCTTTGGGAGTGGGTTAAAAGCCTGGGACGTGGTGTATCCGATCTCTCTCTCTCTCTCTCTCTCTCCCCTCTTTTCCCTGGCCTCTAGCCAGGAGGGGGCTGGCTGTAGCCCTGCACCCCGCCCCCAGGCTGCATGACCTTCAAGCCACCCGCCCTAGGCTTCCTGGACTAGATGCTCCTCCACGTGGCCAGTTCCTGGTGCTCAGTATGAACCCGGATTTACCCCCTCTCTCTCCCTCTCACTCTCCTATGCATCTTTTGCACTAAATAAAAGCTTAAAATGCACCATGCTGCCTTGTTCATTTATGCCGGTATTAAGAACCCTTTCAGGCTTATTAATATTGGGGATTTATTAATAAGCATATGGTGATATCGTATGGCACTCCAAATTCCACTAACATATGTGGCACCCCAAATGGCATGGGAGACCCAGAAAACGCTCCTGGCTCCTGGCTTCAGATAGGCCCAGCTCCGGCTGTTACAGTCATTTAGACAGTGAACCAGCGGATGGAAGACCTCACCCTCTTCCTCACCTCTGCCTCTGCCTCTCTAACTCTGCCTTTCAAATAAATCTTTTAAAAAAAAAAAAATCTTGGAAATAAATGATAAAACAAACATAGCAAACTATTAATGCATGCAAATATCAATGTTTGCTATATAATCCTCTCAAATTCTATTGTATTTTTGGGAATTTCACAGTAATATATGTGTGGGTGGAGAAATCTTAAAATAGGTCAGTATGAAAATACACGTGGGCCAGCACCACGGCTCACTAGGCTAATCCTCCGCCTTGCAGCACCGGCACACCGGGTTCTAGTCCCGGTTGGGGCACCGGATTCTGTCCTGGTTGCCCCTCTTCCAGGCCAGCTGTCTGCTGTGACCAGGGAGTGCAATGGAGGATGGCCCAGGTACTTGGGCCCTGCACCCCACGGGAGACCAGGATAAGTACCTGGCTCCTGCCATCGGATTAGCGTGGTGCGCCAGCCGCAGTGCGGCAGCCGCGGCGGCCATTGGAGGGTGAACCAAAGGCAAAGGAAGACCTTTCTGTCTCTCTCTCTCTCACTGTCCACTCTGCCTGTCAAAAAAAGAAAAAGGAAGGAAGGAAGGAAGGAAGGAAGGAAGGAAGGAAGGAAGGAGGGAGGGAGGGAGGGAGGGAGGGAGGGAAGGAAGGGAAGGAGGAAAGGAAGGAGGAAAGGAAGGAGGAAAGAAAGGGGGAAAGGAAGGATGAAAGAAAGGAAAGAAAGGAGGAAAGGAAGGATGAAAGAAAGAAAGAAAGAGAGAGAGAGAGAGAGAGAGAGAGAGAGAGAGAGAGAGAGAGAAAGAAAGGAGAAAATATACGTACAGAGAAATAGAAGGGAAATACACAGAAGGGGAGCATAAGAAGGGGACAGCATGAGAAATACACAAAACAAATATGTAAAACTGAAACCCCAGACTGAAAGAAGAAAGAAAAATATTGAAAGAAAGATACTGCCTGAGAATTTTCTAAAACTGATAAAGGCAATGAAGTCCCAGATTCATGAGTCTATACAGGGGCAGGTGCTGTGGCGCAGTTGGTTAATCCTCCGTCTGCTGCATCAGCATCCCACATGGGTGCCGGTTCTAGTCCCGGCTGCTCCTCTTCCAATGAGGCTCTCTGCTGTGGCCTGGGAAAGCAGTAGAAGATGGCCCAAGTCCTTGGGCCCCTGCACCCACATGGGATACTTGTAATAAACACCTGGCTCCTGGCTTTGGATCAGCACAGCTCCGGCCGCTGCCGTCATTAGGGGAGTAAACCAACGGATGGAAGACCTTTCTTTCTGTCTCTCCCTCTCACTGTCTGTAACTCTACCTCTCAAATAAATAAATAAAATCTTTAAAAAAAAAAAAAAAAAGAAAAGAAAAGAATCTATACAAACTCCAGCAGAATTTCACACACAAAGCCTAGGCTTATCAGCCATTTGCTTAAACAAAAGACAAAGATAAATCCTCATAAGCAGCCAAAGGGGAAAAAGGACACCTTGCCAAAGAAGTCAAATTTCTATAGAAATAATGAAAGTCAGAATATAACAGAATGTTGTAACTGCAAAAGCATACTTAGGGGAAAATATACTTTGAGAGTGTTTTCTGTAGAAACTTTCAGATTGAAATTCATCTAGAAACGCAAACGACCAGAAACAGACCCTTTAAGTCTAAGCAGCAGGATTTATACTATCAAGTATGATAATGATATTGTGATATTAGCAGAACAGACAAAATGATGAACAGAACAGAAACAAACCCACATGTGTGAGGTCACTTAATTTATAAATAAAATTTTTTTTAAAGATTTATTTATTTTATTTGAAAGCAGAGTTGCAGAGAGAAAGAAGAGTCTTCCATCTGCTGGTTCACTCCCCAAATGGCCACAATGGCCAGAGCTGAGCTGATCTGAAGCCAGGAGCCAGGAGCTTCTTCCAGGTCTCCCACAGAGGTGCAGGGGCCCAAGGAATTGGGCCATCTCTACTGTTTCCTCAGGCCATAGCAGAGAGCTGGATGGGAAGTGGAGCAGCCAGATGCAAACCAGCACCCACATGGGATGCCAGCACTGAAGGCGACGGCTTCACCCACTACGCCACAGCAGCAGCCCCATTTTATAAAAATTTTGCTAATGTCAAATCAGTAGTGCTCAGTCAAGGGACAGCCACATGAAATAAAAATTTCTTAATCACTACCTCAAACTGTACACAAAAATCAATTATAGATGGATGGCATATTGAGTGTGAAAGGCATAACAATAAAGGTTTTAAAGGAAAACAGGGGACCTGCGCTGTGGCTCACTTGGTTAATCCTCTGCCTGTGGCGCCGGCATCCCATATGGGCACTGGGTTCTAGTCCCAGTTGCTCCTCTTCCAGTCCAGCTCTCTGCTGTGGCACGGGAGGGCAGTAGATGATGGCCCAAGTGCTTGAGCCCCTGCATCTGCGTGGGAGACCAGGAGGAGGCACCTCGCTCCTGGCTTCGGATCGGCATAGCTTGGACCGTAGTGGCCATTTGTGGGGGTGAACCAACGGAAGGAAAACCTCTCTCTCTTTCTCTCTCATTGTCTAACTCTGTCAAATTAAAAAAAAAAAAAAAAAAAAGGAAAACAGATAGGGACTTATGTTGTGGCACAGTGACTTGAGCCACTGTCTTCGATGCTGGCATTCCACATGAGCACCGGTTCATGTCCTGGATGCCACACTCCCAATCCAGCTCCCTACTTATGTGCCTGGGAAAGCAGTGGAAGATGGCGCAAGTGCTTGGATCCCTGTCACCCTTATGGGATACCTGGATGAAGCTCCTGCCTTCTGGCTTCATACTGGTCCAGCTCTGGCCATTGTAGCCATCTGGGGAATGAACCAGTGGTTAGCTTTCTGTCTCTGTCTCTAACTCTGCCTTTCAAATAAATAAGTAATTTTTTTATTAAAAATTAAACAGCTTAGTTATCAGAGTAGGTAAAGATTTCTTAAACAAGATACAAACTGCATTCATCATAAAATAAACTTACATAGCTTCTATTTATGAAGTATATACAATGTCCTAAGAATATAGTAAGTGCTTTGTGTGAATTATGGAGTTTAACCTTCACAACAAACTTTGAGGTAGCTATTAATGCTATTACATTACAGAGGAGTAAACTGAAGCTCAGAAAAGTTTAAAAACTTGCTCAAGGTGACACAACCACCTGGCAAAACAAAATTATGAACCTATGAAGAAATAAGTAAAATACTTACACACTTGTCATTATTTAGCACCATCAGATATAAATATATTATTTCTTTTGTTTTATGACTTAAATCCTATCCTTGGTCAAAAACAAACTTCATATTTAATGCCTCATAAAAACCACTGCAAAACATAGTTTCCTTATCCAAAATACTATAGGGTTTAGAACAGTCAATAAATCAATGGTATTCTCTCTAAAGGGTTTATATGCTAATAAAAAGTAATTCAGCGCAAATAAAACCTTTAATAAATGTAAATACATTCTTCAGTCACGTTGCATAGCTTCATCACCACATTATTCAAATATAAATCATCTCAATGAATGTTTCTTCTACTCATTTTTGAAAGTATTTTGTTTGCCAATGGAATACTGCTTTGAGATGACTTTTGTAGACTGCCAATTTCTCCAACTACATTTTACCATTTACAAAGAATATATTATTCTTAGATATAAAAGTGTTATCCTTAGATAGAGAATAATTCTATTTTTATTTTTCTATTACTCAAAATCAAGCACTCATAAAAATATACATAAATGATAAATAAAAGGTTATTTATATATGTCAATATTCCAATTCTCATTTTAGCATATTGGATTTCAGTTACTGCTTCCATAAAGTAAGACTTAATGTCTGTAAATATTTTCCAGCTTATGCATCTCAACAGCCTTGTAATACAAATGCTTCAATCTTTAGGAAATACTGATGACTGATTTAGCTTTGAAACACACACATACACACACACATTTAATGTCAAGCACAGGGGCAACAGACAATCAGAGAGCTGGCAAGGAACAGAGACACAAGATTCATGTCATCAGGGACTGAATGCTACTAAATGCTTCCTGAGCACAGAAGCATACTACTCATACAGTTTTGTAGCACTGAAATCCCATTTGCATTAACTTTTGTGAGTCTTTTTTTTTTTTTGAGATTTATCTTATTTATTTGAAAGACAGAGAGACACACAGAGAGAGAGAGAGAGAGAGAGAGAGAGAGGTCTTCCATCTATTGGTTCACTCCCTAATTGGCCTCAATGGCCCCAGCTGTGCCCATCCAAAGCCAGGAGCTTCTTCCTGGTCCCCCACATGGGTACAGGGACCCAGGACTGGGGCCATCCTCCACCACTTTTCCAAGCACATTAGCAGGGACCTGGATTGAAAGTAGAGCAGCTAAGACTCAACCAGCACCCATATGGGATGCCAGCACTGCAGGCCATGACTTTAACCCACTGCGCCACAACACTGACCCCTAAATTTAAATTTTTTTGAGACATTATCCAGCCCAGGCTGTAGCAGAGCAAGTAAAACTAACGCCTGCAGTGCCAGCATCCCAAATGGGCACCGGTTCGAATCCCAGCTGCTCCACTTCCAATCTAGCTCTCTTCTGTGGCCTGAGAAAGCAGTGGAAGATGGCCCAAGTCCTTGGGCCCCTGCACCCACGTGGGAGACCTATAAGAAGCTCCTGGCTCCTGGCTTCAGATTGGCCCAGGTTGGCCGCTGCAGCCATTTAGGGAGTAAACAGTGGTTGGAAGACCTACTCTGCCACCTCTCTCTGCCTCTGCCTCTGCTAACTCTGCCTTTCAAATAAATAAATAAATCTCTAAAAAACCAAGAGAGACAGTATCAAGAGTGAAAAATTAACCAAACCACAGAATGGGCAAAACATAAGCATATTTGCCAATGATATTTCAGATGAATCTAACATCCTGAAAATATAGAGAACTCCTACAACTGAACAACAAAATAATAAAAACCCAAATATTCGAAATGGTAGTATTCACAAAACCAAAGGTAGACAGGAAATATAACTGAACTCAAATCATAGTTCTGAAACGTATCGGGGCGGGTAAAGCCGCCTATAGGCGCCTATAGCCGGTAAAGCCGCCTATACCACCAGCATCCTGCTTGGGCACCGGTTGGAGTCCTAGTTATTCTACTTCAGATCCAACTCCCTACCAATGCGCTTGGGCAGGCAACAGAGGATGGCTCAAGTCCTTGGGGACCCCTGCACCCACGTGGGAGACCCGGAAGAAGATACTGGCTCCTGGTTTTGGACCCACCTAGCCAAGGGCTTTGCAACCATTTGGGGAATGAACTAGCAGATGGAGGACTTCTCTCTGTCTCTCCCTCTGTCTGTCTGTAATTCTGCCTTTTAAATAAATAAATCTTTTTTTAAAAAAAAGATTCCTTATTTTTAAAAAAATTATCACCAGATATTACTGGGCAAGTTGTTTAACATCTCAAATCTTCACTCCTTATTTGAAAAATGAATACAGTATTGCTAATTATTGTGATTGTTATAATAGTAAAGGAGTAATTACATAAAAAATTTACCTAAAATTTCCAGCACTGTGGCTGGGACTCAGCAGTCAGCAAATGTTATTATTCCATGAACTGTTTTTACTTTTCCATTTTCATCCTCCCACTTAAGAGTTATCTACTAGTATAACACATAACAGAGAAAACAAGCCCTAAAACCTTGTTTAATATAGTACATAGTGGCAAAAAATTAAAATTCAAAGTTGATGGGAGTGGAGGAACACCTGTCATTTCAAGTGCCAGAAATATCCCTATGGTGACAAGAATGTGAAAAACAGAGCATTTTCACATGCTACTTGGTGTGATTATAAATTGGATATTGGACACTTCTAGAAGGAAATATGGCAGTTTTCCATCAGCAAAAGGTACATGCTTTTGATATAACAATTCTCCTTCTAGAAATGTACCTACAGGGGTCCACGGACATACAAAAAGATTCTCTGTGGCTAGAAAACTACATGTACAACATACAGAACTCATTAAATAAAGTATAAAACATACTTTATAAAATCATAAAGTAGAACTATAACATAATGGAAGAAGCTTCCTGTTTCTTTTTTCATGTCCTCTGTTATTGCTTTGGATAGTGAGCCTCTATTAGTTATATAATTTTAAAAATATTAAATCAAATAATTTTTAGCTTAGCATACTGTTTTTTATGTAAGCACACATAAATTTTTATAATTCAATCTTCTCATTAAAAAAACATTTGCTATTTTTAATGTCAAAGTTTAACACATATTAGATTCTCTCTCCTAAGTAATACAATCTCACCACAACAGCTGATATCTAAATTATTCACTGGCCACTGAACTGGCACTCTTCCATGATAGCACACTCACTGTTAATAACATTCAAGGTACCAAATTCCATTCACAGGAAGATGCTGAGACTCAACAACTAATAGGCACATACATTTTGAGGAATGTGAGGTCAGGACTGACATCTAATCCATATCATGACATTCTGTTGTCATAGAATATTCACAATGCTATATGTACATTTAAAACAAGGCTAGGTGGAACAAAGGGAAAATACTGATAAGCTTTAAAATTAAAGAAGGAATAAAAAAAATCACCAAAAGTCTTTTTTTAACCTATGAATAACTTTTACCAGGTATAAACAATGTTAGAACAGTCTTTCAACTTGATGTAAAAAGACACATTAGCCTGGTTTATATGGCATTATAATTATTTCATAGTTTACACCTACAATGTTCATAACTAAACAGACTTACTTTATGACCAAGCTTTTGAAAATGCTTTTATCCCTTGCCTGACTAGCATTATTTAGGAATTATATATTACTATCTAATAACCTAATATCACATCAATAATACACAAGGATAGTAATAACAGCAACTTTAACCCATTAATGTTCAAACATATATAGTCACATACAGTAAGTCAATCAGTGATAATAGATTAAAATTCTGGGTTCTTGGGGCCAGCACTGTGGTGTCACAGGGCACGCACCAATTCAACTCCCAGCCACTCCACTTCCAATCCAGTTCTCTGCTATGGCCTGGGAAAGCAGTGGAGAATGGCCCAAGCCTTTTTTTAAATTTTTTTTAATTTATATAAAAGACAGAGTTACAGAGAGAGAGGTAGAGCCAGAGAGAGAGGTCTTCCGTTCCATTGGTTCACTTCCCAAATGACCACAACGGCTGCAGCTGAGCTGATCCAAAGCCAGGAGACAGCAGCTTCTTCCAGGTCTTCCACACCGGTGCAGGGACCCAAGGTCTTGGGCCATCTTCTACTGCTTTCCCAGGCAATAGCAGAGAGCTGGATCAGAAGAGGAGCAGCAGGGACTCAAACCAGTGCCCATATGGGATGCTGGTGCTGTAGGCTGGGGCTTTAACCCCCTGCACGACAGCACCGGCCCCTGTGCCTTAGCTTTAAAAATGTTATGGGCTGTATTTCACATTCTCTGCTTTAAGAAGTTACACCTAAAATATAACTATTACAGGATTTTCCAGGTTCCTTTGTTTCTTTTTTTCTTTGTTTTTAAATGGATAGCTTTAAAACATGGTAGACACAGATAATACTCTTAAACATGATATTCCTATTTTTACAATTGAGAAGAAAGGTCTGGCCGGCGCCACGGCTCTGTTGGCTAATCCTCCGCCTTGCAGCGCCGGCACACTGGGTTCTAGTCCCAGTCGGGGTGCCGGATTCTGTCCCATTTGCCCCTCTTCCAGGCCAGCTCTCTGCTGTGGCCAGGGAGTGCAGTGGAGGATGGCCCAAGTGCCTGTGCCCTGCACCCCATGGGAGACCAGGAGAAGCACCTGGCTCCTGCCTTCGGATAGGTTCGGTGCGCTGACCGCAGCGTGCCGGCAACGGCGGCCATTGGAGGGTGAACCAACGGCAAAGGAAGACCTTTCTCTCTGTCTCTCTCTCACTGTCCACTCTGCCTGTCAAAAAAAAAAAAAAAAAAAAGAGAGAGAGAGAGAGAGAGAGAGAGAAGAAAGGTCCAAGGAAGTCAGGCGTTTATCTAAATACACATAAAATTTCAGACAAGAAAGATCAACTATAATAAAATATCATTCCCCTCAGTATATTAAAAAATATTCTAGTAAAAGGCACTTGGATATGGAATACAGACATCCCAAACAGCTTAATCCACTGCTCCACAATGCCCACCCTCTACAGGTTCTTTGAAACACGTTTATTATTTGTTTAATAAGGTTCCTGACCAAAAATAACTTTCAGGAAGCAGAGAAGAAATTGCCAGCCTTTTCAGCCCAATACCGAGCTTTTTTGGAGATCAAGGGTGGGTTAGTGATAATGCTCAAGAATAGTCAATTCTGGCTCCTCCTCTACACAGATCAGCTCTCCCCAGGAGACCTTTTTCTGCCCCTCAGGTCAGGGTCAGTGCTCTCCTCTGGGCTCCAAGCAACAGCACACACCCCTACCTTAGTATTTCTTGAAACAAGACTATTTTCCGGATCCATTTCAATGATGGAATCATTAATCATATAAATTAGTGAACACGTGCAAGTCGCATCTGTATCCCTACAACCCACACAGTACCAGCACACAGAAAGAATTCAAGAAAAATTTGTGGGCTTAAAATAGCGTGCATTTAGGTCTATCTAACTTGCACATTTAGGAATGCTACCAACTGTCTTGCCTAATTCACTAAGAAGAGAATTGGAAGAAGCAGGAAACAAAGAAAAGCATCTTGACAAAATGATGCAGTGTATATGCATGGAATTCTACGATAAAGTATCTTATAGAAAAGTTTTAATTCAGTAGTAATTAATGATAAATTACTCAGCAAAGCAGCAGACTCTGTGAAACCAGTTACTTTACACACACACCCCCTCCTCTTTTCCGGCTGCTGTGCTCTGAAATGACTCAAAACCACAGGCCAAAATTCTATATTTTAAAAAAAAGAAAAAGAAATTCATGACCTGAATGTTGTCACCACACCTCATAAATACACTTCTGCTTCTAAAACCTTTTATGCATTCAACAGTCCTATGTGTTCTTGACAGAAACCATACTCAAGCAGCCAAATTTAGAACATGCTGACCTTGAACAAATCAATGTCCTTACCATGTACTCCTGGCTTCTATCACTACAAGAGCAAGACAGCCTCACCATCTATAGTAGTCAACAATTTCTGGCTGCTGTGCCCTGTCTATTTTAAGATATCCCTACTACATTTCTGTGTTGCACAGTTCAAAGAAACAGAATAATACGAGAGCTTGTATTTAAACACAACTCGTTTACCTTGGAAATCAGGGTATGTGTGTTCCTACTGTGCTTAGCTCAAAAATATTTTATTTGGTAAGTTTACACTTCTTTCTTTCATTTCAAAAATACATTTTTAACAAAGAGTGGAAATTAAATGTAAGGCACTGTTCCTTATTTCCTATTCAGATTCAGTAATCTAGGGGAAAACTAAGTCAAAATTAGCAGGGTTCAAAAATAAAGTAAAAACAAATATTAAAAGAGATTGATTTTGCAACTTTCATGCAAAATTATTCTGACTTTTGGAACAGTAACTGAGTAAGAACCACACTATATTTTAGCAATCTACGTTAATATTTACTGAATTCTCTAAGACCTTGATCTAATTAGCATAAAGCCCATTTTTTTGGTATTTACTCCAGCTGCATCAATCAAAAAGCACTACCTTATTGTTTACAAATATTTACTTTTTTTTTACTTCAAACACAGAACCTATAATTTAGCACAGTAATGGTTACCTTCTGTGAGATGACTAAATTGTTTAACTGAAATTTATATACAAACAAAAATCAGAAACTACTAATTACACTTGGCTATTATTCATTGCCTTTTTCTTCATTCTCAAAATGGAGGCTAATATTTGTGCAAAGGCCTAGTGCTAGATACTATCATAAAATATTTAACATTTTAGATCGCTTTTTAAAGGATTTGCTTATTCTCTTGAAAGATTTAACAAGTCAATAAACATTCTCACATATAAAAAATAAATAGGAATTTTTTTTACTCAACTAAAATATGTAAAAACATTTTAAAGGCAGTTAAATATCACATCGAGCTAAATATGATATGCAGAATAATGCAGGACCCAAGAAGACATTTATTAACAAGTGAACTAAACATAGGATCCAGGCAGCTGGAGCTGGGAGTTTACATAATATGCTAGCTGATTACTAAAAACTCTTAAGAGAGAATTCATAGAGAACAAAGGAAGTGGGGGGAGCATTACTCTTCTACCATTGAGTAAGATTTTTAAAATAATTTTACTAGGGGTGGGTGACTGGCATTGCAGCTAAGATGCTGTTTAGGACTCCCACATTCCATACTTGGAGTGTTTAACTTCCAGTCCCAGCTCTACTCCCAACTGCAGCTTCCTGATAATGTGCACCCTGGGAGGCAGGATCCTTGACACTCACAATAAGAAACCTGGATTGAGTTCCCAGCCCCAAGTTTCAGCCTGGTCCAGCCTCGACTGCTGCAGACATTTGGGGACTGAACCTACAAATGAGAGTCTTTCTCTTTTTCTCTCTTCCTCTCTTCATAAAGGCTTCCACCTAAATTAATCTTAATTCTATTTTCCACAAATGTTTTAAAGTATACTCATAAATAAATCAGACAAGATCAGTTTAGTTGAAAATTATTTAAGAGGATGGGCATTTACCACAAGGTAAAGATGCTGCTTGGAACGCCTTCATACCCGTATTGGTTCACTTGGGTTTAAGTCCAAAATCCACTTCCAATTTCAGTTTCCTGCTAAAGCAGACACTGGGAGGCAGCAGTGATAGCCAAGTGCTTGGTCCCTGCCACTTATGTTGGAAACTCAGATTGAGCTCCCATATCCTGGCTTCAGCCTATTCCACCCTGAGGTATTACAGGTATTTGGGAAGTGAACCAGTATCTTTCTTTTTTTCTCTGTCTGCCTTTCAAGTAAATTTTTTAAAAATAAAAATTTTTATATTTAATTAAAAGTTGTTTACTTGGGCATAAAAATTTTTGAACTCCACATGTACAGAGTCCTCATAAAGTTCATATTATAAAAACATTATGCAGGGGCCAGCACTGTGGCATAGGTTAAGCCTCTGCCTTGGGTGCCGGCATCCCATATGGGTGCTGGATCATGTCGCAGCTGCTATTTTTCTGATCCAGCTCTCTGCTTATGGCCTGGGAAAGCAGTGAAGATGATTCAGCCCAGGCCATTGTGGCCATTTGTGGAGTGAACCAGTGGACAGAAGACCTCTCTCTCCCTCTCTCTGTCTCTAACTCTGTTTAAAAGAAAACATGAATGGATTTCAAAATGTTTTGAACCAAGTTAAAATTTTTAATTCTTTTAATTCCATCTTACTGACATTTTTAGGTATTCTTACATTTAACCAAAGCAGAATTTTTTACCACATATACACACATAATTATTTTAGAAGTTAAACATATTTTAAATAATCAAAAAGTAGTTGTCACCTACCTGTAGTACCGAGATTGTAGATATGTTGAACAAACAGTCTTTGATACATGACTGGCTGATCCAAAATCTATTACTTTAACCCTATACGGCAGCCGAACAGGATCCACCAACATAATGTTCTCTGGTTTGAGGTCAGCATGAATTAAACCGAGACTTTTCAATTTTTTCAGTGCAGTAGCCACTTGTTGTAGAATGGGCCGAATCACTTTTAGAGGCAGGGGACTGAATTTATTTTGTTTCAGAAAGTCATACAAGTTTTGTTCCAGCATCTCAAAGACTAAACAAGTATGGTTACGGTGCTGAAAACATTCATAAGCTCGTACAAAGTTATATTCATCCGCATTTTCAGTACTGAGCCTTGCTAATATGCTCACTTCTATTTGACCTTGACGTGCATAAGAAGGGTGATTCTTCAAAATTTTGATTGCTACAATTTCATTTGTCCCTCTTTTCCAGCATTTAACTACCTGGCCAAAAGTGCCTCGACCAAGAAAATCAAGGACTTCGTAAGTGTTTTTCATGGAGCATAAGACTTCATGCTGTACTAACTGATAGTCACCTTCTCCAGTGGTACAATTCTGTTTGGATCCTGTGGGAGCTGTCACGACTGTCACTGGATTTCCCATGTTGGTTTGCAACATTGCAGGAAGTATGGACAATTCATCAACAATCTGCATTGCGCTGCTGTGATTGTCCAACTCCTCACTCTTGCGCTTCAATCCACATCGCTGGGTGCCTTCTAGGAAATTTAACCTGTTCCGCCACACCCCAGGCTGAGGTGCCTCCACTTGAGCTTGCTGCGCCTGAGCTGCTATGACCTTTGTAGCACCTGCAGTGTTTTTTAAAACAACAGCACTTGTCTGCAACGAAAAGTTGTGTCCTCGAGGTCTATTAAAAGACGGTGTCTTTGTCTGAAAAGCACTGCCCTTCGTGGGAGGATGAGAATTTCCACAGTTTCTACCATTCACATAGGTCCGTGGATAGTTTCTTTCCTGGAATACACAACTGCTTGGCTCTACTTTGAGTTTCTTCACACTACAAAAGGCACTTGACTGAGTTTGATAAACATATGGTGGGTAGACCAAGACTTGTGAGGCCATACCTTTAAAAAAAAAAAACAAAAAGAAAGAAACAGAAGAAGAAATATTAACAACAATTTTTTTAATCTCGGGAAGAAAATTAAGGGTCAAATCTATAATCCGCTCAAAAATATAAATTCATTAAGATGCTTTTTCAGCAGGAAAAGATAAACATCTTCGATATCTACACTTCAGTTGATTAGTGTTCCAGTTATTTTGAGTATTGCAAAACGGGTTGGGAATAAAGACTCAAGCGAATTACTTATTCAATAAATGTTTATTAAGAAGCTACAATAGCCAAGATATTTCAGAGAAAATGTGCCGCCCATTTTCCCCCAAAAGGAAAACTACACATTCCTAAGCCGTTCACATTTGGCAAAACTAAAATATTCCAACACCAAATTAAAGTTTAGGAACCAATGACATGCAAGCCGGCGCCGCGGCTCACTAGGCTAATCCTCCGCCTAGCGGCGCCGGCACACCGGGTTCTAGTCCCGGTCGAAGCGCCGGATACTGTCCTGGTTGCCCCTCTTCCAGGCCAGCTGTCTGCTGTGGCCAGGGAGTGCAGTGGAGGATGGCCCAAGTGCTTGGGCCCTGCACCCCATGGGAGACCAGGATAAATACCTGGCTCCTGCCATCAGATCAGTGCGGTGCGCCCGGCCGCAGCGTGCCGGCGGCGACCATTGGAGGGTCAACCAATGGCAAAAAGGAAGACCTTTCTCTCTGTCTCTCTCTCTCACTGTCCACTCTGCCTGTCAAAAAAAAGAAAAAAAAAAAAAAAGGAACCAATGACATGGAAAGAAAACATGGTTTATAGTTATATTCCTTAAACCCGAAGTTCAAGCATTGTCTCAAGGGGAAAAAAAAAAACACCTATGCCTATTTTAAATATATATATATATATATATATACACACACACATAGCGATGTTAAGCAAAATGAGTATGCCCATTTCATGAACAGCTGATCCAATAGTCTACTTACTAAATAAACTATTAATTGACCTTAAAAGGCATTATTACAAATTAATGACTCTACCCAATTACATTCATATTGCCTCTCAAGTTTATTATACGGTTAGATTCCTTTAAATTGCCTACAATCAACTGCCCTTAGTTCATTCAACATTTCAAACTGCAAACCATTTTAAATCATGGTAAGGTTCCCCAAAATAATGACATTCTATGTATTTCACCCCTGCATCCAAAAGACTAAGTTATTGAAAGTAAAATGCCAGACATTCTAATTACACAATCAATATGTGTATAATAAATAATATTTGACTCTGATTTAACTAACATTTTTTACTGCCATATTTCATTTTTTTCCTTATCCCTTTTAGAATTTATAATATGAAATCAATCCAGCAATTTTACATAGCAACTCAAAACACATAACAAAAAATCCTCAGCATCATCTAAATAATGTAAAAATAAGCAGCCAAGCCAGAAACAGGAACTTTCCTTGATGCTCTTTTTATTTAATGCCCTTCTGCACAACCACCCTTGAATGCCTGGTGGACTCCTTTATGTAAAGAACAAAGTAATGCAACACCTTCTTGCTGATGTCCTTCCTAATACACACACACTCACAAATCACCCTCAGGCAGAGCTAAGCAGCTGTGATCTCATAGAAGTACCTGTGCTCTCATTTGCACTCATGATACCACATCACATTGTTACTCTCAGTATATAAAGATGTCTTTCACACTAGATCTGAATCAAAGAACCCAATACATAGAATTGGCATTCAACTACTGTTAGATGGTAGAATTATTTTCAAAATACCTTCATTTTCCATATTTAAAAATATATATTACATTAATAGTGTAGTCTCCTATTATTTTAGAAAATGCCAAACATCAATTGTTTAATTTAGGGGCTAGCATTATGGCAGGTTAAGCCACCACCTGAGACACTGGCATCTCATATGGGTGCCGGATCAAGTCCCAGCTGAACCACTTCTGATCCAGCTTCCTGCCTGTAAAAACAGCAGATCACCCACGTGGAGACCCAGAAGAAGCTCCTGGCTCCTGGTTTCAGCCTGGCCCAGCACCAGCCTTTGCAGTAACTAGAGAGTAAACCAGCACGTGGAAGACTTCCTTCTCTGTCTCTCCCTCTCTGTAACTTTCAAATAAATAAATAAATCTTTTAAAATAAAGTCTTCAGTTTAGAATAGTGACCACCACAATACATAACAGCTACAATGAATATAGTAAGGGTTATTTCTTATTGGGCACTTACCCAAATATTTAACGAAGGTTTTATTTATAATATTTACTCATAGTAATATCCTGTCAATTTTCTGTTCAGTATAGTTCTAAGGAACTAGGTAATACGCTCAAGGTAACATGCTAAGGTGCAGTAATGCCTTCAGATAAAAGGCATTAATTTTTATCTCCTTCAACTTCCTAAAAAGTTTCTTGTGTACCACTGACAATATTTCTAAATGACCCAACATTAAGAATTCAGCTTTGAAATCTTATTGGACAAATTAAGACCTGGTATTCACTGTGTAGAAGACTGTAAATTAAAATCCTTGAGTTCAAAACCTTTTCATCTACATTCTTAAAATGCCATTCACATCTGTTCTACACCATGACACAGAGATGATTTTAAAATTCTAATTTATCGTTGTGTGGAAAAAAAAAACCGCACTGGATACTCGTACTAAATACATCAAACTCATTGTTTAATGTACTTTTTTATCCCCCCAAATTTAATGTTGCCATGATTCTAATTTCCAAACCACTTGCGTAACACATACCCACAGACTTAAACAGATAAATAATGAAACTCATAAGAAATTTGTTAAAAAACTATTATATATACTCATGGATTTAAAGGAAAGCATGTACATAAACAGGAAAAATATGAAAAGTACAGAAGAACTGTGTATATCTTACACAGATGGTAGAAAAGCAAGTTGGTAATATTTAACAAAACTGCAGATGGTCATAGCCTCTCACCTAGAAATTAAGGCTACTCACAAATAGTGCAAAACTATTAATTGCAGGGGCAGGCCTTGTGGCACAACAAGTTAAGCTGCTGCTTGGTATGCCAACATCCCACATTGGAGTGCCATTCCACCTCTGAGCCAGCTTCCTGCTAATGTATCTTGGGAGGCTGACTCAAGTGCTTGGGCTTCTGTCACTCAGCTGGAAGACCCGTATGGACTTCCAGGATCCTGGTTTCAGCATGGCCCAGCCCTGGCTGTTGTGGGCATTCGGGGAGTAAATAAGCAAATAGAAGGGGTGTATGTGTGTGTCTGTGTGTGTGTGTCTCTCTCACACACACAGATGTGTCTCTCTGTGTGTCTCTCTCTCACACACACAGACACACACACACACACACACACTCCATCACTCTAATAAATCTTTGGTGCTGGCATTGTGGCATAGCAGGTAAAATGGGCAGGGTTTCGTGCACCAGCTGCTCCATTTCTAATTCTTGGGCATCTGCCACCCTCATGAGACCGATGAGAAAAAACTTCTGGTTCCTGACTTCAGCCCGGCCCAGCCCCAGTCACTGGGGCCATCTATGGAGTGAACCAGCTGATAAAAGATCTCTTTCCCTCCCTCTAACTCTGCCTTTCAAATAAACATATAAGTATCTTTAAAAAATAAAATATTTTTAATAGAAACAAAAGAAGGGAATCTAGGCTTTGCTTTAAGAAATACAGAAGAGGACAACGTGTATGGGGCTATGGACAATGAGATTTGCCATAAAATGTTATTGATACTTGGTTATGGGTATATAGGGGTTAATAAAGCTATCCTATCTAATTTCAAATATGTTTACATTTTTCCTTAACAAAAATTTAAATATGCACCTAAAATTCCACCCAGAGAGATGTTGATTCAGTAGGTCTGTGGTCTAGGCATCCGCAAGTGTGAAAGCTCCCAGGGATATTTTGGTTCACACCAATATCTGAGAGCCAGGTAACTAACTCATCTGGACAAAAACGAGGTGAGTTCTAGCCCTCGCAATTCAAGCTCTCACATCTTAAAACACAGGAGATGAAGTACTAGGGAACAGAATCAATGCATACCGCTCTAGTCCAATTCATTCCCTGTTAAATCAAGTTATTATGTGAACAACAGCTGAAATTCAAGTAACTGACCCAAAGAAATTAAAGAAACTGCTCCAACTTCTGAATTCTGCTGTTCCTGCCCTTTATTTCCCTTCCCAAGAGCCCCAACCAGGGCCCACTAAAAGAATCTAAGAAGAAGTCATTATCCCTCACTAATTCTCAACCACTGTCTCTATTAGAGCAATCTCAAACAGTAAGACTTTAGAAAATAATGACAGGACTATCAAGAGTAGAGGTGGTGGAGCTGGAGATGGTAATAATAAATCACAAAGAAAGATTACTAACCAATCTGTCCCTGCTATATCCAACCATTAAGTCTTTCCTTTCTCCAATCTCCATCATAAAAAGTTATGAGTTGCATATGATGGAAAAATCTGAATTTCCTGAGACTTACGATGTCTTCAAAGGAACCACTGATACACATGTGGACGAGGCACCTACTGCAGGGCTTGAGGCCAGAAGTGACCGATTTCTGAATCACGCAGCTTCGTTTTCTTCTCTCTTAGCTCCTGCCCCTCCTAAAGTCAAAGCCAAAGCAAAAGCCTTGAAGGCCAAAAAGGCAGTGCCAAAAGGCGCCCACAGCCACAAGAAAAAAAAGATCCACACATCACCCATGTTCCAGCAGCCCAAGACACTACGCCTCGGACGGCAGCCCAAATATCCTCGGAAGAGCGCCCCCAGGAGAAACAAGCTTGACCACTATGCCATCATCAAGTTCCCCTGACCACTGAGTCAACCATGAAGAAGATAGAAGACAACACACTGGTGTTCATTGTGGATGTCAAGGCCAACAGTCACCAGATCAAACAAGCTGTGAAGAAACTCTACGACATTGATGTGGCCAAAGTCAACACCCTGATCAGACCTGACGGAGAGAAGGCATATGTTCAACTGGCTCCTGACTGATGCTTTGGATGCTGCCAACAAAATTGGTATCATCTGAACTGAATCCAGCTGGCTAATTCCAAATATATGTTTTTTCACCATAAAAAAAAAAGTCATGAGCTGACAAGAGTATTTCATATCTGATGTTAATGAATTTTAGAATACTGTGTTCCCAGGAACTGAGGAAACACATGCATTCCAAAATATCATTTGCTACGATACTACTTCCTATTATTTTTCACTGTAACACATACTATGTTTCCTCTGCAGCTACATTATTCACGACTTTGTCATTTGTTCTTATCAGTCGATTACGGAATGAGATTGTTTAAGTATTTATTTGAAAAGCAGAGAGACTGAGAGAGAGGAAGAGTCACAGAGAGACAGAGACCTTCATCTGTTGGTTCACTCCCCAGATAGCCCCAAAAGCCAGGTCTGGGCCAAGCCGAAGCCAGCAGCAAGTAACTCCAGCCAGGTCTTCCTCAGTGGTGGCTGGTGCCCAAGTAAATGGGCTATCTTTTGCTGCCTTCCCTGGCACATTAGCAGGAGACTAGATTGGAAGCAGAATAGCCAGGACTCAAACCAGGACTTGCATATGGGGTGCTGGCATCACAATCTGAGAGAACCTGCTGCACCACAACACAGGCACCAGGAATGAAGTTTTTGAAATTATACTCCTAGTACTCTAGGGCTGCCCATAAAACATAACTCAGAGGTTAGTGAAGACCCTGTTAGAGCAACTATTAAGCTTCTTTCATTGCCTCAGGTTTCATAACCTCCCTTAAACCAGCTATAGCCTGAATATCTGTGCTGCCCTCAAAAGTCTTATGTTGAAATTAACCAATGTTAGAGATGAGGCACTGGGAGGCAATTAGGTCAATGAAGGCTCCTGTTCATGAAAGTGAGTAGTGCCCTTAAAAAATAAAATAAAGGCTTAAGGGAGCTTTTCCACCCCTCCTGTTATTTAAGAACCGAGACAGACAGAAGGTGCTACCTTTGAGGAGAACATACGCCTTCACCAGAGTTCCTGGTCCCTGGATTCCTCCTGGCCCAGCCCTGGCTGTTACAGGCATTTGTGGAGTGCCAGCAGCATCCTGGTTTCGACCCCCCCAGTCTCTCCCTCTCTTCCTGTCACTCTGACTTTCAAATAAATAAATAAATCTTTTTTAAAAATTTAAAAATAGAAGTATTATTGGAGTATTTGGCAAAGCAGTTAAGAGATAGGTTAAGATTCCACATCAAATGCCTTGGTTTCATTCTTGGCTCCAGGTCCAATTCCAGCTTCTTACCAATAGTCCCTGGGAGGCAGCAGGTAACAGCACAAGTGCCTAGGTCCCTGCCACCACGTAAGAGACCCAGAGTGGGTTTCCAGCTTCCCTCTTCAACTGGGCCCAGCCCAAGACATGGCAGACATTGTGAGTATGAATCAGCACGTGAGAACTCTTTGTCTTTGTCTTTTTCTTTCTCTAATAAGTAAATAAAATTTGTCAAAGTGTTACAGGGAAAACAGTGACAAAGACAAAGACCTCAGTTCTGCCTCAAGTAGAAGAATTTCCTTCCCACCAAGGCAGTGAGCAAAGCAAGATTTATTTAAGCTAGAAACTTCCTGCCTAGAAGCCAGGAGCAGGGCTCCGAGAGAGGAAGACCCAAGATACCAGATCATAAACAGAGCAGCAGGGACTGGAACCAGCACTACAACATGGAATGCGGACATCTGAAGAAGCCACTAAACCAGCTATGCCAAATGTGGGACCCAGCCTTTTGACCTTGAAAGGATGGAGAATCATAGTACTAGTCTATACGAGGCAACCTACAAACAGAAAATGTACCATGGAATTACATAACCAGCAATATCCAGTCAATAAAAAAGTAGCTTCTAGTTACAGTTTATCTCATTTCTCAATTACTTGGTTTAACATCCATGTTCGAAGAAGACAAAGTAACATGTTTCCTCAAAAATAAAAAACAGGATACACACACACAAAAAAAAACCAGGTTGGTAATATGCCTTGTAAATGAGTTTAACTATTCAATTAAATGTCAGTATTTAAATACCTATATGATGAACAGGCTCCTTCACCAGTATTCTAGCCAACAAACTACACTAAACCATTTCACATAAGAAACATTTCCACATAGGTGAACCATCACATATTGTAAAACTTCACAAACTAAACCTGTTTTCTGAGGTGGCCACAAAACATTTATTTGAAAATAATAAGGTCTTGGGCATTTTCCAGCAGTATTGTGGACAAAGCATCTAGAGAATGTGTTGACTATAACACAAATTGGCACGTTAAACAACAAGCTTCATCTGACTTAGCAAAACGTTCTAACTTTTGGAACAGAAAATGACCTGCTGGACATTTCAAAGGTGCCAGAACTCACCCTACCAGTATAAATCTGTCTTTTAACAAGTCTAGAAAAGAGTTAAATCCAACAAAATTACATAAGAATCACACATGATCTTTTTAAAACTATATAAAAATGGAAATACGACATGTTGGCTAAAGCAAAAAGTTTACTTACTGCTCTTCCTGGAAGCAAACTTAAGAGAAACATTTCAAATTTAGTTTATAAAGCTTAAGTATAAAAGCAAACTTTTTACTTACATTCTTTATACAAGGACCACTATCCGCCACTAGACTGTCAGGAAAAGCAATACAAAGGTTTTTAAGTTTGGATTACGAAAACTCCCTTACTAGAAAGCCAGATTTTCTACTTTAAAGAGAAATCTGTCAGAAAAG
Organism: Oryctolagus cuniculus; assembly: GCF_051225735.1. Classification (NCBI taxonomy): domain Eukaryota; kingdom Metazoa; phylum Chordata; class Mammalia; order Lagomorpha; family Leporidae; genus Oryctolagus; species Oryctolagus cuniculus. The sequence goes on from NC_142867.1 coordinate 32,689,378, forward strand.
AATCACCATGGAACTTTCATTTCTTATAAAAATGTATATAACTGGGGCCATGTTGTGGTATAGCAGGTAAAGCAACCACCTGCAAAGCCAGCATCCCAAATGGGTACTAGTTCATGTCCTGGCTGCTCTACTTCCAATCCAGTTCCCTGCTAGTGTGCCTGGGAAAGCAGCTAAGGATGGCCCAGGTACTTGGGCCCCTGCACCTGCGTGGGATAGCCAGAGAAGACTCCTGGCTTCAGACTGGCCTAGCTCCAGCCACCGCGGCCATTAAGGGAGTGAACCAGCAGATAGAGGACACCTCCCTCCCTCCTTCCCTCCCTCTCTCTCTCTCTGTCTCTCTCTCTCTCTCACTTTGTCCCTCCCTCTAACTCTGCCTTCCAAATAAATAAATCTATGTAACTAACTTTTAGACAAAGATAAACATAAAATACTGAAGATTAAAAAGGCAAATGTCGATGATCCTTACCAGTGGACTCCCAACCTAATCTAACTCTGAAACAACTGAAATCAACAGATAACGTCAAATTCTAGATTAACATTTTGAGCAAATGCCCACTGCTTATACAGCAATATAAAAGGAAAAATTCTGCTACTAAGATTTCCATCAGAGATAATGATTGGAAACTCTAAATGAACATTTATAGAATAAAAGGTCAAGTTCTATCAAACTTTTCAAATGTTTGATCTACCCTAAACAACTTTAAGATTCTCTTTTTGTATTTCCAATAGTATAACATTCTACTATCACACTAGAATAATGTATACCACAAGGATTAAAATTATCAAAACCAATAAATGAGTGGCTACCGTCTCAAGGAAGGACCTCCACAAATCTTGTGGATGTAGAAATACTGTATTTTATTTCTCAAAGTTTAACTGTCATATGTATCTTGACAACCGAGGATGATCTTACACAAGGGCTTCAGGAAAAGCTCTGGTATCAATTCAGAACAAGAAAGAACAGAAATGAGAATGTGTTAAGAGAAATAAAAATTTCTTTCTTATCCTCATGACAAATTTGAGGAAAGGGACAGGGCAGAGACTTCTAAGTCTCCTTAGGAACGCCAGAAAGAGCTAAAGAAAAATCATGGGGCCGGCGCTGTGGCTCAGTAGGTTGGTCCTCTGCCTGCGATACCGGCATCCCATATGGGCGCCAGTTCGAGTCCCAGCTGCTCCTCATCCAATCCAGCTTTCTGCTATGGCCTGGAAAAGCAGCAGAAAATGGCCCAAGTGCTTGGGCCCCTGCACCCGCATGGGAGACCCAGAGGAAGCTCCTGCCTTTCAGATTGGCACAGCCACGGCCATTGCAGCCATTTGGTGAGTGAACCAACAGAAGGAAGGGCTTTCTCTCTGTCTCTCCCTCTCACTGTAACTCTACCTGTCAAATAAATAAATAAAAATCTTTAAAAAAAAATGTAATTTACACAAACCTAAAGAGGAAAAAAAACAAGCAGCTTCTCAGAACAGGACCCTAAAAGGAAAGGACAGAGGATTCTTAGAAATCTATTAGAACTTCTTTCTGTTCAGCTCTAATCATTAACTTTTTAAAGTGACACATTGTGAACTACCTGTAATAAGCTGTACAACTAAAAGTGCAAATTGATAAGGACTTACTTAGCAAGTCTTTTTCCCTTTAAGCCTCAGAGGAAAACTGAGTTCGCTTTACATTAGTATAAAAAGCCACATAGACCATACATGTTACTAAAAATTGTATATACCAAAATTACAAGAGAAACTTATTTCTTCAAATTTACCTAGTTGAAGGAATTTTAAATACAGTCTATCAACATATAAAAAGTACAGTAAGAAAGTTTAACTCAATTTGAAGTCACACAAGCAACTAATAAGTAACACATCTTAAGCTCAAAATTAAGGTTAACTATTAATCTCATGGAATCAAATACTAAATGCAATCATAGCACTGAAAAGGGCTACAATATAGTTACAGCTTATTGTTAGAGACTTATTTTCAAATAATAACTAAATATCTCCTACTCACCAAAACTAACGTCATGCCATTCTCAGACATTTGTACAGGAAGCTATAAAGTATCCCAAATAGGCAAATAATCATTGCATATTAATTATAAGAACACCAAACTGTTGTCTTATAACAAAGTTCATCATGTTAACACAATGTTATTTACTTATAGAACTTTACAAGCTGGATAAGTAAAAATCACTACTAAGCCACAATCATTATCTGGAATCACACAATGAGAATGGGTATACTAGATTAACATGAAATTCAAAATATTTTACCATAAGAGGTGGTGTTTAGCCTAGCAATTGAGCCTCACGCATCCCACATTGGAAAGCCTGGGTTCTATAACAGACTCCAGCTCCTAACTCCAGCCTCTTGCTATTGCAGACCGTGAGAGGCAGTGGTAATGATTCAAGTAGCTTACCTCTCACCCACATAAAGATCTTGATTGAGTTCCAGGTTTCTGGCTTTAGCCTCAGGAGATGACTGTGGGCATCCCGGGAGTGAACCAGCATGAGAACACTCTGTCCCTCTATATCTATATCTATATCTTTCTGCATCTCAAATAAAAAAGAATTTTGTTAAAAGATCTATTTATTAGAGAGGCAGAGGCAGAGAGAGAGAGGAGACAGAGTCAGAAGTCCTCCATCTGTGGGCTCACTCCCCAAATGGCTGCAATGGCCAGAGCTGTGCCCATCAAAATCCAGGAGAGCCAGGAGCCCCCTCCAGGTCTCCCACGTGGGTGCAGGGGTCCAAGCACCCGGTCATCCTCCACTGCTTTCCCAAGCCTAGCAGAGAGGTGGATCAGAAGTGAAGCAGCCAGGACTCAAACTGGCGCCCGTATGGGATGCTGGCACTGCAGGTGGCGGCCTAGTTTTCTCATTATTCATTAAGATTCTAATGAGCATTTTCATATAGTCTTTGTACATTCTTAATTTTCTTAGTATGGAATTCCAGAAAGGACACTTGATAAATATTGCTAAAATTTATATTGCAAAGTACAATAAGAAATGTAGTTTTCATTAATTACACCCAAAGAGACAAACAGTTTCAGATAAAAGATTCAAACATAAACAGCATTAAAAATGAGGATAGTGGGACCGGCATTGTGATGCAGAGGGTTAAAGCCAAAGCCTGCAGTGCTGGCACCCCATATGAGCACCGGTTCTAATCCCGACTGCTCTACTTCCCATCCAGCTCTCTGCTATTGCCTGGGAAAGCAGTAGAAGATGGCCCAAGTCCTTGGGCCCCTGCACCCCCATCGGTGACCCAGAAGAAGCTCCTGGCTTCTGGCTTCAGATCAGCTCAGCTCTGGCCATTGCAGTCATTTGGGGAGTGAACCAGGGGAATGGAAGACCTCTCTCTCTCTTTCTGTAACTCTTTCAAATAAATAAAATAAATCTTTAAAAAAAGAAAAATGAGAGTAGCACAAAGGGAACACATAGGCACAAATTTGGAAACAAGATAATCAACTCAGTTTGAAGTACCTGTGGGAAAAAAGAGATCCAAAGGCATTCAAAATACAGGCTGAAAATCACAACTGAATAAGGGTTTCTATGAACTCAATCATGTGAGGAATATATAAATGATATAAAAAAGAAAACTGCTGGGAGGCTTAATGAGGGCAATTTCACTAGAGTGGCATAGACAGAACTATACTGACAAGGGCTGAGCAGTGAACAGATATCCAAGAAGAGGCCAGGGTTCACAGTAAAGAGGTTGGGGAACTGGAATTCTAGCATAGTAGGTAAAGTCATTGCCTCTAATAAGAGCACCGGTTCAAGACCCAGCTGCTACACTTTTGATACAGCTCCCTGCTCATGCACCTGGGAAAGCAGTGGAAGATGGTCCAAGTGCTTGGGCCCCACACCCACATGGAAGACCCAAAGAAAGCTCCTGGCTCCATTTGGGGAGTGAACCAGTGAATGGAAGACCTCTCTCTCTCTCTCTCTCTCTCTCTCTCTAACTCAGCCTTTCAAATAAATAAATAAGTCTTTAAAAAAATTAAAAAAAAAAAAAAAAAAAAAACAAGGCACAAGCAGCTACAGTTCCACCCACAGTCTTGCATACCTTGGCCAGCAAGCACTAGTCATGCCTGCTGGGTTCCCTCTGGGTGTGGCTTCCCTCAGGTGGAATTCCCTGCCCCCTGCCCCTTTCCTTCCGCCTGTTCACCCCTTTCTCAACTGCTCCAGTTGGAGGACTCACTTCTCCACCAACCCCTCACCCCCAGAATGTATACAGGGTGCACAATTATGGTTACATCATTATATCCTCAGGCTTTATATCATAGCCAATTCTTTGGATGTCCATTCCCTCCAAAACCACACACCTAATTCCTGGGATAGAGAAGCTGGAGTGGGGAACAGATCCAGAGTCAAACCTAGGCATCAGGATACAGGATGTGGGTACCCCAAGCAACATTTTAACAACTAAGCCACACACCCACTTCCCAGTACACATGCATCAAATATCAAAATGTCACCAGACTGTCAAATTTTCACTTTTACATATTATATACAACAGGGGCAATACAATAAGTACAGTACTTGCCCTTTGAACACCTATGCTTTTAAGGATCAAAGTTAATTATTACATTAAATGTTAAATGTAATTAAATTAAAAATTAATGTTTTTATGTTGCATAAATGAAGTACAAAAATATCTATGTATAGCAGTCACAAATAAGTTAAGCTAGCAATTTCAACATTCTACATAGCACCTCAAGTGTTTTAGGCTTTTAAAGATTTATTTATTTCTATTGCAAGGCAGAGATACAGAGGAGAGTGTCTTCCATCTGCCGATTTACTCTCCAAGTGGCTACAATGGCCGGGGTTGGTTGGCTGAAGCCAGGAACTTCTTCTGGGTCTCCCATGTGGGTGCAGGGGCCCAAGTACTTGGGACATCTTCCACTGCTTTCCTGGCCATAGCAGAGAGCTGGATCAGTAGTGGAGCCACCAGGACTCAAACTGGTGCCCACATGGGATGCCGGCATAGCAGGGGAAGGCTTAATCTTCTAGGCCACAGCACAGACTCCCAAGTGTTTTCATCGTCTCTTCTTTACACGTGCTCGTCTAGAGACCTCTGTATTGTAAATTTAGGAGAAAGGAAATATACCTAGAAAAGGCAAACCTAACAGAATTTTCTCAGGCAATGTGAGAACTGTACATGTCCAGAAGGAATAACCACAGGAGCCCAACAGAGCTAGATTAACAATCATATATGCCAAGAATTAATTTCTCTTGATTTAAATACCCAGTATGTCTCCATAAGATAAACAGAATAAACTAGTAAGTTTTGATGGAAAAGCTTATCAAAAAACTAAAATTGCGGGGCTAGTGTTGTGGCACAGAGGGTAAAGCCACCCTCTGTAGTTTCAGCACTCCATATAGATGCCAGTTCGAGTCCTGACTACTAAACTTCTGATCCAGCTCTCTGCTATGGCTTGGGAAAGCAGCAGAAGATGGCTCAAGTCCTTGGGCCCCTGCAACCTCATAGGAGACCTGGAAGAAGCTCCTGGCTCTGGATCGGCACAGCTCCAGCCGTTGCAGCCAACTGGGGGATGAACCAGCGGATTGAAGACCTCTCACTCTCTCTGCCTCTCCTTCTCTCTCTGTGTAACTCAGGGAAAAAAAAAAAAAAAAAACAAAAACTAAAATTGATAAAATTGTTGCTAATAGTTTTTAAACTTTTTTTCATTTGTTTATTTTTATTTGAAAGGCAGAGAAACTGAGAGACCTCCCACCCAGAGGCTCCCGGCTCCCTACTTTAATAATGCCCACAACTCCCTGACCTGGGCTAGGTCAATGCCAGGAGCCCAGAACTCAATTCAGATTTCCCAGGTGAGTGGCAAGGACACAAATGCTTGGGCCACCACTGCTGCATCCCAGGTTGTGCATGAGCAAGCAGGAAGCTAGAATGAGACCAGAGCCAGGTCCCAGACCCAGGCACTCTGATGAGATGTGGACATCCCAAGCCACATCTTAACCTCTACTCCAAATGCCTGCTTCTGTTCACATTTTTTAAATGACTTTTTCTTTGCTTTTAGCCCTATGAGGACAATGAATATCAATACAACTTTATGATGAATTCTTTCTGATATTAAGGTTCCTTCTGTAAACAGTACATATTCAACAAAATGCAAGAATTCTAGAAGTCTGACTTGCTAGATTTAATTTAGTTATTTTTTTAAGCAGTGTTTTTCAACTCAAGTACATATACACAAATAAAAATTAAAATCTGCAGTACTTGGATAACTTCATTTACAATTTCTCAAATCTGGGCCATGTAGTAGTCTCTTGATTCACTTCATGGTATCCTGCTCTTAGTTGACATTCAAATATATATTGGATAAAACAGTTTACATATAAATATTATATTTGATAGATAGTAATTTTATTTTTTGTGGTGCAAGTCTGTGATCTACTTATAAAGGATATTTAAAGGTTTATTAAACATAGATTATAAATTCAGTATTTTTTAAAGATTTGTTTATTTGAAAGGCAGAGTTACAGAGAGGCAGAGGCAGAGAGAGAGAAGTCTTCCATCTACTGGTTCACTCCCCAGATGGCCGCAATAGCCAGTGCTGCTTCCATTCAAAGCCAGGAGCCAGGAGCTTCTTCTAGGTTTGCCATGCAGCTGGCAGGGGCCCAAGGACTTGGGCCATCTTCTACTGCTTTCCCAGGCCATAGCAGAGAGCTGTATCAGAAGTGGAGCAGCCAGAACTGGAACCAGTGCCCATATGGGATTCCAGCACTGTAGGCAGAAACTTTACTGCTACACCACAACACCGGCCCCAAATTCAGTATATTTGAATCCAGAGGGTTTTTTGTTGTTGTTGTTTTTATTTTTTTAAGACTTACTTATTGGGGCCAGTGCCGTGGCTCACTTGGTTAATCCTCCACCTGCAGCGTCAGCATCCCATGTGGGCGCCGGGTTCTAGTCCCGGTTGCTCCTCTTCTAGTCCAGCTCTCTGCTGTGGCCCAGGAGGGCAGTGGAGGATGGCCCAAGTGCTTGGGCCCCTGCACCTGCATGGGAGGCCGGGAGGAAGCACCTGGCTCCTGGCTTCGGATCGGCGCAGCACCAGCCGTAGCGGCAATTTGGGGAGTGAACCAACAGAGGGAGGACCTTTCTCTCTGTCTCTCTCTCACTGTCTATAACTCCACCTGTTAAATAAATAAATAAAACTTAATATATTGGCCGGCGCCGCGGCTCAATAGGCTAATCCTCCGCCTAGCGGCGCCGGCACACCGGGTTCTAGTCCCGGTCGGGGCGCCGGATTCTGTCCCGGTTGCCCCTCTTCCAGGCCAGCCCTCTGCTGTGGCCAGGGAGTGCAGTGGAGGATGGCCCAGGTGCTTGGGCCCTGCACCCCATGGGAGACCAGGAAAAGCACCTGGCTCCTGGCTCCTGCCATCGGATCAGCGCGGTGCGCCGGCCACAGCGCGCCGGCCGCGGCGGCCATTGGAGGGTGAACCAACGGCAAAAGGAAGACCTTTCTCTCTGTCTCTCTCTCTCACTGTCCACTCTGCCTGTCAAAAATAAAAAAAAATAAATTAAAAAAAAAAAAAACTTAATATATTAACTTGGAAGGCAGAGAGAACTCTTCCATCTGCTGGTTCACTCTCCAAATGTCCACAATAGCCATGGCTGGTCCAGGCCAAAGCCAAAAATCAGGAACTCCGTCTGTGTGTCTCCCAACAGAGGTGGTAGGAGCCCAAGTACTTGAGAGATCATCTGCTGCCTCAGGCACTTTAGCAGGAAGCTGATTAGAAGATCCAGGACTCAACCAAGCACTCCAATACAGGTGTCCCAAGCAGCGGCTTAAATCCGCTGCCCTGCAATGCCAGCCCCTGAATTCAGGATTATTCTTATTTAACGTAAAATTAAAATACACAACTACAACTAATACACTGTAGATGCACTTACACTGTCTCCATTGAAACTGTCTAATTATAATTTGGCCAAAAACACGTTTGCTTTCTTTTGTCTTGAAAATGTTGTGAAGCATAGCATCACAGTAGTAGGTTACATATCAGCACAACCTGTCCGTTTTCTGTGTCACCCTACCCTATTTAATCTCAATAGAATAAGTAAGAAATTACATTATTTAATGCCCTCAAAGTATTAACTTAATTTACTTAGGAACAAATGGCTCTAGAAACTCAGGTTCAATTTTCAGTATGTTATCACTCTATCTGTTATTAGTTATTTAAAACTGTGGCATTATATCTTTAGTCGTATAGCTTTTCCAAACCAACAAGACTTTCTTTGTATTAATAAACAGATAACATATAGCCAAAACACAAAAATGAAATGTTTAGGCTTTTATATATCTTGCTTTATAGCATAGAAAATATTTATTAGCACATGATTTCCTACAAATTTTTTAAAACTTAAATTAACATAAATGTGTTTAGTCAAATTTTTTTTCATTTCTAAAGTAAGATAACTAGCTAGTCAAATACATTCAAATTTTTTATTTCCTATCAAATTTTAAGACAACTTTCTTGGTAGTACTTAAGTATTTCAATATAATTTATGGGGCTGGCACTGTGGCGTAGCAGGTGGAACCGCTGCCTGCAGAGCCGGCATCCCATATGGGCGCCGGTCCATGTCCCAGATGCTCCACTTCTGATCCAGCTCTCTACTATGGCCTCGAAGGGCAGTGGAGTCCTTGGGCTCCTGCACCCATGTGGGAGACCTGGAGGAGGCTCCTGGCTCCAGATCGGCTCAGCTCTGGCCGTTGTGGCCAATTGGGGAGTGAACCAGCAGATGGAAGACACCTCTCTCTCTCTCTCTCTCTCTCTCTGCCTCTCATCTCTCTGTGTAACTCTGACTTTCAAATAAATAAATAAATCTTAATATATGTAATTTATAGTAAACAACTATAAAAATTTTTTTTTTTTTTTTTTTTTTTTTTTTGACAGGCAGAGTGGACAGTGAGAGAGAGAGACAGAGAGAGAAAGGTCTTCCTTTGCCGTTGGTTCACCCTCCAATGGCCGCCGCTGCAGCCGGCGCACCGCGCTGATCCTGGCAGGAGCCAGGAGCCAGGTGCTTTTCCTGGTCTCCCATGGGGTGCAGGGCCCAAGCACCTGGGCCATCCTCCACTGCACTCCCTGGCCATAGCAGAGAGCTGGCCTGGAAGAGGGGCAACCGGGACAGAATCCGGCGCCCCAACCGGGACTAGAACCCGGTGTGCCGGCGCCACAAGGTGGAGGATTAGCCTATTGAGCCACGGCGCCGGCTGAACAACTATAAAAATTTAAAAGAGGAAGTTATATTCTATTCATCTAATTATTGCAATGTCTATCGAGTCTAAACAACTTTTTTCAAATTAGAAAAGGTGCTACACAACAGATAAAGGATTAACAACTAGAATCTATAAAATGATCAAAAAACACCACAGAATCAAAACAAACAACCCAATAAAAAAATGGGCCAAGGACCTTAACAGACATTTTTCAAAAGAGGAAATCCAAATGGCCAACAGACACATGAAAAAATGCTCAGGATCCCTAGCCATCAGGGAAATGCAGATCAAAACCACAATGAGGTTTCACCTCACTCCGGTTAGATTGGCTTACATACAGAAATCAACCAACAACAGATGCTAGTGAGGATGTGGGGAAAAAGGGACACTAATCCACTGTTGGTGGGAATGCAAACTGGTAAAGTCACTATGGAAGACAGTTTGGAGAGTCCTTAGAAACCTGAATATAGCACTACCACAGGACCCAGCCATCCCACTCCTTGGAATTTACCCAAATGGAATTAAAGGGGAGAAAAAAAGAGCCATTTGCACCTCAATATTTGTTGCAGCTCAATTCACAATAGCTAAGACATGGAATCAACCTAAATGTCCATCAACGGATGACTGGATAAAGAAACTATGAGATATGTACTCTATGGAACACTATACAGCAGTAAAAAAAAAAAAAAAATGAAATCGGGCATTTACAACAAAATGGAGGAAGCTGGAAAACATCATGCTGAGTGAAAAAAGCCAGTCCAAAAGGGACAAATATATGTTCTCCCTGATCGATGGCAACTAAACGAGCATCTAAAATGATACCCATTGAAGTGAAATGGACACTATGAGAGACAATGTCATGATCAGCCCTTGTCTAGACTGTTGAGGAACAACTTACTATTTTATTCCTTTTAGTATTTTTGTTGTTGTTGTTGTTGTTGCTCTGTTTGTTCTACATAAGACCACTGGTTGAACTCTGTAATCAATGCACAATCATTCTTAGGCGTTTAAAATTAACAGAAAAGTGATCTCTGTTAAACACAGGAGTGGGAATAAGAGAGGGAGGAGATATATAGGTTGGCACATGCTCACTCGGACTTACCTCCAATGGTGGAACTAGAAATGTGCCAGGGGATTTCAACTCAATCTTACCAAGGAGGCAGGTACCAATGCCAGCGCACTTGGTAAAGTGATAAGTATAAATACACAACTGATCAGAAAGATAGGGTAAGTGTTGAAGAGATTTCACAAATAAGACCAGTGTAAGCAAATAATGAAGGATAGAATTAAAAGGGAAAGAATGATTCTGCGGGGGAAACAGGACACACAGCAGATTCATAGAATGGCAAATGCCCAAAACAGCACTCCTGCCTCAGAATCAACCCTTGGGACATTCGGATCTGGCTAAAAGGTCCATGAGAGTCTCACAGGCATGGAAAGCCATGACACGGTGGCAAAAAATAATCTAAATGAAAGATCCTGGTGAACAAGACCCCAGCAGAAGGAACAGGCCATCAAGGAGAGAGGCACCTTTCTCTGAAGGGAGGAAGGAACCTCCACTGTGATACGGCCTTGACTAAACAAGTTCAGAGTCGGTGAACTCAAGGGGCTTCTATAGCCTAGACAGCTCATGGCAAGAGCCTCGGGTGATTGCTGACGTCATAAATAAGAGTGCCAATTGTTAAATCAACAACGGGAGTCACTGGGTACATGCTCCCCATGTAGGATCTCTGTCCTCAATGTGTTTTACTATGAAACTTAAAAACACTACTAGTCAAACAATACTCTATACCTGTGCGGTTGTGTGAGGACAGCCTGTTGAAATCCTTGCTTAGTGTATACTAAGCTATCTTCTGTATATGAAGGTAACTGAAAATGAAACTTGATGAAGGGCGGGATGGGAGAGAGAGTGGGAGAGGGGAGGGCTGCGGGAGGGAGGGAGGTTGAGGGAAGCCACAATAATACAAAAGTTGCACTTGGTAAATTCACATTTATTAAATTAAAAAAATGCAAAAAAAAAAAAAAAAACAGCAAAAAAAAAAAAAAAAAGGTGCTACAGTACAAACAATTACGGGGGAAAAATTACATCTGACCAGCCATGGTTACCCTTCATTTTCAATGTTATACTGAAGAATCACTCTTTCACAATTTAGACCTTATTCTGAAGGAAAAAAAAATAGAACTCAGAAAATACTACATTTCCCTTTATCACTCTTCCTTAAAGTAAATCTCTACTTAAGGGAAATATTTCTAGTTGAAAAAGACCGGGTGAGCAGCAAAGAAAAGTGCAAAGTGAAGGAGTATCTGAAAACATAATCTTTAAAGAGATCTTTATCTCAGACTAAAGTGTAAGGGACTATAAATGGCAGGTATGAGACAAGTCTGGGCTTTAACTCAGTTTTTTCTAAAAACTAACCAAAAAAAAAAAAAATCCGTTAAATCAAACTCATTTGAACAGCCGTTCAAATATTGACTTCAAATTAATATGTTTGTTAATTAAAGAACTGCATCTTCCTTAAATTCTACATTTAAAAAGCCTTTCTAATTTCATTGAAGAAATGAAGAAATAATACACAAAGAGGAAGGGAGGCAGGGGAACAAAAAGGATCTAAAACACTGAAGTCAAGGGTGACAAACATGCCACTAGTTCACAAAGCTGCTCACTTACCAGACATCACCGGCCTATTCATCTTTCCCTCAAGCTATCACAATTTATCATTTTCTATGCTCAAGTAAACTCTCATCTCTGGCAACCTGGGCATTTAAATCAAACAGATTTTGACCTCCCACATGTAATTTAACCCAAGCTCTCCCTCATCACTACTACCCCAGCCCCCCCACCCAACCTGCTTCACTATCTATCATTCAGTTTCCCACAGGAGGGAAAATGTCTTTCAGAAAATCAGAAAAATCATTTAGTTCAAGGTAACAAAACATTTAAGGTCAAAAATATTCTTCTTTGCTTGTTTCATTTCAAAGATCCTCTGTTGGAGGAAGATAGCTTTCTTAAGACTTGGCATTAATATTACCTATGAAGGGCATGGTAAATCTGCTTAATGACTTAACTGTACCCAAACCACAAATGCTGCCCTAAAAATAAAATATTGTCAATACTCCACCAGTTCTTTTAATTTCCACACAAGTAATAAGAAGGAGGTTCTAGGTCCCTAGCATAATAGTGGTGTTTTAGAGTCAAGACAATAAGGTTGCCTTTGTTTAGTAACCCAAGTATCTACTGAAAAAAGCTCAAGGTCTAATTTGACAAACTTATGGAAAATGTATAACATGTATCTTCTAAGTATCTATTCTACCCTGGTCCTACAGTTACCAAGATAAGGCGACTAAGAAGAGCTACAACAAAGCAAGAGGAGGACACTAATGCTGTTTTCCCTTAAACCACTCTTAATTATACCAAGCCAACCACAAGTGACCTATACTTTCTTGGGTTGCCTTTCCAAAGAACCTACACTGATTCAAGATGTCTACTCCATATATATGTATATACTTATACATATATATTATCCTTACTTTAAGTTATATTAAGTGTTTGAAGATAGGCAGAATATATTTTTTAATCAGCTGGAACCAGAACTGGTAAGGACATTCAAAACAACTCCCTCAGACCTACTGTATGATATACAAAGGGGTGCCCACGACAAAGTTTTCAGTAAGTTAAAAATTGTTCTCCCTATTCCCTGAGAGAGATTATACTATATCCCAGTTAAGGTGTGGGGAAAGGGGTGTACCTTTAAAAAATAAACACACACACTGGCAGATTTCTCCATTGTAAAAAAAAAAAAAAAATCTAGTAGTAGTTTGTCTTCAGAAGTAACTTCCAAGGTAAGCACATCACATTAGAAGTCTAAACTTTGGACCTTAAGAAATTAGGACAGCTGCTACCCAGAAATTTTACAACCTGAGTATTTATTTTGGCAGCAACAATATAATCATCTATCTTGTTATTCTGAGTCCTCTAATAGAAGGGGTAGGGATAACAACTTCTGGAAGGATGTTACATCTAAATAATGCCATGACAGCTTTTGATCTCCAAACTCAAATGCAAAGTTGCAATGAAAACTTCATTTTGATGCCTCTGAATGAACCACCAATGCCTACCTTCATTCTGCAAGGTGAACTGCCATAATTAGAGCAGTATTTAAAAACTTAACCCCTCTCACCTGACAAAACTGTGTAAGTTACCAGAATAAATCATTCTAACATTCCAGTGGAAAATAATATGCAAGTAAGTATTCCATTAAATGGATGTGAATCAGGTTTGGGAAACAATATTTTAGCACTCTGAAGTTACATTTTCCCCTTCCTCTTCCTCTTCTCCATAAGCCTAGAGAGTTCACGTGTCAAATTTTAAAAACAAAAGTTCGATCGAAAAACTTACTCGATCAACTGTTGCTTTTTAAAGTTTTTTAAAATAAGTTTTTTGCAAGAAGCAAAAAAGGCTTCAATATTTTGCCTTCTACAAATACCTGTGTCCATGCCGCACTTGCCTACCTCCAACATCTGCTCCTTATTCTATGGTTTCCCATCACAGACCGTCCAGAAGATTATCGACAGCTTCTTTTCAGGCATGTTTACAAGAATTCTCTCATAGAAACCACCCACTTTAATGTGATTCTAAAACCCCATACCCAGAAGCCAATGCCTGGTTTATAAGCAAGATAATGACTGGTTCAAAGGAAAAAGTATTATGACAATAAACCAAGACTGGCTCACCATGTTAATAATCTGCTTGCCTAATATGTATGTTTAGCTTCTTTAGTCAGCAACGTCCAAACATAAATTTGAAACATTTAATGGCCAGTTCTGCTCTAGATTTCAAGCCCATCCTATGTTTTTAAAACAGTTTAAAAAAAAAAAGGTTCTCCACAAATAATTTTTTCTTAGAAATATTCCCTAGAATAGAGCAAGCAAAGGAAAACATTTTCCATGCAATGAAATGTCCAAAAATCGCTAATTTTAATACATCACCATCTTAACACAAAAAGTTTAAAAAATAAAATAAGCTTTAAACAGGCTAAGCATTATATTTCATATGTAAGAGTTTTCTACACTTTAGGAATACAGTCATAACTACTCCATGAAATGCCTTGTTGATTCGAAAGAATTTTATTTGGTTGGTTAAATTCAGTTAGTTTTAAGTGGCAAGAAGGCATAAGATAATCAATAAAACCATTAAAGCATTTTTAAAGAGTCCGCCGTATTGTTTGTTAAAATACTAAGCTTAATACTGACCTATCTAAACCTTATCATTGCTCATTGCTCATTGTATAAAATTAGCACTGCACTTGCAAACATAAGCAGAATCTAGACTTATCAAACATATGGTGGGTGAGACTTGCCCAGCTTCTGAAATACTAAATGAGAATACAGGATTAAAATATTTCAGTTGGGAAACAAAACCCACCGATCCTGTCGGTAACTTCATCACTAAAAGAAACCTCTTCTAAAAATATTAAGGTGTCACGATTAAGACTTCAAAATTAACTGAAACGGTCTGAATATAACTACTCCTCCTCCAGGAGGTGCAACTTAACAAGCAAATACATAAAAGAGTAAAAAGGAAAGAAAAATCAGCCAACCTTCCAGCTACTAGAAGCTGCGCATTAGCACAAGCACAGGCCGGTTTCCCAACTAAGTTTCCCAGCCCTGGACCACAGGACCATCAAAACACAGCTGACAAGAGAACCAACCGGGAGATTTCCCTGTCAACTGGGCGATCATCTGAAAACCTCTACTACTGCTAACAAAGTTCCTTATCAACAGAAGCAGCGAACCGACAGGTGGAAAAATAAATTCCCTAACCCAGCAGCAAAGAGGTCGGGAAAACACGGCCCAAGGACCGAACGTGTTATGACTGCGCCGTAACAGGTCCAAGGCAATTTACGCACACACCCTGTAGCGCAATTCCTCCCGCCGAGATAAGGCCGGGAAACAACAGGCTTCCCCGAGAGCCACATACCATTTTAAAACAGCCGTCTCCCCCCGGACAGGAAAACAGACATTCTCCTGCGAAGTCTTCGCGCGACTTCCCCCCAGCGCGGCCAAGGCAAGCGGGCGGCCGCCACCGTAACGAGAAGCCGGCAACAGCCTCGCCGCGCGGCCGCCACGCCTTCCTCCCGCCGCCGCTGGGGACGCGGAGCCTCGGATCACATTTCCCCTCCCCGACAGTCCCACGCACGCACGTCCCCAGGGTTGACACCCTCCGAACCGGCTGCTTCGCGACGCTGGGGACGCGGCCACAGAGCCCGGGACGCCGCCATCGGCTGCGGCGCCCAAGTTGCGTGCGTGCGCCTGTTTGTGTTTGTTTCCCGGCCCAAATGAAAGGAAAGGTCTCCGTAGTGACGGCCTATAGGACTGCGCGGGGGGGAAGAGAGGCCCCCTGTGGGACTAAACAAAACTTCGGTTGCTGGGAAGAACCGTTGCGCAACCTTGGCAAGGAGAGGCCAGGGCCGCCCGGCCAGGGCCAAGCGCGGCTTCCCGGAGGCTGCGCCACCGCGCGCAGGAACCACGCGCGGGGGGTCCCCAGCGTCCGGCGGTCCCGGGGGGCTGGCGTGGCGCCGGCCTCGAGGGAGCCGCCCAGCCCCGGCCCCCCAGAGCTGGGGCTGGGGTGGAAACGGGGAGCGCGAGAGCGCTGGGCACAGGGCTGGGACGCAGGACGCGCGACGAGCGCGGGCCGCTGCGAGGGGTTCCGGCCTGGCTGGGGTCGGGCTGAGGGGACCGCTGGCTTCCCCGGCCGCTAGCCCGGCGAACAGAGCCGATCCCCCCACCCCGGGCTGGGGGCGCCCCGCTCCCGCGTCCCTTACCTTCCTAGAGGCCCGCGCTCTCCCCTCTTCGGGCGGCCGCAGCCCTGAGCATGTCCGGGGTGGGGTGCGGGGCCGTGCCGGGGACAGGGAGCCAAGCGCTTCAGCAGGCGGCACCACCCAGCCCGGGCTCAGCCCCTCTCCGCGGCCGCTGCCATCTTGTCCTGGCGGCTGAGAGGAAACGGCGAGACACCCTCCCCCGACCGCTGCTGTTGCTGCTGCTGCTGCTGCTGCTGCTGCTGCTACTCTGCCTGCTAAGCGCCGGGCCCGTCTCCCTCATCTTCCTTCAGGGGGATTCGGGGTGGGGACGTCTTGGCTGTGGCGAGGGGCGGTGAGAGGCCCGCCGGCCGGCCTCCGGCTACTGGGGCCTACGGGCGGCGCAGGATGCGGGGCCCGCGGCGGTTGGGGCCCATTCCTGACGCTCTAGCTGGGAGAGCAGGAAAAGGAAAACAGCCCGAGAGGCGGCGACGGCGGGGCCCGCGACTCGGTCTCCTCAGGTCGCCGCGCCGCCGGCAGTCGTCACCGAGGCAGCTGTCGCCGGCCGCCCCGATCTCGGGCCCCTCCTCCGCGCCCGCCGGCCTCGGCCGCCGCCTCCGCAGCGCCACCGCCCGCCCGGCCGCGCTGAGCGCCGAGCCCGGGCGGCCCCGCTCGGCTCCGGCCGCGGCGCCTCCGCGAAGCCCCTCCCCGGGGTCCGCCCGCAGCCGCGCCCCTGCTCGGAGCCCGCCTGGCGGCCGGGACGGGTCCCACCCCGAGCTCCGTCCCTCCCTCACGGCCGCCCTCCCGCAAAAGCAGCATCCGTCAGCCCCGCTTTGCTGTTCTGAACCTCAATCTAGGCCCACTCCTCCAAAAATATACGTTTTAAAAAAAGAGCCCAGCACCCAAAGAAAGGCTGAAAATGCGGAAGCAGGATTTTGCAGGCCTTTTGAGACCCCGTGATCGTAATTCCCTCTTCCTCCCCCTTTAGGATTCGTGTCTTGGCAGCTGTTTTTTTGGAGTCCAAAAATAAGGAAAGGAGAAATGCTTAGTGAAATGAGTAATTCCATGTAAAATGGGTTCTTCTCGCTCCCCCATCCCCCCATCGTAAAGCCAGGTTTGAGAAAGGAGCCCAGGCCGGCTTGGAAATTTTCCAAGCATCTCTCCAGTCCTAAACCCTGTCACTGGGAAGTTCGCCCACCTCTGCGTTGACAGTTCTCCATCCAGTTAGTCAGTTCCACCCCCCAAAGCCTAGTTTTCACTCTCCTGGAGACTAGGAAATCAACAGAATGGCCTATTTCAACCCACGCAATCTTAGAACCACAGAATCTTAAAGGTGAAAGAACCCCAGCGACCCCTCACCCAAACTCACGCTACGAACTTTAGGTGACCTGACCAAAGTCACACAGCAAAGCCCGGGTCTCCAATCCCTCTCTTCTTATCTCTAGGAAACAACCTACCTTCTCAGCACCTGTCATTCAGAGTTAATTTTCTTTAATACCGGGTTCTTCTGGCTCTTTTTGCTCCGGATTCAGACAGACTCTTTTGGGAACCCGAACACCGTTCTCTCCGAAATGGAAGTGGCCTTTCCTTGTTTCCTTCCTAATCTTTGCTAGGAGGATTGATCTTCCCAATCTGTCTCTATCCCCAGACCTTTTCTATTGCAGTAACAGGGGCAGGGCACAGGGAGTGGCAACTTGGTGCACAGATAATACTATGCATTTCATCGCTGCTGCTTTTCAAACTGAACGAAGAGCTTTTTGGGGAATGCCATTGAAAGAAAAGATAGTATGCCCTGAAGCCCCTGAAAACAGGGGGGCCTATGAGGATGGCTTTCCAGGGAGGGAGCATAATCAGATAAAAAGGCTTGCAAAATACAAAATAGAAAAGCAAAACAAGGACTTTTCTTTCAGATAAAGGGCAGTATGTAAACCGTGCCCTTATTGTTTTGGGGTTTTTTGTTTTGTTTCATTTCTTAATAAGCAGCAGTCAAAGGAAATAGAAAAGGTTAAAATACTTAAAGGAGAACATTGAAATAGAAAATAGTCCACAAGAACTTGAAGTCTTCAAAATTTCTGCAAACATTTCTCTGGACCATCCATCTCTAATTGAAGGCTTCACTTCTCCATATTTGTGGCATTGCTACGTCTACAAAGAAGCTGAAAAGTGAAAGGAAGGAATTTTTTTCTTATAAGTACATTGGCGCACTCACTACACTATAAATTCCTGGATAGGATTTTGTTCCCTTCTTTAACCGTTACATTGCCAAGTGCCTAGCACAGTGGCTGACATATAGTAAGACCTTAGTAAGTGTTGCTAAGCAAGGAAATGAACACTGTGAGTTCTAGCCTTCCTCCGCTTTCTACCTGTTGCCACGTAACCTGATGTCTTTACCACTCTCAAATCTCTTCTCCCTTAAATTGGTTCTCAACAGCATTCACTCTGAACCTGAGCAACCAGAGATGTTCTTCCATCTGCTGTTTCTTCAAAGCCCCTGTTTTTTTTTTTTTTAAAGGTTTATTTATTTATTTGAAAGGTAGAGTTAGAAAGAGAGGGAGAGATCTACTATCCACTGGTTCACTTTCCAGTTGGCCACAACGGCCGGAGCTGAGCCGATCCGAAGCCAGGAGCCAGGAGCTTCTTCTGGATCTCCCATGCCGGTGCAGGGGCCCCAAAGACTTGGGCCATCCTCCATGGCTTTCCCAGGCCATAGCAGAAGCTCGATCAGAAGTGGAGCAGCCAGGACTCAAACTGGTGCCCATATGGGATGCCAACACTACAGACAGATTTACCCACTACACCATAGCACCAAACCCCAAAGCCCCCGATTTTTATGAAGTTTTTTTTTTTTTCTCAGAGTGCTAAGTTCCTTTTTAAAATACAAGCTACTGAATTGCATATGGAAAAAACAATTATACATAAAAATGGAACCACAAAATTTAATAATGTTTTTATTCAAAAATATTACTTAATACTATGTACCAGGCTTCACGCTATGTCCTGAGATACACTGGTGAAAAGGGAGACACTCTGTTCATCTGTGCTCTTTCCGGAAAGTCAGCTATTATACAATTAACTACAGAGTAGAAATAAACAGAACAGTTAGACCTAACCAAATGGAGGGGTGGGTAAGGAAGGCACAAAGAGGTAGGTTCACTTCCTGTCCTCCAGGACCCAACTAAGCCCTGCGGAAGAATCTCCTAACTTATCTAAATCAAATGTCCATATGATTAGTTTCCCTGTGCAGTATTTCTCTAAGTTGGAATTTTACACTTCCTTTGTGGTTATTTGTTTAATGTCTACCTCTTCCTCCATGCAAGGAGGGAGCACATCTTTCTTTGTACTCCCCAGCAGCAAGGCAGCAGCGCCTACATCATCAACAGGACTCAGTGCAAAAAGGAGAGACCCTTGGTCAAAACTGAAGAAGGATTTCAAGATGGTGACTGCAGAATAATCACCCAAGTACAGAAGCCTATTAAGCATAGGACCCTGAGCAAACTGCACAGGGCTGAATGAGTGAATTTATGAATGAAAATCGAGAGCCAAAGGATGTGTAGAAATGAACCCAAAATGAAAGATGGGAAAGAACAGTTGAGGCTACAGAAAAGATATGTACAAAAGCCAGGTGCAAAAAAAGACCATAAAGAACAGAAATTTTGTTAGAGAGAACAAATCGAAGCAGGTGGGGGTGGAGGGCATGGCTTGGACCAGATTGGGATGTAGCAAAGGAAGCTTTGAAGAATTTTAGAAAATGACACAACATGATCAAAACAGCAGCTGTCTTTGAGTGAAAGAACTATGGGTGGAACTATTTATTTTTCTTCTTTCCAATTTTCTATTTTTTTTTTCAAGTTTTCTTTTCAAGGACTGCCAGTCTCACTCAAAGTAAAAGTTAAAAGCTGTACAGTGGCCCAATATGGTGTTCAAAGACCCTGGATTTTACTCCAGCCACTCTCTCCCTCTCAGCACCTGCTAAGAACACTCCCCAAGCATTCGCCCACCTCCTTTACACATACCTGCTCCAGTGTTTCCCCAGCCTAACACCTTCCTTGACAATGAACATCACCCATACTACCCACAAACTTCCTGTTATTGTGTCCCTCCTTGGGCTTACCACCATCTTAGATGGTTGACCCTTATTTTCTGCCTCCAACACCCTCCCCAGGAATTTTCACTTGTTTTGTTGTCGGTCTGATCCCCACAGCACAGAACAGGGCCTGGCATATAAAAGGAATTTAATGAATATTTGTAAAAAGAAAGGATGAATTTTCTTTGTAAGCACCAAGAATCCTCCATAAATCCACTGTGCAAGTGTTAGGGATAAAATGGCAAAAAGACGACTGTGGTTCTTTGTCTCATATGGGAGAAGAATTTCCAATTGGACAAGGCAAAGAGAAAAGCCAGATGTATTTAAAAGCAAGATTTAATTAAGTCAGAGACCTCCAGACAGAGTGGCCTGGAGCAGGGCTCCAAGAGAGGAAAAACCCAAAGGGGCTAGTGGTAGTCGGTTTGTTAATACAACTTTGGGGAAAAAACTGTCAGTACAAGGCAAATCCATCAAAAGACCTGATTTGTAATCTTTTCACTCAGTCAGGCTTGCTCATAAAACAAAAGACCCACCTGAAGGGTGGGAAGGGTGGGATACTTAATTTGTTTTATAGTAAACTGGGAGCTCAGAAGGGTGGAGTCACTACTCTCTTGCTAGTCTCATAAGATGGGAAGCTCCCAAGGAGTGAGGCAGGTGATTTTGACCTTGCTAAAGATAACTTTTGGGGAAGAAAGCATTTTGCACCCTAAATTTCCACTGGGACCAATCTGACTGCCTATTAACCCATCTGACTCCTCACGCAAGCACTGACAACGATTTGAGATCACCCAAACATGAAATCCAAGACCTCTTTTTCTCTCTTATGTCTCCCAAAATCTGCCCCCTCAACTTCATTCCCTAAAATTACTGCAAAGGGGACCTGACTTTCTTGTATCTTGCATTTATGGCTTAACTGATGAGTATACAAGTATCAGTATAGAGAACTGGTCCTCCACAGCCTTGGCGGATGATGCTAGTACTTCTGTCCAAAGCACTGCAGTTTCAAGAAAAGCTTTTGAAACTTTATCCAGATTCAAGGTCAGCATTGTGGCATAGCAGGTAAAGCAGCTGCCTGTGATGCCAGCATCCCCTATGGGCATTGATTCAAGTCCTGGCTGCTCCACTTCTCATCCAGCTCCATGCTAATGGCCTGGGAAATGCAGCAGAGGATAGCCAAGTATACAGTCCCCTGCCACCTATGTCCGAGAACCAGATGAAGCTCCTGGCACCTGGTCCAGCCCTGGTCATTCAAACCATCTAGGGAGCGAACCAGTGGACGGAGAACCTCTCTCTTTGTCTTTCCCTCTCACTCTGTAACCTTATTTTTCAAATAAATAATAAATATCTCTTTTTAAATAAATTTACCTTTAAGGAGAAAAAAAAAGTCTGAGTCACCAACCCACACTCCCCTTCCTCAGAAAGTTGGCTATCTTTTTCCTACAGATTCTAGGTGTCTTTTCTTGCCCATTGGGCTCTGGGGGTACCCAGTCAACCAACAAGAGTTCCCCAAAAAGAAATTGCAAGAACAGTGGTTCACCAGAGGACTTTTGTCACCTCCCTTTCAGCAGATCTTTTCTTCCCAATGCAAATAAATGACCTTCCTCCTGGAGATCACCTTTGTATACCTGGGCCTCAGGGAGGGGCAGCTGGAATGGAAAAAGTTCAAGTGTATGCCACTCCTCGTTATATTTGCGTAACCAAAGAGCCACTCAAGTAACCCTTTTTACAGCCCAAATAGCAGTTTTCACTTTCTTAAAAAGTAAACAACTGAGGTCAGCCTTGTGGCAGAATGAGTTAAACCACAGGCTGCTACACTACGCAGGCATACCATACATGCCAGTCCCAGCTACTCTACTTCCTATCCAGCTTCCTGCTAATGCACCTGGGAAAGCAGCAGAAGATGGCTCCCCTGTATGCAAGTGGGAGAACCAGAAGCTTCTTCTGGCTCCTGGCTTTGGCCTGGACCAACCCCAGCCGTTGAAACCATTTGGGGAGTGAACCATTGAATGGAAGAGTTCGCTCTCCTGCTCTCTCTCTCTCTTTCCCCCCTTCTCCCTATGTATCGCTGCCTTTCAAATAAATCAAGGAAGGAGTGAAGGAAGGAAAAAGAAAAAAGAAAGAAAAGAAAAGAAAAGAAAAGAAAAGAAAAGAAAAGAAAAGAAAAGAAAAGAAAAATTGCCTATGTAGCCAGCACTGTGGCACAGCAGGTTAAGCCGCAGCCTGCAGCACTGGCATCCCATCCGGGCACCAATTCAAATCCTGGTTGTTTCAGTTCCTATCCAGCTCCCTGCTAATGTGCCTGGGAAAGCAATGGAAGATGGCCCAAGTCCTTGGGCCCCTGCACCCAGGTGGGAGATCCAGAAAAGCTCCAGGCTCCTGCTTTGGCATGGCCCAGCCTCAGCCATTGTGGGCCATTTGGAGAGTGAACCAGGGGATGAGAGATCCCTCTCTCTCTCTCTCTCTCTCTCTCTCTCTCTCTCTCTCTCCATATCTCTGTCTTATAAATAAAATAACTAAATCTTAAAAAAGAAAATTACCTAAAATACCCATATAGTTTATATTATTGTGTATATATAATCTAATATAAAAATGTGTATATAATATATAAATATATATTAGTTATATGTTACTTCTAGATAGTCATAAATTTAATTTCCCATGTTTCACCTTTTGGAACACTCCAGACATTTTGTGATGATTATAACTTGTTGGCTTGTTCAATTTCATCAACAGCTCCTTAAATATAGTCTAGCAATCATTCTTTGTCCACATTTTTCTAAAGCCCTCAGGGAATTCTTCAATTCCTTCCTCCAGGATAATGAAGATGCCAGCACACCCCCTCATCTGACAACCAAATGATGGCTCCACTATGGGGAATCCTTACAATCTGACATGTTATTCCCGTGCATTTTACCAAAATGCACCTTTCAAGTCTGGTTGAACGTGCTGCCCACAGACATCAGCTCATTGAGCGGAAAGGCCTGCCAGCGCCCACACCATTCACATTCTTCTCTCCTTCCACAGCACCTGGAGTCTAATTCTGGGGAGTAAAGGCAGTGGTGATACAATAAAATGGACTGATATGTTTTTTATATTTGAAAAAAGTGTTTAAGGTAATACAAATAAGCAAATAAAATAAAACATCCACCTTATTTTGATCCTGACATTTCCTTGTTCTTAAGCCATCAGAATATTATTTCATCTACTAAAAATATCCTTTTTTGTTTGTTTGTTTAAGGTTTATTTATTGGAGATATAGAGTTACAGATAGAGAAAGATCTTCCATCCTCTGGTTCACTCCCTAAATGGCCACAATGGCCAGAGCTGAGCTGATCCAAAGCCAGGAGCTAGGAGCTTCCTCCAGGTCTCCCACATAGGTGCAGAGGCCAAAGCATTTGGGCCATCTTCTACTGCTTTCCCAGGCCATAGCAGAGAGCTGGATCAGAAGCGGAGCATCCGGGACATGAACCAGCGCCCATATGGGATGCTGGCACAGCAGGTGGAGACTTAACCTATGATGCCACAGTCCCGGCTCCAAAATATCCACATTTTTTAGTTTGACTGTTGAGGCACATTATAGTGGGATCCCATAAAACACTTTTTTTTTAAAGATGCATTTATTTAATAAATAAAAGTCAGAGTTAGAGAGAGGCAGAGGCAGAAAGAGAGAGAGGTCTTTCATCTGCTGGTTCACTCCCCAGATGGTGGCAATGGCCAGAGCAGAGCCAACCCGAAGCCAGGAGCCAGAACTTCTTTCCAAGTAGGTGCAGGGGCCCAAGGATTTGGGCCATCTGCTACTGCATTCCCAGGCCTTAGCAGAGAGCTGGATTTGAAGTGGAGCAGCCGGGACTCCAACCAGCGCCCATATGGGATGCCAGCACTGCAGACGGCCACCCATAAAACATTTTTAACCACTTTTTTTTTTTTAAGATTTTATTTATTTATTTGAGAGGCAGAGTTACAGACAATGAGAGGGAGAGACAGAGAGAAAGGTCTTCCTTCTGTTGGTTCACTCCCCAAATGGCCACAACGGCTGGAGCTACACTGATCCGAAGCCAGGAGCCAGGTACTTCTTCCTGGTCTCCCATGCAGGTACAGGGGCTCAAGGACTTGGGCCATCTTCTACTGCTTTCCCAGGCCACAGCAGAGAGCTGAATTGGAAGAGAAGCAGCCAGGACTAGAACCGGCATCCATAAGGGATGCCGGCGCCATAGGCGGAGGATTAACCTACTGCGCCACAGCACAGGCCCAGCCACTTTTCTTGGCTTCCCTAAGGTCCTGCCAGTGTTCTTTTCCCTTCCCCTATCTTTAACCTTTTGTTTCTCCAAGCCCAGGCCATTTCTGCAGCCAGTGGAGCCTTCACAATCAAGTTAAGTGACCACTCCTTCAAAAAGCTTTGTTTGGGGACAGCACTGTGGCGTAGAAGGTTAAGCCTTGTGGTGGTGCGTTCTAGTCCCAGCTGCTCCTCTTCTGATCCAGCTCCCTGATAATGGGCCTGGGAAAAGCAGCAGGAGATGGCCCAAGTGTTTGGGACCTTGCCACCCACATGGAGGACTCAGATGGAGTTCCAGGCTCCTGGCTTCAGCCTGGCCCAGCCCCTGTGGTGGCGACCATTTAGGAAGCAAACCAGCAGATGGAAGACTGATCTCTGTCTATCTCTCCCCTCTCTGTAATGCTGTATTTCAAATAAATAAATAAATCTTGAAGAAAAAGAAGAGCTCTATCCAAGGTTGTACAGGGATTTGTACCCAAGGTGTCTGGCTTTAAGTATCTATCCTGAATTACAGGTTTCTACTTACTGCATTCTTGAAAATGTTTTTATAAAACATTTAGTCAGAGCAGACATTTGGTATAGGGGTTAAGATACCCATGAACAGGTCTGGCATTGTGGCACAGTGGGTTAAGCTGTCTCCTGTGAGTCCAGCATCCCATATGGGTGCTGGTTCAATTCCTAGCTTCTCCACTTCCAGTCCAGCTCCCTGCTAACATGCCTGGGAAAGCAGTGGAGGATGGACCAAATGCTTGGGCCCTTGTACCCATGTGGGAGACCTGGATGAAGCTCCTGGCTTTGGCCTGGTTCAGCCTAACTGTTGCAGCCATTTGGTGAGTGGACCAGCAGATGGAAGATTCTCTCTCTCTCTCTCTCTCTCTCTCTCTCTCTCTCTACCTGTCAAGTAAATAAATAAATGCCTGGGTTCATTGCCCAGTTCTGCTCCTGACTCCACCTTTCTGCTACTCTAGACCCTGGGAGGCAGCTGGGCTGGCTCAGGTGATTGTGTCGGGTTCCCAGCTCCCAGCTTTGGCTGCAAGCAGCCCTGGTATTTGGGAAATGAACCAGTGAATGGAGCTTTCTATTTGTCTCTGCCTCTAGAAGACATTTAAAAAATTTAACAAACAAGCAAATGTATGTCTAAAAAAAAGGAGATTACTATTGCCCTTGAGGATTAAATTGAAAAGGAAAGTAGAATTTGACAGTCCTCTGAAATGGTACGTGGAAGAGTCTTAGAAGTTCATCCAGTCCTCTCCTTTCACAGTTGACAAAGCAGAGTTTCAGTTAAATGAGAACAGAGGCCAAACAGGTTTCATTACTTACCCAAGACCTTCTAGGACCAGTCCTCTTACTTCAGTCATGTCATCCACACGTCAGAGTAACTGTCTGTGTTCCCCAAATAACAACTCCCTAAGATTCATCCCCAAATTCCTTCTTCCCTCTCTAGACCAGCGCTGGGGAAGCAGCCCAGTCCCCCGTATTCAGTGGCTGTCTAGCTCTAGTGAGCTGAAGTGAACTGAACGAGGAAGTGCTCGGGGATCTTCCTGGAGAGGCTGTGCTCATCCAACGGCAGTGGCAAGTTCAGTCACGTACAGCTATGTAGCAACCACAGCAAACCACAACCGCCACAAACCCCCTGTGTGCTAACACAGATTCCTCGGGGTTGGTGAAACATCAGGGAGAAATTCTCGGGGTGAGACTCTCTCCCGGTGCTGCTTCGTAACCTACAAACATATGTGCCAGTTCAGTTCTTGCAGGAGACAGGAAACAGGGAACTGCTCCCGGGTCACTGGTGTGGATGAATCTCAAGGTTGCTGTGCCTTTAAGACTTTCAGGCCAACAGAAAGGGTCTAGATGAAGCTTGGACTGCTGTGCCTTCTGTCTTCCTTGGTGCGTGTTTGAGTGATGTCCCTTCATGATATTGTGAAATATCTATTTGGTCTTCTTCCCTGTTTCCTGGCATACAAAACAACTCCTAAAATCCTTGGAATCTCCCAAGTAATGATATCTTCTATGCTGATGAGTGGGTTTACGGTAACTCAGTTTATCGGATTTATAGCACTAAGACAGAAGCCCAGGTCAAACAACCTGGGGCTTGCAGTTGGCATCTAAGGGAGGAAGGTCCGTCTCCGGGAGTGTGTCCCCTCCTGTGGGATCTGTCCTATCTCCAGGCTGACTGTGTCAGAATGCAACTGGAGGATGCCCAGCTAGAGTTTTGTGCAGGAAGGTTGCTTGCTTGGTGTGTGTGTGGGGGGGGAAATCTCCACATCTCGGGTATCATAACATAGCTGTGTTGTGAGCTGTGTTGTGTGTAGGAGAAACTAAAATAGCAATAGAGTTTGTTTCTCCTTCCATTTCTCTACACCTTACATTTCCCCTACATACCTGGTTTTTCTCCTTCCTTTGTTCACAGGCATCCTTTGAACCTGCTTCAGATTAGTAGCTCTGGCTACTAAAAGTGCCTCCCTGGGACCCTCCTGGTTCCCCTTTAATATGCAGAGATCCTTAATACTGAAATTACTTCTCTCTATCAAAACGCCAATTCCAGAGCTGGTGCTGTAAGCCTCCACCTGCAGCGCCGGCATCCCATATGGGCACCGGTTCAAGTCCCAGCTGCTCCACTCCTGATCCAACTCTCTGCTGTGGCCTAGAAAAGCAGTAGGAGATGGCCCAAGGCCTTGGGTCCCTGCACCCACATGGAAGACCCGGAAGAAGCTCCTGGCTCCTGGTTTCAGATCGGCTCAGCTCTGACTGCTGGCCCTTTGGGGAGTGAACCAGCAGGTAGAAGACTTCTCTCTCTCTCTGCCTTGCCTCTCTATAACTCTGTCTTTCAAATAAATAACTAAATAAATATTTTTAAAAAACCGCCCATTCCTCACGCTTAATCTTAAGAAAAGTATGCTAGTTGGCCCATATTTTATTTGATGTTTTAAAACCGCCAAAGCAAGCAACAGCCCAAACAAAGCCTCTGTTGGAATAAGAAGAAGGTCCTTCTTCTCATGCTGCTTTGGTTTCCATCTGTCAGAAAACTGTCTGCATATACCGTCTTATTAAGGCAACACATTTGCTGCCATCTGTCAGACAAGTGCCATGATGAACACAACCCTGGGACGTCTACAGTGAGACGTGTGGCCACTCCCACACAGCAGTCCTGCCTTCCTCACCCTTCCTCCCCCAGGAACAGTGGAAGGAGACTGGACCAGGAATCTAACTGTGACATACGTCACAGCCTTCATCTTTGAATTTGCCATAATCATGATTTCCCTTATAAGAAGATGACAATTAAATGAGATAGCAAGTGCAACACTGCTATATGAGAGGCGTAATGTAAAGACCTATTAGATCCAAATGTTAAAGACTATTTCGTTGCGAGCTGGTTGCAGAAGGTCACAGTGATCGGAGTCACATTGTTCAACCCATACTCTTGGAGCTCAGCTCCAGGAGTGGGGGACTGTCTCTGCTTCTGCCTTCCTTTCTCTTCCATTTTTTTTTTTAATTTATTTTATTGACAGTTGCAGAGAGAGGTAGACACAGAGAGAAAAAGGGGTCTTCTATATGCTGGTCTTCTATATGCTCCCCATATGGCTGCAACGGCCAGTCTGAAGCCAGAGGCTTTCCCAGGCCAAAGCAGAGAGCAGGACTGGAGGTGGACTTGAACCAGTGCCCATATGAGAAGCTGGCACTGCAGGCCAGGGTTTTAATTTGCTGTGCCACAGAACTGGCCCCCTCCTCTTTCTACAGAGAGGAATTAGTCCCTCTCAAACTGAGTCCTCTCTTCTCAGCTTTGCCACATTCAATTTTTTTAAAAGATTTATTTATTTATAAGTCAGAGTTACACAGAAAGAGAAGGAGAGGCAGAGAGAGATTTTCCATCTGCTGGTTCACTCCCCAGTTGGCTGCAATGGCCGGAGCTGCGCCGATCCAAAGCCAGGACCCAGGAGATTCTTCTGGGTCTCCCACGTGGGTGCAGGGGCCCAAGGACTTGGGCCATCTTCCACTGCTTTCCCAGGCCATAGCAGAGAGCTGGATTGGAAGTGGAGCAGCCAGGACTCGAACCAGCACCCATATGGGATGCCAGCACTGCAGGTGGCAGCTTCACCTGCTACACCACAGCACCGGCCTCTTCCACATTCAATTTTATAACTGGACCATAGTTTTGTTCAACTTTGAAAGGGGTTATTTTTGCCTGAGAGAATAGAATTGTGTTGCCTGAAGGACAGAATCTGAGTGTCTATGCTGGGTTCTGTCCAGCATAGACAGAAAATGTAGGATCCTGGCTGTCTGGATTCCTCCCAGTTAATCATATATGAAATGAAACTTATGCTCAGACCAAGTTCCTGTTTCTCTTACCTCCAATTGAACTCAAAATACCTGGTCTGCCTTCAACAAACATAAATATAGTTTTGTGTGTCATTTGTTTACTATCCATATGGTTAAATTACCATGTAGCCTATGTGTGTTATTAAATCTACATAAGATTAGAGACAGGCACCAGCTCCTGACTCAAACTTCCTGCCAATGTAGACCCTGGGAGGTGGCCGTAATGGCTCAAGTGATAGGGTTCCTACCAGCCATGTGGGAGACCTGGATTGCAGTGCCAGCTCCTAAGTTTGGCCCAGATCAGCCGCAACTGTTGTGGGCATTTGGGAAGTGACCGCTGCATGGCAGCGCTCTCTCTGTATTTCTTTCTGCCTCACAAAGAAATGAATAAAATTTATATATACATATATATAAAAACATGAAATTGCAGTATCTTTTTTAAAAATCCTTACTTATTTATCTATTTTATTTGAAATGAAGAGAAACAAACAGGGATCTGCTAACTGCGGGTTCACTCCCCAGATTCCCATAACAGATGGGACTGGGCCAATCCAAATCCAGAAGCCTAGGACTACATCTAGATCTCCTAGCAGGGCTCCAACTGCTCGAGCCTCTCAGGGTGTGCATTAGCAGGAAGCTGGAATCAGGAGGATAGCCAGGACTCAAACTCAGGTACTCCTATATGACATGTAGGTGTCCCAAGCAGCATCTTAAAAAAGAAAAAAAAAGATTTATTCATTTATTTGAGGGGCAGAGTTAGAGAGAAAGTGATGGAGAGAGAGAGAGAAAGGCTTCCGGGGTTGGTGCTGTGGCATAGAGGGTAAAGCCACCCCCTGCAGTGCCAGCATCCCATATGGGCGCCGGTTCGAATCCTGACTACTAAACTTCTGATCCAGTTCTCTGCTATGGCCTAGGAAAGCAGTAGAAGATGGCCCAAGTCCTTGGGCCTCTGCACCTGTGTGGGAGACCCTGAAGAAGTTCCTGGCTCCTGGCTTTGGATCAGCACAGCTCTGTCAGTTGCGGCCAGCTGGGGAGTGAACCAGTGGATGGAAGACCTCTCCCTCTATCTCTGCCTCTCCTTCTCTCTGTGTAACTCTTTCAAATAAATAAATAAATCTTTAAAAAAAAAATGTCTTCCATCTGCTGATTCACTCTCCAAATGGCCCAAATAGCTGGAGCCTAGCCAATCTGAACTGGCACCCATAGGGGATACTGGTGCCACAGGCAGAGGCTTAGCCCATTACACCACAGCACCAGGCCTCTCGAGCAGCCTCTTTTTTTTTTTTTTTTTAAGTTACACAAGTTTTATATATGAAATATATACAGATTTAGGAGCATAGTAGGACTTTCCCCCCATTCTCCTTCCTGCCCACATTCCGACTCTTTCTCCTCTTCCCTCTAGGAGTCCCATTCTTGATTTTTTTTTTTTTTTGACAGGCAGAGTGGATAGTGAGAGAGAGAGACAGAGAGAAAGGTCTTCCTTTGCCGTTGGTTCACCCTCCAATGGCCGCCACGGCCGGCGCGCTGCGGCCCGCACACCGTGCTGATCCGATGGCAGGAGCCAGGTACTTATCCTGGTCTCCCATGGGGCGCAGGGCCCAAGCACTTGGGCCATCCTCCACTGCACTCCCTGGCCACAGCAGAGAGCTGGCCTGGAAGAGGGGCAACCGGGACAGAATCCAGCGCCCCGACCAGGACTAGAACCCGGTGTGCCAGCGCTGCAAGGCGGAGGATTAGCCTAGTGAGCCACTGCGCTGGCCCTCCATTCTTGATTTTATAATGATCTATTTCCAGTGTTTAATGTTCATATAGTCAACCCTACCCTAAGTAAAGGAGTTTAACAAATAGTATGAAGAGAAAGAGAACAAAACAAAAGAGAACCTTATTCCTCAATGAAAGAGATTAGGGCTATAAACAATCATCTATTCTCAAAATGTGTATTTCACTTCAATATATTACATTTCAGGTATTCTATTAAGCCAGCCTCAAAAAGACAGATATCATATGTTTTCCCTGATCCAATGTAACCAAGCAGCATCTTAACCATGCCAAATGCTTCCTTCATTGTATACTTTCAGCCTTTTTTTTTTTTTTTTGGAAGATTTATTTATTTTGTTTGAAAGGCAGAGTTACAGAGAGGTGGCGGGGGAGAGAGGGAGAGAGAGAGAGAGAGAGAGGTCCTCCATCTGCTGGTTCACTCCCCAGATGGCCACAATGGCCAGAGCTGCACTGATCCGAAGTCAAGAACCAGGAGCTTCTTCCAAGTCTCCCATGCAGGTGCAGGGGCCCAAGGACTTGAGCCATCCTCTATGCTTTCTCAGGCCATAGCAGAGAGCTGGATGCTGGATTGGAAGTGGAGCAGCTGGGACGTGAACCAGCGCACATATGGGATGCCAGCACTGGAGGCAGCAGTTGTACCCACTATGCCACAGTGCCAGACCCATACTTTCAGTCTTAATACATTCTGTGTTTTATGTAGCACAAATACCTGCTCACATTTTCAGAATGACAGAGCAAACATTACTACTAAGATTACTATCGGGATTGATGCACCAATATGCATTTTTTTGTAGTGGAAAGAGAACACATTTGCAGGACAAAAAAAAAAAGAGAGCTGTAAAAAAAATAAAAAAGAGAGAGGGAAAACATTAGAGAGTCTATAAGATTATGGGAAACAATAAAATGTGAAAGCAAGAAATAAAAATGAAGTATTTTCCTACATAGAGTACAATTAGTTCATGTTGCGTTGAAATTAAATGAAACGTACAGCAAAACCTAAACAGGCGTTCTTCTTTCATCAGCACACAGGATATAAAGGTCATTTTTTTATAAAGGTCATTTTTGGTGTGCAAGTAGATAAAGAAAGTTCGTTTAAAATGAGAAAGATAATTCATTTCTCCCCCCCTAATTATTTGCTTACTTATTTACTTTGCTAGCTCATTACCCAAATGCTCACAACAGCCAGAGCTGGGCCAGGCTGAAGTCAGAGCCTAGAACTCAAAGTCTCCTATGTGAGTGGCAGAAGATGAAGCACTCAGCCATCTTCTACCTCCTAGGATGCATTAGCAGAAAACTGGGTGGAGAACAGAGTAAGTGGGGCCTGATTTGGCACTCTGACGTGGGGCATCCCAAGTAGCGCTTAACCCACTCTGCCACAATAACCATCCCAGACAATTCATTCTTATCTTAACAAGCAGGGGAATATTTCAAATCTGTGCAAAGGAAAATTTAAGTGGTTTACATATAATTTGTTGTATTTAAAATATAAACTATATGATGAGCTAAGTAATGATAGGAAAATAAAATTATTGACATAAATTATCTAGATTCGGAAAAAAAGATCAATTCAATTGTTTGACAGTTACATACTAAATTCAGAGACTAAACACATATGAGAGTACTTCAAAAATTTGTGGAAAAATGGAATTATAAGATAAGTTTAAGAGCACGCATGTGGCGTAGTGGTTAGGATGCTGATTGGGACACCCAAATCCAATATCAGAGTGTTCGGGTATGAGTCCTGACTCTGTTCCCAATTCCAGCTTTCTACTAATGTGCACCCCAGAAGGCAGCAGATGATAGCTCAAGTAATTGGGTTCTTGACACACCTGGGGGACCCAGATTGAGTTCCTGGCTCATGGTCTCTGGCTTTGGCCTGAATCAGCCTCAGCTTCTATAGCCCTTTGGGAGTGAACCAGAGGATGGGGAATCTCTGTGTGTCTCTATCTTTCTGCGTCTCATTAAGTAAGTATTTTGGGGGGCTGGTGCTGTGGCATAGAGGGTAAAGTTGCTACCTGCAGCCTGGTATCCCATATGAGTGCCAATTTGAGTCGTGGCTGCTCCATTTCTGATCCAGCTCACTGTTAATGTGCCTGAGAAAGAAACAGAAGATGACCCAAGTACTTGCACCCCTGCACCCACATAGGAGACTCAGAAGCAGCTGCTGGCTCCTGGCTTTAGACTGGCTCAGCTCAGGCTGTTGCGGTCATTTGGGGAGTGAACAAGTAGATAGAAGATCTCTCTATGTCTCTCTCCCTCTCTGTAAAAATAAATATTTTTTTACATTAGAAAAAGTTTATTTTGCTGACAGAATTTTTATGTCTGTGCATATCTTTTTCTTTTTTTAAAAAATTTTTTCTTAATTTATTTATTTGACAGGTAGAGTTACAGACAGTGAGAGAGAGAGAGAGACAGACAGGCTTTCCCATCACCCCCCAGTGGCCACTACGGCCAGAGCTACGCCAATCCCAAGCCAGGAGCCAGATGCCTCTTCCTGGTCTCCCATGCGGGTGCAGGGGCCCAAGCACTTGGGCCATCCTCCACTGCCCTCCTGGGCCACAGCAGAGAGCTGCACTAGAACCTGGCACCCATATGGGATGCCGGCACTGCAGGCGGAGGATTAACCTAGTGAACCACGGTGCCGGCCCCTGTGCATAGCTTTTTCATAATTCACATTCTCCATGAACTCTTTGAAGCATCCTATTTATTCAAATATTTGAAAAGTGGAAGTGGTACAGCTGAGACTCAAAGTGGTGCCTGTATGGGACGCTGAAGCTGCAGGCGGGCGCTTTACCAGCTCTGCCACAGTGCTGGCCCTAATTTAGAGATTCTTGAACTAACTTGTGCTAAGAGGTCTTGTGAGAGGGATCACAAATTAGAGACTGTAGAAGCATTTGAAATCTCCCCAGTCAGAGCAGCTGTCGATCATAGCATCAAATCATCCTTCACAGGCACTCTGCTCATCTTTCTGTGCCTTGGTTTCTTCATCTATAACAAATAGAATCATACACACGTAAGGTTGTCCTGGGGTGCTGGTATTGTGGCATAGCAGGTTAAGCTGCAGCCTGTGTTGCCAGCATCCCCTCTAAGCACCACCAGTTTGAGTCCAGGCTGCTCCACCTTTTATCCAGCTCCCTGCTAATGTGTCCAGGAAACAACATAGGATGGTCTAAGTGTTTAGTCCACTGTGCCCACATAGGAGACCCAAATGAAGCTCCTTGCTCCTGGCTTCAACTTGGCCCATCCCCACCTGTAGCGGGACATTTGGGGAGTGACCCAGCAGATGGAAGATCTCTGTGTGTGTGTGTGTGTTTCTCGGTGTAACTCTGACTTTCAAATAAATAAATAAATCTTTTTTTTTTTTTTAAGATTTTATTTGAGAGTCAAAGTTACAGACAGAGAGAGGGAGAGACAGAGAGGTCTTCCATCCACTGGTTCACTCCCCAAATGGCTACAAAGGCTAGAGCTGAACGGATCCAAACCCAGGAGACAGGAGCTTTTTCTGGGTCTCCCACATGGTTGCAGGGTCCCAAGCACTTGGGCCATCTTTTACTGCTTTTCCAGGCCATAGCAGAGAGCTGGGTTGGAAGAGGAGCAGCTGGGACATGGATCAGTGCTACAGGTGGAGGGGTTAGCCTACTACACTACAGTGCCGGCCCCTGTACATCTGTTTATGGAACAGATGCACTTTAAATACCTATTATTTTATATCACGGTCTGGATCATTAATTTTTTTATTCAAAAAGAAATTCAGACTATACTGTGTTTAATTTCACTTTGTGTAAATCTTCAAAACTTTGAAATTTTTTCCGTCTTTAAAAGTTTAGAGGGGGCTGGCGCCGCGGCTCACTAGGCTAATCCTCCGCCTAGCGGCGCCGGCACACCGGGTTCTAGTCCCGGTCGGGGCGCCGGATTCTGTCCCGGTTGCTCCTCTTCCAGGCCAGCCCTCTGCTGTGGCCAGGGAGTGCAGTGGAGGATGGCCCAAGTGCTTGGGCCCTGCACCTCATGGGAGACCAGGAAAAGCACCTGGCTCCTGGCTCCTGCCATCGGATCAGCGCAGCGGCCATTGGAGGGTGAACCAACGGCAAAGGAAGAACTTTCTCTCTGTCTCTCTCTCTCACTGTCCACTCTGCCTGTCAAAAAAAAAAAAAAAAGTTTAGAGGGGCTGGTGCTGTGGCGCAGTGTGTTAATGCCCTGGCCTGAAGTGCTGGCATCCCATATGGGCGCTGGTTCAAGACCCGGCTGCTCCTTGTCCGATCCAGCTCTCTGCTATGGCCTGGGATAGCAGTAGAAGATGGCCCAAGTCCTTGGGCCCCTGCACCCGTGTATAAATAAATCTTAAAAACAACAACAACATCGCTCTGGAGAGGGCGTTTAGCCTAGCAGTGAACACAATCACACCCCTCATCAGAGTGCTTGAGTCTGATACTTGGCCAATGCAGATCCTGGGAGCAGTGGTGATGCCTCAGGGAGAGGGGTTCCCTGCAACCCACATGGGACACCTGGATTGAGTCCCCAGCACCCAGCTTTGGCCTGCCATTGCAGACATTTGGGAAGTGAATCAAACAATAGGATTCTCTCTCTTCTCTCTCAAATAAATACATGAAAATTTTTTAAAAGATTGTATTTATTTATTTATTTGAAAGACAGAATTACAGAGAGAGGCAGAGACAGAGAGAGATCTGTCATCTGCTGGTTCACTCCCCAAATGGCTGCAATGGCTAGAGCTGAGCAGGTCTGAAGCCAGGAGCCAGGAGCTTTTTCTGGGTCTCCCACTCAGGTGCAATGGCCAAAGGACTTGGTCCGTCTTCCACTGCTTTCCCAGGTGCATTATCAAGGAGCTGGATCAGAAGCACAGCAGCTGGGACTTGAACTGGAGCCCATATGGGATGCTGGTGCTGCAGGTTGGGGCTTTAACCCTCTGTGCCACAGTGCTGGCCCCCAAATAAATAAATGTTTAAATTGACTGTTTTTAGGATTAAATTAGTTCATAGATATAAAGTACTTGCAACAGTTGCTGGCAGAGAACATGTTTTAAAAATACATATTTCATTTGCTTTCATACTAGTCTATTTTATCTCTTCCTATTATAGTATTAGCTCCAGCAGAACAGAGAATCTCATGAAACCTTGTGAAATGAATGAAAGGAATGTCTGCCTTTAAGACGTTGGCAACAAAATCATAGGCTGACATCATGTACTACCAGGACTTGCAGTAACCTTCACACAGAACAGAGCAGCTTCCACAGGAGCATGGAGGAGCCCTGGGCCATAGATGACTAGAATTCTAGTAGTCTGAGTGGACACATGGTGGCCACGCACTCATGCACTCAAAGGCTTGTGAGATTCCCAAGGAATGGGTATTGGGCTCCAGGTAAACACTTTTTCCCCCCTCTTAATTCAAAACAAAGAAATGCATATATCCACTGGATTGTTTGTGGAATCTTTTCCTCCTAAAACAGTGTATAATTTATTACATTTTAAAATATCAGCATTACATATATGAAAAGCTTTCAGCCTGAGCAAAACCCAAATCCCATCACTTATTTCCTATATGACCTTAGGCAAGCGACTTAATCTCTTAAAATCTCAGTCTCATCATCTATAAGTAAGGAGATAGTAATGCCTACCTTGTAGAACTGCTGTAAAAATCCAACTAGATGCCAGGAATTGGGCAGGAAAACAAAACAAAAAACAAGAAAGTCTATACAGAGGAGAGTAGGTTAAAGGGACATAGTAGCCAACAGAAAGAGCTCCCAGTGGCCAAAGCTGGAACAGTTTGAGCAACAAAATAAATGAAACATCACTGGGCTTTAACCCAAGTATAAAATAAATATCCATTAGTTTCTATGGATATAAACAAACAAACAAACAAACACAGGAGCCAGCATTGTGGTGAAGCAGGTTAAGCAGCTGCCTGAGGAGCTGGCATCCCATAGGAATGCTGACTAGAGGCCTAGCTACCCCACTTCTTGCCCAGCTCCCTACTAATGTATCTGGAAAAGCAGTGGAAGATGGCTCAGGTAAATGGGCCCCTGCCATCAGCGTGGGAGACATAAATGGAGTTCTAGGCTCCTGGCTTCAGCTTAGCCCAGCCATGGTTATTTCAGCCATTTGGGGAATGAACCAGAGGAGGATAGAAGATCTCTCTCTCTCTCTCTCTCTCGCTCTCGCTCTCGTTCTCTCTCTCTCTCTGCCTTTCAAATAAATAAATAAATCTTCAAAAATAAAAACAAGGGACCAGCATTGTGGTACAACAGGTTAAGTCACAGCCTGCAAAGCCAGTATTCCAAATGAGCCCCAGTTTAATTCCTGGCTGCTCTACTTCTGATTCAGTTCTCTGTTAATGCACCTGGGAAAGCGGAGGAGGATGGCCCAAGTGTTTGGGATCCTGCCACCCATGTAGGAGACCCAGAAGTTCCTAGTTCCTGATTTCGGCCTAGTCCAGCGTCGATCATTATCACCATTTGGGGAGTGAACCAACAGATGGTAGATCTCTCTATCTCTCCTTCTCATTCTGCTTTTCAAATAAGTAAAATAAGTCTTTTTAAAATATAAAAATAAATGCAAAAGAAAAGACAAATTTCTGTGCAAAAGAATTCCACATAATTTATGTAGATAATTGGCCCTCAAGGAGGGAGACTGTACCTCCTCATTGCAAGTGTTGCTTATACATAGTAGTGACTTCATTCTAAATAGTACAGTATCAAGAGTGGTGAGGAGTTGGGACTTGCATTGTGGCGTAGTGGGCAAAGCCACAGCCTGAGATGCCAGCATCTATATGGATGCCAGTTCATGTCCCAGCTGCTCCACTTCTGATCCAGCTCTCTGCTAAAGCCTGGGAATAGCAGTGGAAGATGGCCTAAGTGTTTGGGCCCCTGCCACCTGTGTAGGAGACCCAGTTGAAGCTCCTGGCTCCTGGCTTTGGTCTGGCCCAGTCCTGGCCCTTGAAGCCATCTGGTGAGTGAACCAGCCGATGAAAGATCTCCCTGTTTCTCTGTCTCTCCCTCTCTTTGTGTAACTCTGACTTTCAAGTAAATAAGTAAATGAAGAAGAAGGGGGGGAGGAAGAGGAAGAAGAAGAAGAGTGAGGGGAGTAACTTTGCAGTGGAAAACCTAGCAAATATCCCTAGCCAGATGATCAGAGTCAATACCACACTATGTCCTCCTGCCTCTGCCCCCCTGTAACTCTGCCTTTCAAATAAATAAATAAATCTTAAAAAAATTTAAAAATAGGTTTTCAGAAAAATAAATAAGGGGAAAAAAGAACCTATGGGAAACTTTTGAATAAAGTTCATAATTATCCACTGGTAGAATTTCTTCATTTAAAAAATATGTTTTTCCTGGTGTGATTCTGCCCTGCACAGCTGTCCTTCCCAGCAGTGGGCATCTCTCTCCATCCATCTGCTCTCCCACGTATGCGTGTCCCACCATCCCATGGAATGCAATGGATGTGGACATGAGCCCCCTGAGGCCCCATAACTATCTTTTCAATTGTGAACCAAAGTCTGACAAAAAGTGAACACAGGAAGTGGACAGATGTGAGTGCCAGTTATCTTTAAGAATGTGCCGTTTTGGTGCTGGTGCAAAGGACGAATCGCACGTGGTTGAAACAGAGACAATGGACTGGGAAGACTGTCCGCTTACAGTAACACTGGCAGCTCTGAAAATGCCTGCAAGGCCCATGGTTTCCCGTGGGGGCTCTGATTTGATGCCTCCTGTGGTCTGCAGCCTGAAGTGGGGGTCAGGGCCTGTGCATGTTAGTGGCCGCACTCAGTAGCCGTGGGGGGAGATGTGGAGTCAGACGATGGCGAGGGGAAGGACGTGAAGCTATTAAATATATCCAGAAACTGATCTGCCCCAGAGGTGGCGGCAAGGTACCGCAAGACAAAGCAAAGCTTGCTGCTGCTGAAGACAACGGAGAAGATGATGAAGATGAAGATGAAGATGAAGATGATGATTTGGATGAGGAGGAGACTGAACAAAAACCTCCAGTGAACAAATCTACGTGAGATACCGCAGGCAAAAAGAGACAAAAATCAAACCAAAATGGAAAAGACTCAAAACCATCAACACCAAGATCAAAAGGTCCAGAACCCTTCAAAGAGCAGGGGAAAAAAAAAAAAAACCTCCTAAAACATCACAAATACCTAGCTTTGTAGTCGACTTTAAAGTAAAAATGCAAGCCAGTATAGGAAGGGGTGGTTCTCTTCCCAAAGTGGAAGCCAAGTTCATCTATTATGTGAAGAACCCTTCTGGATGTCTGAGCAGGAGGCTATTCAGGATCTCTGGCAGTGGAGGAGGAAGTCCTTTCAGGAAATATTTTAGGGGCCAGTGCTGTGGTGTAGCAGATAAAGACGCTACCTGTGAAGCCAGCAACCCACATGGGAGCCTGTTCAAGTCCCAGCTGCTCTACTTCCCACCCAGCTTCCTGTCAATGTGCCTAGGAAAACAGTAGAAGATGGCCCAAGTGCTTGGACCCCTGCACCCATGTGGGAGACCTGGAAGAGGTTCCTGGCTCCTGGATTCAGATCAGGCCAACTGGTTCACTCCCCAAACTGCCAGGGCTGGGCCAGGTTGAAGCCAAGAGCTTGCAACTCCATCTGAATCTTCCATGTGATCCAAGTGCTTGGACCATCTCCCACTACTTTCCCGGGCACATTAGCAGGGTATACTCAGTATTTTAATAAAGTAAAAATGTAGGAGTCAGCACTGTAGTGTAGTAGGCTAAGCCTCTGCCCGTTGCACCAGCATCCCATGTGGGAGCTGGTTCATGTCCCAGATGCTCCTCTTCTGATCTTGCTCTCTGCTTCTGGCCTGGGAAAGTAGTGGAAGATGGCCCAAGTGCTTGGGCCCCAGCACTCATGTGGGAGACCTGGAAGAAGCTCCTGTCTCTGTCTCTTCCTCTCTCTATCTGTAACTCTCAAATAAACAAAGAAAATCTTTAAAAAAAAAATAAAGTTGGATTGTTACTGGCTTTATTAAATATTTTTATTTACTTGAGAGGCAGAGTTACAGAGAGTGAGAAGGAGAGACAGAAAGAGAGGCCTTCCATCCACTGGTTCACTCCCCAAATGGCCACAACGGCCAGGACTTGGCCAGGTGGAAGCCAGGAGTCAGGAGCTTCTTCCAGGTCTCCAACACGGGTGCAGGGGCCCAAGCACTTGGGCCATCTTCTGCTACTTTCCCAGGCACATTAGCAGAGAGCTGGATCAGAACTGGAGCAGCTAGGACTGGAACTGGTACCCATATGGGATGCCAGCACTGTAGGAGGTAGAGGCTTAACTTACTACACCACAGCACTGGTCCCAGGACTATTTCTCTCTCTCTCTCTCTCTCTCTCTCTCTCTCTCTCTCTCTCTCTCTTTAACTTTTAAGGATTTTATTCAGTGAGAGAAATGCATAGGAGAGTGAGGGTTATATCTAAGGGAGAAAGGGAAGTCTAGATCCATACCAAGCAGAGAGCAGGCCAGGAGCCACATGCAGCAAGGGTTTGTTAGAACTGTTACTCTTGCCGGCGCCGTGGCTCAATAGGCTAATCCTCTGCCTTGCAGTGCTGGCACACCGCGTTCTAGTCCCGGTTGGGGCACCGGATTCTGTCCCGGTTCCCCTCTTGCAGGCCAGCTCTCTGCTGTGGCCAGGGAGTGCAGTGGAGGATGGCCCAAGTCTTTGGGCCCTGCACCCGCATGGGAGACCAGGAAAAGCACCTGGCTCCTGGCTTCAGATCAGCGCAATGGGCCGGCCACAGTGTGCCGGCCGC
The DNA here is from genome assembly GCF_051225735.1 of Oryctolagus cuniculus. Taxonomy (NCBI): domain Eukaryota; kingdom Metazoa; phylum Chordata; class Mammalia; order Lagomorpha; family Leporidae; genus Oryctolagus; species Oryctolagus cuniculus. The sequence goes on from NC_142867.1 coordinate 32,729,612, forward strand.
AGCAGCCATTTGGGGGTGAACCAACAGAAAGGGAAGACCTTTCTCTTTGTCTCTCTCACTGTCAAAAAAAAAAAAAAAAAAAAAAACTGTTACTCTTAACATATACAAATATTTATATTTTAAAGTGTAAATTATCCTAGAAACAGTTCTATGGGGACTGCGTTGTGGCACAGCAGGTTAAGCTGACTCCTGGGACAACAGCATCCCATATGAATGGGGGTTCTATTTGAGAGGTAGAATTACAGACAGAGAGAGGGCAAGACAGAGGAGAGGTCTTCCATCCACTGGCTCACTCCACAAATGGCCACAATGGCCAGAGCTGTGCCAAAGCCAGGAGCCAGGAGCTTCCTCTGGGTCTCACTGGCAGATGCTGGAGCCCAAGCACGTAGGCCATCTTCCACTGCTTTCCCAGGCCATAGCAAAGAGCTGGATCAGAAGTGGAGCAGCAGGGACTAGAACTGGTACCCATATGGGATGGTGGTGCCACAGGCAGAGAATTAACCTACTGCACCATAGTGCTGGCCCCTGCTCCACTTCTGGTCCAACTCCCTGCTAATGTGCCTATGAAAGCAGCAGAAGATGGCCCAAGTGCTTTGGCCTCTGCAACCCACATAGGAGACCCAAATGGAGTTGGGGTTCCTGGCTTGCAGCCTTTTGGGGAGTGAGCCAGCAGGTGAAAGATTTCACTCTCTATCTCTTCCTCTCTCTATAACTGACTTTCAAATAAATAAATAAATAAGTTCTAAGTGTTTTTTCAGTCATTATATTTAAAAAATATATATTTATTTACATTTCATTTGAAAAGGAGAGAGAGAGAATCTTCCATTTGCTGATTCACACCCCAAATGCCTGCAATGGCCAGCGCTGGGCCAGGCTGAAGCTATTAGCTTAGAACTCCATTTCAGCTCTCACGTGGGTGGCAGGGACCCAAATACTTGAGACGTCACTAGCTGCTTACAGAGTGTTCATTAACAGGAAGTTGGATAGAAATTGGAGGAGCACTCTACTATAGGATGCAGGCGTCACAAGCAGCAAGTTTACCAATTTAACCCCTGTGCCAAAGGTCCACCCTGATAGGTAACAGGTGTTCTTTTAACTAAGAACAACAAAAGGAAACTGCTTACCAAAGATAAGGGAAATTCCTGCACAAGTAGAACTTTTGCTAGGACTCTCTTGCATTTTTTTAAGTAGTTAGGATATAAATTACACTAAATAGCTATTAAGTATCTGAAAGATTATACTAGTGTGTAAACCGTCTTAAAATATCATTTCTGCTAGAAAAATTAATGAATCTGAACTCAAGGTTTCAAATAGAAAAACACTATCCCTTCTTTCCAAAAGGGAAATAAGTTAATCAATGACCAACGGAGAGGAAATGTTCTTGGCTGAACCAGGCATGTGCTTTTTAGTTCAGTCTCTCTCTGTTGATCACAAATGTTTAAAGAACAAATTGACTTTCGTACTAATTCTCTGCTAAAACATTACAAAGACACACAGACATTCACATGCTTACACACCCTGGACCTGCTTGTTCTCATTGTTGTGCTAGTAGGGCTGATAGTATTTCACATTCTGTGGGCACCAGTCTTAAGCAAATGAGGAAGTCTGGCTTTTCCTCCATTTGCAAAACAAAGCCAACATTTTAAAAACACAGCCTACCACTGTTTCATCTGTGGAAGTGAGGAAACAGATGACTAGTTTAAGGAAATCCTACACTAGATATTTCTAAGTTCCAAAGATATCACAGTTGTTGGGCTTCTTTTTAAAACAAGGTTTTTTGTTTTTTTTTTTTTTTTAATAAGGTAGAATTATGACTAGTTAAATGTTAGTGCATGAGCACAGCCAGGAAATTTGATAAAAAATTTAACAAATTAGGGCATAGTCCAGGAAATCGCTTGGGGGTTATGTTCCTTGCTATAGATAAACATCTTCTGAAGGTTACTGGTTTTTAAAGAGTTCTCCAAAACTGGATCACAGGAAGATGGCACCATGCAGTACGTGACATTTTTGTTATTCTTTTCTTGTGCAAAGAGAAAAATATTCTGAAAACTAAGGAAATTAATTTGTAAACACCGAGTCAAGAAGGATTTAACATTTTTTTTCCTGAATCACAGAATCAAAAATATACTTGGATATTATTTAGTTTGCTACTACAAAAGTTTGCTTAAAGACTTTGTAGATCACAACTGCTAGGATGCCAAGAAAAGCATCTACAGATCCGTAGAGTTGAACCTCTTATCAAATGCAACAGAATAGTTCCCTGTGCTGTTGAAACACTGGGTTGTATTACAGCTTTGCATCTGTCTCTAGAAAAGGATTATGTTACAAAAGATCCAACTTTACTTACGTTTCACTTTGTTTCTGTGCTTTTTAGGTTTTTTTCTTTACAAAAGATTTATTAATTTATAAGGCAGAGTTACAGAAAGAGGAGAGAGAGAGAGAGAGAGAGAGATCTTCCATCTTCTGATTCAGTCTCCAGATGGCCACAGTGGCTGGGGCTGGGCCAGGCTGAAGCCAGGAGCCTGGAACTCCATCCAGGTTTTCCACATGGGTGCAGGGACCAAGCATCTGGGCCATCCTCTGCTGCTCTCCCAGGTGCCTTAGTAGGAAACTGGATCAGAAGTGGAGCAGCTGGGACTCAAACTGTTGCTCACATGGGATGCAAGCGATGCAGGCAGTAGCTTAACCAGCTGTGCCACAGTGGAAGTCCCTGTGTTTTCTAGTTCTCAGTGTAGCATGCTACTAAGATAGAAAATTCATAAAAAAAAAAAAAATCACTGAAAATAATGTATCTTGTAAAAGAGCAGTTTGCTCGTGTGCTGGACAAGTATTTAAAGGATTATTTTATTTTATAGGACCATCACTATAAATGTTTTAGTATATTCTTTATAGATAATAATTCATTCTAGGGGCTGGATCTGTAGCACAGTGGGTTAAGCTGCTATGGCAGCATCTCATATTGGAGTGCTAGCTCGAGTCCTGGCTGCTCACTTCTGATCCAGCTCTCTGCCATGGGCTGGGAAAACAGCAGAAGATAGTTCAGGTCCTTGGGCCCTTGTATCTACATGGGAGACCTGGAAAAAGCTCCTGCCCCTGGCTTTGGATTGGCACAGCTCAGGCCATTGCAGCCATCTGAGGAGTGAACCAGTGGATAGAACATTTCTCTCTCTCTCTCTCTCTCTCTCTCTCTCCTTCTGCCTCTGCCTCCCTGTAACTCTGCTTTCAAATAAATAAATAAATCTTTTAAAAAAATTCATTCTATTGTAAAGGAAAAAAATCTCACTAAATAAACTCAACTGATCATTCTTATCTCATAGCTACACAATTTCCTTTATATGAGGATTTTCAAAAAGTTGAGGGAGGGCCAGGTATTGTAGTGTAGGAGTTAAATTGTCATATCCTATACTGATGTCAGTTGGAATCCTGGCTGCTCTGCTTCTGATCCTTATCTATGCTAATGTGCCTGGGAAGTAGCAGGTAATGGCCTACATAGTTGAATCCCTGCCACCCACATGGCAGACCCAGATGGAGTTCAGGGCTACTGGCTTTGGCCTGGCCCAGGCCTAGCCATTATGGGCATTTGGGGAGTGAACCAGCATATGGAAGATCTCTTTCTCCATCTGTCATCCTGCCTTTCAAATACAAATGTAAATCTTTTGTTGTTGTGTTTAAAGATTTATTTCTATTTACTTGAAAGGCAGGGTTACAGAAAGGGGGGCGGGGGAGACAGAGAGAGAAAGTTCACTCCCCGAATGGCCTCAATGGCCAGAGCTAAGCCGATCCAAAGCCAGGAGCCAGGAGCTTCTTCCAGGCCTCCCACATAGATGCAGGGGCCCAAGCACTTGAGGCATCTTTTGCTGTTTTCCCAGGCCATCAGTAGAGAGCTGGATTGGAAGTGGAGCAGCTGGGACCTGAACTGGTATCCATATAGATGCTGGCACTGCAGGCAGATGCTTAACCTACCATGCCACAGCACTGGCCCAAAAATGTAAATCTTAAAAGAAAAAAAATTTCATGGAAAGGGGAGGCATCCTGGAACAGCAAGTTAAGCCACTTCTGGCAATACCTACAGCCCATATCACAGAGCTGATTTGAATCCTGTCTACTGTTGGTTTCCAATCCAGTGCCTGGAAGGCAATAGATGCTGGCCAAAGTGTCTGGGATCCTGCCATCCATGTGGGAGACCTGAATGGTGTTCCTGGCTCCTGCCTTCTACCTGACCTAGCCCTGGTTGTGGTGGGCATTTGGGGGATTGAATCAGCAGGTGGTAGATACCTCTGTCTTTCTTTCTCTCTCTCTTTCTCTATGTATCTTTCAAATAAATTTTTAAAATTTTAAAATATCATGGGGAATACATGTTATACAAAAACCAATAATGGATTTCAACTTTTTGCACCCACTAAACTTATCTTTTCATTGCATTTCTATGAACTCTTTGAAGTGTTCTTGTATTAGGTATATTCACAATAAGAAATTGAAAACTTAATATAGAAATCTTCCAAATCACTTTTGACATGAAATTTCTAAAAAATACTTTATTTATGGAGCCAGCATTGTGGCAAAGCAGGTTAAGCTGCCACCTGCAGTGCTGGCATCCCATATGGGTGCCAGTTTTAGTCCTGGCTGCTCCACTTCTGATCCAGCTCCCTGCTAATGCACCTGGAAAAACAGCAGAAGAGAGTCCAAGTGCTTGGACCCTTGCACCCTGTGGGAGACCTGGAAGAAGCTCCTGGCTCCTGGCTTCAGCCTGGCTCGGCCCCAGCCATTGCAGTCATTTGGGTAGTGAATCAGTGGATGGGAGACTCTCTCTCTCTCTCCTCTCTCTCTCTATAACTCTGCTTTCAAATAAATATTTTTCCCATGTACTGGTTCACTACCCAGATATCTTTTTTTTAAATGATTTATTTATTTGAAAGGCAGTTACAGAGAGGGAGAGGCAGAAAGAGAGAGAGAGAGATCTTCTGTTTTGGTTCATTCCCTCAAATGGATGCAATGGCTAGGACTAGCCAAAGCCAGGAGACTGGAACTCTATCCAGGTCTCCCACATGGATAGCAGGGGTCCAAGCATTTGGGCCATCCTCCACTGCTTTCCCAGATACATTAGCAGGGAGCTGGATCAGAAGCAAAGCAACCAGTTGAATTGACTCTCACATGGGATGCCAGCATTATAAGTGGCAGCCTAACCTACTAAGCCATGATTTAGGCCCCAAAATGAACTTTTAAAAACTAGAGACATACATAAAAGGCCAACTTCTTTATGTAAATATATGGGTCCTACAAATCATTAAGAAAAAGTATACCTCGATTCAAAAATGGGCAAAACTATTTATCTTACCTATACTCATATACTTGTGAAATAGTAGATACAAATGTATTCTCTGTACCATTTTTTTATGTTAGGAGAAGAGACAACCCAAACTTCCATCAATAGAAACCCAGTTGTAGGCATTAAAATAAAATGAAGCAGCTTACTGTGTACTAATATGGAACAACCACCAAGCCACATTTTGAAGAAAGCAAAGTCTATGCAATGTGGATAATACATTCCTAATAGTGTGGAAAGTAAAGACTCACAGACATATGCATACAGATCTGCAGTATCTCTGAAAGAACACATTAAAAGTCTAAAAGTTGTGCTGGTGCCGCAGCTCAATAGGCTAATCCTCCGCCTGCGGCGCTGGCACCCCAGGTTCTAGTCCCGGTTGGGGTGCTGGATTCTGTCCCGGTTGCCCCTCTTCCAGGCCAGCTCTCTGCTGTGGCCAGGGAGTGCAGTGGAGGATGGCCCAAGTCCTTGGACCCTGCACCCCATGGGAGACCAGGAGAAGCACCTGGCTCCTGGCTTCAGATCAGCGCAGTGCGGCGGCCTCAGCGCGCCGGCCGCGGTGGCCATTGGAGGGTGAACCAACGGCAAAAGGAAGACCTTTGTCTCTCTCTCTCACTGTCCACTCTGCCTGTCAAAAAAATAATAAAAAAAGTCTAATAATTGTGCACTCCCCAAGAAATGGAATGGCAAGCAGGATCCCTGGGAAGAAGGAAAATTCACTACTCACTGTGTATTCTTTTCCACCTTTTGAGGAAATCACTCATGAGGACAAGTCTTTGAGTTCCCACAGGACTTGCAGGATCTGAGGATTGTGGAGGAGGTTGACAGCTACAATTCCCACTCAGTGAGAGTCCCACTGAGTTACAAAGATGGGTGACAGCTGACAGCTTGGAGATGGACCAGGCAAAGCTTCAAGAAACCAGCCAATGTCTTTTGTGGAGTCATTTTTATCTTCAGCATTTCTGTTTTGCTTTAAGATTTATTTATTTGAAAGGCACAGCACCAGAGAGAGACAGAGACAGAGATTTTCCATGTGCTGGTTTACACCCCAAATGACCATGACAGCCAGGTCTGGGCCAGGCTGAAGCCTGGAGCCAAGAACTCCATCCAGGTCTCCCACATTGGCTGCCTTCCTGGGTACTTTAACAAGAAGCTGAATTGGAAGTGGAATAGCTGGGATGGAAACCTGCTCTCTGATATGCGATGCTGCCTAGCAAGCAGTGGCTTAGCCCATTGAGCCACAGTGGTGGCCCCTATCTTTAGTACTTTTTATTTCTTCAAAAAAGTTCCTACTTGGGACAGGTTAAGCCACAATCTGCAGCAGTGGCATCCCATATGGGCATGTGTTCGAGTTCCAGCTGCTCCACTTCCAATTCAGCTCCCTGCTAATTCTCCTGGGAAAGCAGTGAAGGATGGCCCAAGTGCTTGGGCTTCCGAACCTGCATGGGAGACCTGGATGAAGGTCCTGGCTCCTGGCTTTGGGCTGGCCTGATCAGCCCTGGCCATTGCAGCCATTTGGGAAGTGAATCAGTGGATGGAAGATATCTCTCTCTCTGTAATTATGACTTTTAAATAAATAAATAAATCTTTAAAAAAAGTTCCTGGAGTTGGTGCTGTGGCATAGCGGGTAAAGCTGCCGCCTGCAGTGCCAGCATCCAGCTGCTGCTCTACTTTTTTTTTTTTTTTTTTTTTTTTTTTTTTTACAGGCAGAGTGGACAGTGAGAAAGAGAGAGACAGAGAGAAAGGTCTTCCTTTGCCGTTGGTTCACCCTCCAATGGCCGACGCGGCCAGCGCTCTGCAGCCAGCGCACTGCGCTGATCCGATGGCAGGAGCCAGGTGCTTCTCCTGGTCTCCCATGGGGTGCAGGGCCCAAGCACCTGGGCCATCCTCCACTGCACTCCCTGGCCACAGCAGAGAGCTGGCCTGGAAGAGGGGCAACCGGGACAGAATCCGGCGCCCCGACTGGCACTAGAACCCAGTGTGCCAGCGCCGCAAGGCGGAAGATTAGCCTAGTGAGCTGCGGCGCCGGCCCCTGCTCTATTTCTGATCCGGCTCTCTGCTAATGGCCTGAGAAAACAGTAGAAGATGGTTCAAGTGTTTGGGCCTCTGCACCCATGTGAGAGACCTAGGAGAAGCTCCTGGCTCCTTGCTTTGGATCATCCTAGCTCTGGCCATTGTGGCCATCTGGGGAGTGAGCCAGCAGATGCAAGACCTCTCTCTGTCTCTTCCTTTCTCTACCTGTAACTCTACCTCTCAAATAAATAAATATTTAAAAATTGCAATATCCATCTTAAGTCAATGTTTTATGGAGAATACATAAACTACTACATACTTTTTGAAAATAAGTTTATCTATATTTACAGTATTTACTTAAATTGGCCAGGAAAAAAATAAGCATCTTGATGAATGTAAAAAAGTTGTATGCATGTATAATTACTTGTCTTATATCTACACCTGCCTCCAAATCATTTAGTAGGTTTTTTTTTTTAAATGTTTGCTTAATCTTTTTATTTATTTGAAAGAGAATGACAGAGAGAGAGAGGGATGGGGCATCTATTGGTTCATTCCCCAAATGCCCATAATAGCCTGGGCTGGGCCAGGCGAAAATCAGCAGCCAGGAACTCCATCCTGGTTTCCCACATGGGTGTAACGAGCCCAAATGTTTGGGTCATCTTCTGCTGTTTTCCCAGGTGTATTAGCAGGGAGCTAAATTAGAAAGAAAGCACCTGAAACTTGAATTCACTCTGACCTGGAATGCCTGTACTCCAAGCAGAAGCTTAAACTGCTATGCCACTCTGCTGGTACCTATGAAGCTTTTTTTTTTTTTTTTTTTTTTTTTTTTTTTTTTTTTTTTGGACAGGCAGAGTGAACAGTGAGAAAGAGAGAGACTGAGAGAAAGGTCTTCCTTTGCCATTGGTTCACCCTCCAATGGCCGCCACGGCCGGCGTGCTGCGGCTGGCGCACCGCGCTGATCCGAAGGCAGGAGCCAGGTGCTTCTCCTGGTCTCCCATGGGGTGCAGGGCCCAAGCACCTGGGCCATCCTCCACTGCACTCCCTGGCCACAGCAGAGAGCTGGCCTGGAAGAGGGGCAACCGGGACAGAATCCGGTGCCCTGACCGGGGCTAGAACCCCCGGGTGCCGGCGCTGCATGTGGAAGATTAGCCTAGTGAGCCACGGCGCCGGCCATCTATGAAGCATTTAAATTCATTGACCTCAAACACATAATCTTCATTTATCTCTTTTTTTTATTTTCTTATTTGGACCTTGCAAATTATGTGACTTATACAGCCATGGGAATACATATGTTCCTCTTTTGCCAGTTAATTTATTAAAATATTCTACTTGTAAGCATTTGTAATTGGAAAGATCATTTCTCTAACAGTCCATTACATGTTAGCATTATCCTGTAGTCCATTTTTTGGCAAAAGGTAGCTGAAATTCTACACCATTTTTCATGAAAGTGATAAAGCCAAGACATCCAATTAGCAAAAAGCTTCTTCCCATTTGAGACAGCAGCCCAATTTGTTGATACAAGTGCTTACTGTAAATTGAAAATGCTTATTGTTGATTCAAAATGATAAAGAAATTTACAAGGATGGCATTTGTATTTGTTGGCTGTGAGTTCCATACTCAGTCAGATATTTAAGAATCAACTCAAGCAGAATATGAAAACCAGCGGTAATTAAACAAATTTAGTAAACATTTGTCAGGACTTCTTACCAACTCTCCAGTAAAATGGGAATTTCCAGCTGTTGTGGGAAACTGACCATTCTCAGCCATTGAGGCATCCCTGAGATCCGCCTGTACGTTCACGGTGACTGAAGGACGCATCTCCCGGAGAACGCCCTGCAGAGCTTTAAAAGTGCGAGAAAGGAAACGTGACCTCATCCTTTCAGTTACACCTACCAAAATCTCCAAGATAAGTTTTATTTGAGTTTGTTTTCCTGACTGTTGAAAATAGGCTGCTTGCAACAGAGAGGTGTCAGATTGCTTCCTTATGTCAAGTTCAAGTTCAAATTTAGGAAGTCATTCTGCCATTAGAACATAGTGTACAAATTAACAATAGATCTCAAAGCCATGAACTCCTTTTAACATTTCTAAAATTTGCCCAGGTTATTCTTTTTCCCACTGCATTATAGGTATTTTATAAAAGAAATGGTTACTCCCATGATTAATTGGGGATAAAATAATTGACTGGAGTCAAGATTTGTGAGCAAATTTTTCAAGAACAGCAGGGACTTCTGGGCTCTTGGTGTTATGGCTACTACTAGAAACAGGGGGTCTTTTCAACAGAACCCTGAAGGAAAGCGGTTGTTGATATCCTCCCACAACTGTCTTCTTACATTCAAGAACTGTTGCCTTGCAAGAGCCCAAGCAAATGGGTCAGATCAGTTTTGATGGATAGGAATGCATAGAGCATGAAGTACTGCTAGTGGAAGAACAAGTCGGAAGAACGAAGAGGAAGTCTTGGAGTCCCAGTGGCTCTGGAGGGTATATTACTCCCTGCTGAACACAAACAGAGCAAAGTGTGGTTTCCAAAAGTTAGGGCTTTTGGATGGAGGCTATGTACTTGACCTATTTCTCACCTTGTTTAGGCCCAGTCCTAGGAGTCACATTTGATAGACATATCTCTAGAGAGTCCTGCCTATTATTGTCCTACATTGTAGGTGATTAGGTAATTAAGAAGGCTTGGACATCAAATGATCCCCCAAGGGGTGTGGAAGGATAACGTACCTTCCCAGATTACTTCAGTTCTTGGCAGAATCTTAGTTCCCTTACCTAAACACAAAGAAGGCCCAAATCATCCCAGATGGGTATGAGAGGTCTTTTTCGGCTTCAGGTTCCTATGCCTCTGTGAGAAAAGACAATGACTTATGAAGTATGTTACTGCCTGCCAAACACTAGATGGGATTTTTTTTTTTTTTTTTTTGACAGGCAGAGTGGACAGTGAGAGAGAGAGACAGAGAGAAAGGTCTTCCTTTTGCCGTTGGTTCACCCTCCAATGGCTGCCGCGGCCGGCGCGCTGCGCCGGCGCACGGCGCTGATCCGATGGCAGGAGCCAGGAGCCAGGTGCTTTTCCTGGTCTCCCATGGGGTGCAGGGCCCAAGCACTTGGGCCATCCTCCACTGCACTCCCGGGCCACAGCAGAGAGCTGGCCTGGAAGAGGGGCAACCGGGACAGAATCCGGCGCCCCAACCGGGACTAGAACCCGATGTGCCGGCGCTGCTAGGCGGAGGATTAGCCTAGTGAGCCGCGGTGCCGGCCTAGATGGGACTTTCTAACAATATCATCCATGATTTTGAACACCTGTCATTTTGATGGGAAACCTGGTACTAGCAGATCAGTTACACTTTCTTCAAGCGGGTACCAGAGAGATTTCCAAAGATGAATGAAGAAAGGTACATCCATGCTGGGAAGTCATCAATAGCTCGTATACTAGTTTGTTCTTCAGTTCTGAAAGAACTGTAATTAAGTACTTCCGATCTAATTGGATTTTCCCTAAAGAGATGATAAGCATTATGACTTATAAAGACCTTAATAATTTTAAATGAAGAGAAATATTTCATGTAAACAAAATGACTAAAATACACTTATGTTAATGACTCTCAAGAAATCCTCAAATGAAAGTCTTTGAACAAAGTTGCTTCTACTTAACAAAAACTTGTAAAACACTAACTTACTCATTCTTCCAGGCCCAGGACAGCTTCTACTCCCCATAGAATCTCCTTCAAGGACCGCAGTTGAAAAGATTTCTCCCTTGGGGCTGATGCTGTGGCACATCGGGTTAAAGCCCTGGCCTGCAGTGCCGGCATCCCATATGGGTGCCGGTTCGAGACATGGCTGCTCCACTTCCGTTCCAGCTCTCAGCTATGGCCTGGGAAAGCAGTAGAAGATGGCCCAAGTCCTTGGGCCCCTGCACCCACGTGGGAGACCCAGAAGAAGCTCCTGGCTCCTGGCTTCGGATAAGCTCAGCTCTGGCCGTTGTGGCCATCTGGGGAGTGAACCAGTGGATGGAAGACTTCTCTCTGTAACTCTGACTTTCAAATAAATAAAATAAATCTTAAAAAAAAAATAAATAAAGGTTTCTTCCAAGACAGTCGTTTGACCCAGTGGTTAATTTCCTACCTGGGACCTTGGATCTGGTTATCAGAGGGCCTGGGTTTCAGACCCAGCTCCACTTGCATTTCCAGCTTCTGGCTAATGTGCACCTTGGGGGGCAGCGAGTGATGGCTCAAGCATTTGAGTCCCTGCCTGCCATGAGAGATCTAAATTGAGTCCCTGGTCCCTGGCTTTGGCCTGGTCCAGCCCCAGCTACTGCAGGCATCTGGGGAATAAATCAGCAGATGGAAAAATCTCTCTCTATATATATATCTCTACATTTCAAATAAATAAAAATTGTTCAAAAGATTTCATCCTACTCTATTCATTCTGAACACAGAGATGTTATCTTTTAGTTTAGCACTTAATTATTCTACTTCAAGTTGTTTAAGATTTCAAACTCTTTGGAAGCATTTTTCCTGAAACCTCAGTTAAGCTTAATACAATATTAAACACATTTTTTTAAGATTTATTTATTTATTTATTTATTTGAAAGTCAGAGTTAACAGAGAGAGGCAGAGGCAGAGAGAAAGAGGTCTTCCATCCACTGGTTCACTCCCTAGATGACCACAACAGTCAGAGCTGCGCCCATCCAAAGCCAGGAGCCAGGAGCTTCATCCTGGTCTCCCACCAGGGTGCAGGGGCCCAAGGACTTGGGTGATTTTCTATTGCTTTCCCAGGCCATAGCTGAGAGCTGGATCGGAAGTGGAGCAGCCAGGTCTCGAACAAGTGCCCATATGGGACGCCAGCACTACAGGTGGCAGCTTTACCTGCTACGCTACAGCACCGGCCCCAACGTTAAGCACATTTTAACAGTAGTTGCTGTTAGCATTTAACACAGGAACACTGCACTAAAAATTATGTAATATGATCCTCATAATCACCCTATAACCATGGATTTAACTCTCCATTTTTAGAAGGAAACTGAGGCCCAGGAATTAAATTCACCACATAGTGAGCAAGTTGTGAAGTCAGAGCTTGAAACAAATGGTCTGAAGCCAGAGCCCAGTCTATTAACCATATTGCTATAGAAATACAAAGTGGTCTGGAGAGAAAAAAAGAAACAAATGACATTTTGTTCTGTGCTGAATAAAAATGCCCAAACTAGGAAGTTTTTAAAAAATTACATATTTGAGTAATGAATATAAATGCAAAAAATTTTCAAAATCAGTGTGTAATCATTTTATAGAGTTTTACTGAAGAGGATATACAAAACTGTGACTAATTATGTCTTTGGAAAGCTTATGTTTATTAATACTGGTAGAAGTTAAATGTCAAGTCTTGAACTCTATGGAATACTTTTTTGTGAGAGAGAAATAATCCTTATTTTCAAAGACTAGAAAATTTATTTATTTATTTATTTATTTTAACTTTTATTTAATGAACATAAATTTCCAAAGTACAGCTTACGGATTACAATGGCTTCCCCCCCATAACGTCCCTCCCACCTGCAACCCTCCCCTTTCCCACTCCCTCTCCCCTTCTATTCACATCAAGATTCATTTTCGATTCTCTTTATATACAGAAGATCAGTTTAGCATACATTAAGTAAAGATTTCAACAGTTTGCTCCCACACAGAAACATAAAGTGAAAAATACTGTTTGAGTACTAGTTATAGCATTAAATCTCAATGTACAGCACACTAAGGACAAAGATCCTACATGAGGAGTAAGTGCACAGTGACTCCTGTTGTTGACTTAACAAATTGACACTCTTGTTTATGGCATCAGTAATCACCCTAGGCTCTTGTCATGAGCTGCCAAGGCTATGGAAGCCTCCTGAGTTCACTGACTCTGATCATATTTAGACAAGGCCATGGTCAAAGTGGAAGTTCTCTCCTCCCTTCAGAGAAAGGTACCTCCTTCTTTGATGAAATGCCTAAGCTAGTTCTTCATTTCCGGACTGTTAGTGAAAACTTAAAGAAGGTGAACTTGCCATTCCATGTATGTAGTTATACTGTGGTGATTGGTAGAAAGGGCATAAAAGCATGACCCATTATTTCATATTTCCAGAAGTTTGTTTCTACAACACATTTCAGTCATGATCTATTTTTATATGAGCCTCAGGGAATCGTGACCGGGAAATATGTCTCTAAGGACATATATCAGAGTAAGTTTTTAAAAAGTCAACAAATACTTACTGAGTCTTTTGTGAGCCAAGCACTGGATAGGCACTTGAGGCATTGTAAGAGCAGCCTGAAGCCTAGATTCGGGTTGGAAAAAGACAGAAACATAATCATCCCCCAAATTCAAGTTCTCTTCATAAGCTGCCTATCATGTTGTAGGTTTGACCCAAGTGTATATATTTCTTGCTTTTTCCATTAAACTTGAATATTACATAGCCTTATGTGGCAGTCACTTGAGATCAGTGGAAAAAAAATGGGGCTGGAAATCAAGTCCTAGACTTCTCAGTTAACTGTGATTTTACTGTGTGTGGAGACTCACCTAAAATTTAAATATTTGCCAGGTGTAACTTTAAAACAATTCAGCTAACAAATTCCACTAAATGTTACTCAAGAACATTAAGTGGTTATGCCTACACACTGTCAAAATATCTTAAAAAAAAAACAGCAAAAGATAATTGTGCCAGCGCAGTGGCATAGCGGGTAAAGCTGCCACCTGCAGTGCCGGCATCCCATATAGGCAGCTGTTCGAGACCTAGCTGCTCCACCTCCAATCCAGCTCTCTGCTATGGCCTGGGAAAGCAGTAGACGATGGTCCAGGTCCTTGGGACCCTGCACCCGCGTGGGAGACCCAGAAGAAGCCCCCAGCTCCTGGCCTCGGATCGGAACACCTCCAGCCGTTGCGGCCAATTGGAGAGTAAACCAGTGGATAGAAGACCTCTCTCTCTCTCTGCCTCTCCTTCTCTCTGTGTGTAACTCTGCCTTTCAAATGAATGAAGAAATCTTAAAAAAAAAAAAAAAGTAATTGTACAATTTTGTTTTTGAAGAAAACATTATTGCATGGTTTGTAGCACCCTCTTTTCTTTTTTCTTTCTTTACATTTATAATATCTGTTCAGAAAAACTGAACAAGGCAATTTAAATTCTAATCTGGCAATAACGGGAAGTTCAGCCTGCAAGTCATCCCTCAAACAATTGTTAAACTCTGCAGACTCATCAGGCGTTAGAGAAAGTTCATGCTTTCATTTAAACTTAGTGTTTGTAACAGAAAGCCTTCCCAACAGCATACTCATTCATTTTTGTTTCTTTGTTAAATATTTACCCATTGCTTTATGCTTCTGAATATATTAACACAATACAAGAAAGCAAGTTCTGTTGAATCAATACCTTAAAATATCTCACACATCTGTGAAGGAAAGGGTAGAGAAAGTAAACAAATTAAAAAAAAAAAAAAGGTAGCTAAATTTAGCCATAAGAAGGATGGCTGGCTCTTTCAAAACTGGCTGTAAAGACAGCAGTAATATTGCAACAGATAAGTCTCTGGTGGGAGCTAAATTAAATAACTTTTAAAAATCTCTCAAAGGGGCAGGAGTTTGGGCTAGTAGTTAAGACACCAGTTAGGACAAACACTCAAGTCCTACATCAGAATGTCTGGGTTTGATTCCCATCTCCAACTCCTGACTATCTTCCTACCAAATCGGGCTCTGGGAGGCAGCAGGTGATGGCTCGGTAACTGGGTCTTCACTACCCACGTGGGAGACCTGGATAAGTTCTCACTGCCAGGTTCAGCCTCAGCCCTTGCCCCAACTGTTGTGGGCACTGGGGAGTGAATCAGCAGACGGGAGCTCTCTGTCTTCTTGCCTATCTCTCTGCCTCTCAAATAAATAAAATGACTTTTCAAAATCTGCATTCTTTGACATGTCCCTTGTATCTTTTGTGTACTGTCTTACTTTACGACGCAATAAGATGTCCCAAACTCATGCTGTGTTTTCCCTGTTCAAGACCCAGAAACATCACTTCTCTGAAGAGCTGTGATTTCTTTTGGAGGAGAATGACATTTACGCTTTTTTTTTTTTTTTTTTTTTTTTTTGACAGGCAGAGTGGAGAGTGAGAGAGAGAGACAGAGAGAAAGGTCTTCCTTTGCCGTTGGTTCACCCTCCAATGGCCGACGCGGCTGGCGCGCTGCAGCCGGCACACCACACTGATCCGATGGCAGGAGCCAGGTGCTTCTCCTGGTCTCCCATGGGGTGCAGAGCCCAAGCACTTGGGCCATCCTCCACTGCACTCCCTGGCCACAGCAGAGAGCTGGACTGGAAGAGGGGCAACCGGGACAGAATCCGGCGCCCCGACCAGGACTAGAACCCGGTGTGCCGGCGCCACAAGGCGGAGGATTAGCCTAGTGAGCCGCGGCGCCGGCCTCATTTACACCTTTTTTAAAAAAAATTGTTTATTTATTTGAAAGGCAGAGTTACAGAGAGGCAGAGGCAAAAAGAGAAAGAGAGCAAGAGAAATCTTCCATCTGTTGATTCACTCTCCAGAGGGCCGCAATGGCCAGAGCTGGGCCAATCCAAAACCAGAAGTCAGGAGCTTCTTCCCAGACTCCTACATGGGTGCAGGGGCCCAAGTCCTTGGGCCGTCTTCCATTGCTTTCCCAGCCCATAGCAGAGAGCTGGATCTTAAGTGGAGCAGCTGGGATTTGAACTGGCACCCATATGGGATGCCGGCACTGCAGGCAGCATCTTTACCTGCTACACCACAGCACAGGCCCTGGCATTTAATCAAGGTGCAGATCTTGTTGTGGTGGTTAAGATTCTACTTGGGATGTCTGCATCCCATGTTAGACTGCCTGGGTTCAAGCCCTGGCTCTGTGTCTGAATCCAGCTTTCTATTCATGCACTCCACAGCAGGCAGCAGGTGGTGGCTCAAATACCTCAGCCCCTACCACCCCTACGGGAGACCCAAATTGAGTTCCAGGCTCCTGGTTTGGCTTGGGCCAACTCAGATTGTTGTGGGCATTTGAGGAATGAACAAATCAAAGTTCTCTCTCTACCTATATGTTCCCTCTACCTGTCAAATAAATATATGTAAATAATTGAAAGTTTAACCTGGTGTTTGACCTACTGGTGAAGACCCTGATTGGGACCCCATATCCCATATCAGAGCACCTGGGTTCAAGTCCCAGCCTCACTTTGATTCCAACTTCCTGCTAACATACACCCTGAGAAGCAGCAGGGATGACTCAAATAGGTAAGTTCCTGCCAGGTAGGTGGGAGAACTGGATTGAATTATTGGATCTGACTCTGGCTCAACCAACCCTTGGCTGTTGCTGGTATTTGGAGAGTGAATCAGTGAGTGGGGGCTCTTTCTATCTCTGTCTCTCCATCTCTTGAATAAATAATTTTTAAAAATTTCAATGCAGATTCACTAGCTTTCAGTGTACTTATTCTGTTGTGTAGCCATTGTCATGCAATCTAATTCTGAAATGAATAACATTCAAATCTATGAGTTCACATTGGTATTTCCAGTTCCAGTTCAACAGGATCTCTTCTAGTTTTCTTCTATTCCATAAATTTCCCTCCCTTTTCCTTTTTAAAAAGTACTTATTTATATTATATGAAAGGCAGACAGAGTCACAGATCTCCTATTTACCTATTCAGTCCCCCAATGTCCACAACAGCCAGAGCTGGGCCAGGCTGAAGTCGGGAGCCAGGAACTCAATCAAGTTCTCCCATGTGGGTGGCAGAAATCCAAGCACTTAAGCCATCACTGCTGCCTCCCAGAATGCACATCAGCAGGGAACTGTGTTCAGAAGTGGAGCCAGGACTCAAACCCAGGCACTCTGCTATGGGACACAGGCATCCCAAGTGACAACTTCTGTACCAAACACAGGCCCTGTTCCTAATTTTTCTAATGACAAGGAACCGTTCTCCAATTCCCCTCAATAACTGTATTATGTTTTGAACCGCCCATGTATAAGCAACCTCCCATCTCTGCCATTCCCCCTTCCCTATGCCTATGCACCCTGACTCCACCCAGGCTCCGATCTGGCTCCCCAACCTGGCAGCACACCAGGCAGAAACCCTCTTCCTCCACTTAGGTTCCAGCACTCAACTTGTTCAGAGGCTGTTCTAGCTGCCCCAAGCCCTCAAACTCACTCAGGCATAGAAGCTTACCTTGCTCAGCCCCACTCTACGCGTCAGCTTTTTGTTATTTGAACCAAGACACCTGAGAGGAGCTGAAGGGAGGTTCCTTTTGGTTACAGTTTGGAGGTTCGTGGTCCAAGACTGGGTGGCTTCATTGGTTCAGGTGTCTAGGGAGGCTGGAGAATGGTGGAACTAGGATCCCACAGTGACCCAGGAGGAGAGACACAGGGAGCCACTTCATCCACCCTGTAGGTGGTATCTCCTTATAAGACCACCATGATCCCATCTTGGGGCCCTTCCCTAGCAACCTAATCCAATCTAATCATTTCCCAAAGGGCCCTGACTTCAGACACCATAACTGGAGCAAGCCTCCGTCCTAATCCATCAACCATTTCCATAAGACTTTGAAACATCTGCATGAGCCTGGGGAGCCAGATACTACTCAAATCATAGCACCCACCTAGTAACTTTCTGATTGAAAGGATCAGGAAAAGTTGAGACAGGAAAGGAAGAGAAGGGAAGAGGAAGAGCAATGATGGAGGGGGGATGGTTAACTAGCGTATTTTTGTGGCCTAACTTAATTGATACACTCACTTGTGCTATTCCTGCTCTGGCAGTGTTACCATGAGGCATGATCAACCCAATGAGAACCAGCTTGTCTGGTTTTCTTCAACATCCCACCCTGGACCTGCCTCTCTTCACCCTTAAAGAGGCCGTGGAGGTATAAATATCAGCTTATCACCAAAACCAGCTAATTCTACCTCTTAAATATCTTTGAATCACTAATCTAGGCCAGGGCAGTGTAGTTGAGCCAAAGTAAATCATTGGGGGCCGGCAAGGTGGCGAAGCAGGTAAAGCCGACGCCTGCCGTGCCAGCATCCCATATGGATATGGTTCAAGTCCTGGCTGCTCCACTTCCAATCCAGCTCTCTGCATGACCTGGGAAAGCAGTAGAGGATGGCCCAAGTGCTTGGGCCCCTGCACCCATGTGAGAGATCTGGAAGAGGCTCCAGGCTCCTGGCTTTTGATCAGCCCAGCTGCAGCCATTGCAGCCATTTGGGGAGTGAATCTGCAGATAGAAAACATTTTTCTCTCTTTCTCTTCCTCTGCCCCTCTGTAACTCTGCCTTTCAAATAAATATCTTTAAAAAAAATGTAGCTTCTATTGAGGAACAAGGTTTAAAAAAAAAAGTAAACCATTGGTTACCCCTGGTACAATAAAAGGGCTAGTGTCAGTGATAAAACTAAAATATTTCAATAAGAAAGTAATGAATAAAAAGGAAATTATGGGTCTTATTACAAATGATTTTTTAAATTATTTACTTATTTATTTAATGTGAAAGGCAGATGAACAGAGACAGAGAGAGGTTTTCCATTTGCTGGTCTACTCCCTAAGTGCCCTCGATAGCTGGAGTTGGGCCAGGTGGAATTCAGGGGCCTGGAACCCAATCTGGGTCTCCCACATGGATGGAAGGGACCCAAGCACTTGAGCCATCACCTGCTGCATCTCAGAAAGTGCATTAGCAGGAAGTTGATACCAGAAGCAGAGCCAGAACCCAAGTTCAGGCACTCTGATAGTAAGATTCCAAGCAGTGTCTTAACCCCTGCACCACACACCCACTGCTACACATGACTTTCAAAATCATTTCTCTGGAGAAGTTAAAAAAAAAGATTACCTAAGAGTGTTCACCATACCTAGGAGCAAGTTAGTCCATATTTAAGCAAAGATTTTAGCATGACATAAAGACCAAGTAGGCTAGAGAAATGAACTGAGGCTGTGTAGCTTTGGTAAAAACATCTTTGGGTAGTTTCATTAAAATGGAATTAGGAGATCTATTTGTAAATTAGTCTAGTATGATTGTACTCTCTGTTTTCTTTTTTCTTATGAAAATATCCAACCTTTGGCACTGTAAATTGGTGTAGACCTTTTCACAATTTGGCATTATGTATTGAGAGTTATAAAAATGTTCATACCCTTTGAGCCAGTAATCCTCCTCTTGGCAATATATCCCAGGAGAGAAAAAAATTGTAAATGCAGGAGATTGCAGCCCTGGCTATAGTAGTAATAGGTTAAAAACAGTCTAAATGGGTAACAAGAGCAAAGGGGACAAGTAAATATGGATTATTTTGCAGCTACTAAAAATTATAATTATGGAAACTATGTAGTTAACTTGGAAAATAGTTTACGGGATAATATTACGTGAAGTAACCAGGATAAATATGTATACATGCACCATGATTCAACTATTTTAAATGTTGTTTCAAAGTGAGAGGACAAAAGGAAACACACAGAAAAATAAAAACAGGATGGTTAGATAGTGAGATTATGGAGCTTTTATTTCAGCTTCAGATTTGGTCTAACATTGTGCTTTTATCATTTTGCTATGAATAAAAATCAAGGCGGAGTAATGGAAAACCCAACTTGTTTTAGCTGAATTAAAGAGACTCCTAGGATGAATTAAATGGCTAATTCCAGAGTGCCCTTGGAGGTGAGAGGTGAGAATTATCATCACCATCACCATTGTCTTTGCAATTCACATTACTGAACATTTCATTTTCCAGGTATGGAATTGAAGGCTTTTTCATGCAATGTGTGTCCTTAGTTGAGACTATGTACTATGTAAACTTTAGAGCCACAGAGCCATTTAGCTGGATGACGTCTCTTGTAGGGGCGGGCGCTGTGCGTAGCAGGTAAAGCTGCCGCCTGCAGTGCCGGCATCCCATATGGGTGCCAGTTAGAGTCCAGGCTGCTCCACTTCCCATCCAGCTCTCTACTATGGCCTGGGAAATCAGTGGAAGATGGCCCAAGTCCCTGGGCCCCTGCACCCACATGGGAGACCTGGAAGAAGCTCCTGGCTCCTGGCTTTGGATTGGCACAGCTCTGGCCGTTGCGACCAATTGGGGAGTGAATCAGCAGATGGAAGATCTCTCTCTCTTTCTCTCTGTCTCTTCTTCTCTCTCTAACTCTGACTTTCAAATAAATAAATAAAAATTTTTTTAAGAACACAGTCTTATAGGCATCTTAACCTTAACATCTGTTCTCCCCATATGTCTGTCAATGTCATTCCTGACCTTCCAGTTGCCCAAGCCGAAACTGCTAGAATCATGCATCAAGCCTGTGGGGCTGAGCTGCCAATTCTATGTCAAGTGTTTCCAAATTCTGAACACTTTGTATGGTCTCCATTGCTAGCACACTGGTGAGGAGCGTCTTATCCTGCCCGGATGACTTTGGTGGCCACCTAACAGACCTCCTGCTTCCACTCTTGGCCCTCCTCCAGGCTCTTGTCGACATGTGGAAAGCTAAGGCAGATCATGTCTCTCCTCGTCTCAAACCAGCCAAGGACTGCGCACCATACTCAGAATAAAAAGCAAAGTCCCAACAATGGCCAACAAGTGTATACAGTCCGCGTTTCCTTGAGTTCTATGACCTCACTTCCTACTGTCCTGTCTTGCAGTCACTTCATCCAATCATGCTAGCATTCCTTAGTGTTCCAAAAAAGTGTCAATTGTTCTCCTGCCTTTTCCTTAGGATCTACCTGTGCCTCTGCCTGGAACCTCTCACCCACACGTACACGTGGCTCACACCTTCACGTGTCACGTTTTCAGTAATGCCACGCTAACCATCCTGCAACACAGCAGCCAGCCCTCAGCCTCCCCTATAGCAAGCAGATCTCCCTTCCTCTCTATTTCTATAGCAATCATTGCTGAAGGTCAGAGATGGTAAATGCCCCTCTCTGGGGGGGAACAGTCCTGCTCGAATGCTAAATAGGGCATTCAGCAACACCACAGTAAGCACAGTTTGGTTAGGGATTTTGCTATCTGCAGATGAAAATGTCCTAACTGACATCATTTCTCACATTTAAAGTTTATCACAAGACAGGCATTTGGCCTACAGGAAGATGCTGGTTAAAACGCCATGTCCCATATCACAGTGCCTGGGTTCCACTCACAGTCCCAACTTCCAATTCCAGCTTCCTGCTAATGAACACCCTGAGAAGCAGTGGCGATGGCTCAAGTTGTTGGGTTCCTGCCACTCACATGGGGAAACCTGGACTGAATTCCCAGCTCCTGGCTTCCTCCTTGGCCCAGCCCAGGCCATTACAGGCATCCGGGGAGTGACCCAGGCCAGGGCAGTGCTTGTGCCTTCTCTCTCTCTGTTTCCCTCCCTTCTTCTCTCCCTCCCTCTCTGTCCCTCTTCCTCTCAAATAATAAAAGAAAATAAATAAATGAATATTTACTTTGTTAAAAAGGTCTTATCTGGAGCAGATGCTATGACACAGTGGGTTAAGCTGGCATCTCATATGTGTGCCAGCTCGAATCCCAGCTGCTCCAATCAGCAGCCTGCTAGTGCACCTGGGACAGCAGCAGAAGATGGCCCAAGTACTTGGACCTCTGACTATTGTGGCTATTGTGGCCACTTGGGAGGTGAGCCAACAGAAGGAAGATCTCTCTGTTTCTCCTTCTCTCTATATAACTCTGCCTTTCCAATAAATAAAATAAATTATCTTTTCTAAGAAAAGAAGCAACATGAATCCAGTGAACATGAAATGATCCTCAACCTTCATGGTAATTAGGAAAATGAGAAATAAACAATCAGAGGAAAATATTTCAAAAAACCTTCATATGTTGAAATGGCTGAGAAAATACTGTGGACCAATGAGAATTATAATAAATTGATTGTTTCCAAAATAAACATGAACACACCCAAATGTACTTCATGGGCACACCCAAATAAACTTTGTTTTTGTAAAGGTTTATTTGCTTATTTGAAAAGCAGAGTTACAAAGAAAGAGAAACACACACACACACACACACAGGGGTGGAGGGGGAAGATCGTCCATCTGCTAGCTCACTACTCGCTAAATGCCAGTAACAGCCAGACCTAGGCCAGTCTGAAGCCAGGAGCCAAGCACTCCACCCGGGTCTCCCACGTGAGGGTAAGGGGCCTAAGTACATGGGCCAGCATCTGCTGCTTTCCAAGCACATTAGCAAGAAGCTGAATCAGAAGCACAGAGTGGCCAAAACTCAAATGAGGCACTCCAACATGAATGCAGGTATCCCAAACAGTGGCCACAATGTCCGCCCCCAAAATGTATTTTACTTTATTTTTAAAGATTCTATTAATTTATTTGAGAGGTAGAGTTACAGAGAATGAGAGGGAGAGACAGAAAGAAAGTTCTTCCATCCACTGGTTCACTCCCCAAATGGCCACAGTAGCCAGGGTTAAGTCGATGTGAAGCTAGGAGTCAGGAGGTTCTTCCAGGTCTCCAATCTGGGTGCAGGGGCCATAGCACTTGGCCCATCTTCCACTGCTTTCCAGGCCATAGCATTATAAAAGCAGTCATTTCAGGGCCGGCGCTGTGGCACAGTGGATTAAAGCCCTGGCTTGCAGTGCTGGCATCCCATGTGGGCACAGGTTCAAATCCTGGCTACTTCACTTCCAATCCAACTACCAATGTGCCTGGGAAAGCAGCAAAAGATGACCCAAGTCCTTGGGTCCCTGAACCCATGTGGGAGTCCCGGAGGAAGCTCCTGGCTCCTGGCTTCAGATCAACTCCGGCCATTGTGGCCATTTGGGAAGTGAACCAGCAAGATCTCTCTCTCTCTCTAACTCTGTCAAATAGATAAAATAAATCTTTACAAAAATAAAAGCACTCACTTTTTTAGACGTGAGAGAAAATGAAAAAAGAAATTTTTGTTCCCAGCCCTACCATATGTCATCAGACCATTTTGTTCCCAGAATACTGCCTTTAGAAAAGTTATTGCTTTAAAGAAATCAATCTCCCCTCCTAGAGTCATTCATTGATTTCTTTGGTTTAAAAAATATCTTTATTGTGGGGCCGGCGCTGTGGCATAGCAGGTTAAAGCCCTGGCCTGAAGCGCCGGCATCCCATTTGGGCACCGGTTCAAGACCTGGCTGCTCCACTTCTGATCCAGCTTTCTGCTATGGCCTGGGACAGCAGCAGAAAATGGCCCAAGTCCTTGGGCCCCTGTACCTACGTGGGAGACCCGGAAGAAGCTCCTGGCTCCTGGCTTCGGATTGGCACAGTACCGGCCGTTGAGGCCAACTGGGGAGTGAACCATCGGATGGAAGATCTCTCTCTCTCTCTCTCTGCTTCTCCTCTCTCTGTGTAACTCTGACTTTCAAGTAAAATAGATAAAGCTTTTTAAAAAAAGAATCTCTTTATCATCTAAAATATTTTATCTTTATTTATAAACACATATTCTCACAGATATTACAGAAACAGATTGTTATTGTTTTTAGTTCATTCTTATTTTATTAACATATTATTATTGTAAAAGATGCAAACAGTAGAAAAATATACAGAGTAAAACATAAAAATCGCTCTTCATCTACCTCCAATTCCCTCTTTCCTCTCTGGAAAATAGCTTCTGCTGAGACTTTGGTGTGAGTTCTAGATATGTGGTGGAATGCATACATATATTCAAATATTTGTTCCTTGGGGCAGGTGTTGTAGGGCAGCAGATTAAGCCACTTCTTGGGATGTCTGCATCCCTTATCAGAGTGCTGGTTTGAGTTCCAGCTACTCTACTTCTGATCCAGTTGCCATATATTTAAATACTTACTAATAGTTGACATTATTGATTGTTTCAATTTTTGCCAATTTGATTAATTAAAATATTTTGTTATTATTATAGTTCACATTTCCTTGATTGCTAGTGAGAATAAATATCTATTCATTATCTATTCTTTTTTTTCTTCTGTGAATTAACTATTTGTACCAAAAGACCTTTTTTTTTTTTTTACAGGCAGACAGTGAGAGAGAGAGAGAGACAGAGAGAGTCTTCGTTCCGTTGGTTCACCCCCAAAATGGCCGCCACAGCTGGTGCCCTGCGCCGATCCGAAGCTAGGAGCCAGGTGCTTCCTCCTGGTCTCCCATGCAGGTGCAGGGCCCAAGGACTTGGGCCATCCTCCACTGCGCTCCTGGGCCACAGCAGAGAGCTGGACTGGAAGAGGAGCAACTGGGACAGAATCCGGCGCCCCAACTGGGACTAGAACCCGGGGTGCCGGCGCCGTAGGCAAAGGATTAGCCTAGTGAGCCGCGGCACCGGCCAAGACCTGTATTTTTAATTTAATTTAATCTTTATTCATTTAAGAAACTGTGGGGTAGTGGGTAAAACCGCCACCTGCAGTGTTGGCATCCCATATGGGCAACAGTTTGAGTCTGGCTGCTCCACTTCTTTCTTTCTTTCTTTTCTTTTCTTTCTTTTTTTTTTTTTTTTTTTTTTTTTTTGAAGATTTATTTGAAAGTCAGAGTTACACACAGAGAGAAGGAGAGGCAGAAGGAGGGAGAGAGAGAGAGAGGGAGAGAGGTCTTCCATCCGTTGGTTCACTCCCCAATTGGCTGCAACAGCCAGAGCTGTGCTGATCCAAAGCCAGGATCCAGGAGCTTCCTCTGGGTCTCCCATGCGGGTGCAGGGGCCCAAGGACTTGGGCCATCTTCTACTGCTTTCTCAGGCCACAGCAGAGATCTGGATGGGAAGTGGAGCAGCCAGGACTTGGACCGGCGCCCATATGGGATGCAGACACTGCAGGCGGCTGCTTTACTGGCTATGCCACAGTGTCGGCCCCTGCTCCACTTCTGATCCCACTCTGCTGTGGCCTGGAAAAGCAGTGGAAGATGGTCCAAGTGCTTAGGGCCCTACTCCCACATGGGAGACCCAGAAGAAACTGCTGGCTTCTGGCTTCAGATTGGGGCCATCTGGAGAGTGAACCAGCAGATGGAAGATCGCTCTCTCTCTCTCTGCCCTTGCCTCTCTGTAACTCTGCCTTTCAAATAAATAAATAAATAAATCTTTAAAAACAAAAAATAATGCCTGTGTTTGGAATGAGAATGAAGTTGGGGAAAGATCCACAGGTTGCTAACATAAAAGTCTGATAAGCAATAGAGGAGGCCCTAAACCATTGCTGATCTAGCTTTTAGTCCCCAAGACAGAGAAAACTGAGTGTATACCTCTGATGATCTGAGGATGCGGAGTGAAAGGACAGGCTGCAGAACAGCCAAACGCTAGAAATATCCCTGGGTCACAAGCTTCACCACAAATATTCATGCTCTTTTGTATTCTGTTCCATGACTTCTGCACATCTGTTATGAAGCTGAGGTATTTTAACGCAGTTAAAGTTAATATATTTAAATGGGGATTTCTGGAAGGTATGCCCTCTTTATCCTGTCACTTGTCGGTCACACCACTGCCTGCTAGGAGGGCTATGAGTGCTAATGGCCAGCTGACTCCAGTCTGAGAAGCATGAGCCTCATTTTAAGCCACAGAGAGAGCACCCTGAGCAGCTGGTGAACAATGGGACACTTACGTTTGCACACAAAGGGCTGGAGCAAGGACTCACTTGGAAGAAAAACAAGCTGAGCACCTTGACTGGGATACACAAGGAAGAGGCACGGTTGGGCAAGAGCTGACAGTCCTGCAGGCCGGCCCCAGGAGCCCATGTCAGGCTCCCACAGAGAGGATCTGGCATGAAACCCAAATCAAATCAAACAGCTGCTGCTCCCTTTTGGGGGCCTGCAGGAAACTGGACGCTTTCCTAAAGAGCTGCCGTGGCCATGGAAATGAGGCAGGGAGAGTGGGTGAGAGAGGCTGCAGGGAGGGGCAGAGGCGCACCAACACCAGCAAGGCGGCTCAGCAGGCCCCGGAAGCAGAACACAGGCACTTCCGGGGGACGGAGGTGAGGGTGCGGGCTGCGACAGGCGCGAGCAATGTCACTGCTGGGCTTTGAGCCCGAGGCACATTGCGTTCCCGGACGCTCTCAGCGGGAGCACACGGTGAACTGGGTGGGGCAGGGCCAAGAGCCGTTCAGATCCGCCACTTACTGGCCGTATGACCTAGGACAAGTGACTTGCGTCTCGGCCTGTCTCCTTAGGTGTAAAATAGTAGTAAGTGGTGTAAAACAGTTTACTGTGGAGGCAAAGAAACTTTTACAGGGCCAAGGGTGAGGGTGGGGAGAGGACAGCATTAAGAGCGGCCTGGGATGCCCGCATCGCAAATCAGATCAGCGGTGTTCCAGTCTTGGCGCCCTTCTAACCCTCAGCTTCCTGCTAGTGCTCACCAAGCAGCCTGCGATGACTCAAGTACTTGAGCTCCTGGCACGCACACCCACATGGGGCATCCAGATTGAGTTTTGAGCTCCTGGTTTCAGCCTGGCCTAACCCTGGTTGCTATGGGCAACTGGGAGTAAACCAGCAGATCAGGGGTCTCCTTCTCTTTCAGCCTTTTAAGTAAATAAAATAAAATTGTATAAAGGAAGAAGCCATTTTGCTTAGCTATATACATACAAATATGCACATATACACATATAAATAACATTGCCTCTAAAGCGGTGACTCCAGGCAGGTGGAACTTCTTCAGAGGCACTTTGGGTTCTGAGGGAGCACCTTTAGACATCGACATCACAGTGCTGCTGGGAGTAGTGGGCAGAGACTGGGGATGCCACCCACACCCAAGAATCATCCTAGGTCTCTCATAACTTGTGCTCTCCCCAGATCTTCGTATCAGTGAAAAATCTGTTCCCAATCCTCTCGATTTAAAACCTACTCTCATTGTTCTTATTGATGCAAAGTTTTCTCCCAATTTTAATATACAACAGAATGTCCTGTAAATATACGTTTTAGGTAAAATGAGAAAAGATTGTGTTTTGTTTGGAATTTTGCGAAGAGTTTTTCTCTTTTTTCAGAAAAAAAAAATCATGACAATCCTCCTTTTCAAGACATCCAGGTCACCAGTTCAGCACATCTGTAGCAGTCTATATTTATAGTGTTACATACGCAGTGCTTCTCGGTAAAGGTGCAAACATCTGGCTGCCTCATTGTCTCATAATGTAGTCATGCCTGAGCTTTGATGTCTGGAAATACGCCTTCTGTTATCAAAGCTTTCTTTTTATTTCTCTTTTATATTCCAGTTAGTACTTTGTATCAGTCAGGGTTATTACCTTATGCCTCAAGTGGTATGGCTGTCAGTGACTTCTTTTTTTCTTCTTGAAAAGAAGAAAAACTGTAAAATTCCAATCAAAACAAAATACATGTTCTCATTTTGCCTAAAAAACATATTTCTAGAAAACTCCGTGTATCCTAAAATTGGGGGGAAATTTTGCATTTATATGAAAAATGAAAGTAAATTCTAGGCTCAATAGAAATGATAAGAGGGGCCAGCATAGTGGCACAGTGGGTTAAAACCTAGCCTGCAGCACCAGCATCCCATATCCCAACTACTGCACTTCCAATCCAGCTCCCGGCTAAAAAGCCTGGGAGGCCGGTGCCATGGCTCACTTGGCTAATCCTCCACTTGCAGTGCCAGCACCCCGGGTTCTAGTCCCGGTCGGGGCACTGGATTCTGTCCCGGTTGCCCCTCTTCCAGTCCAGCTCTCTGCTGTGGCCCAGGAGTGCAGTGGAGGATGGCCCAAGTCCTTGGGCCCTGCACCTGCATGGGAGACCAGGAGAAGCACCTGGCTCCTGGCTTCAGATCAGTGCAGCATAGCGGCCATTTATGGGGTGAACCAACGGAAGGAAGACATTTCTCTCTGTCTCTCTCTCTCTCTCACTGTCTAACTCTGCCTGTCAAAAAAAAAAAAAAAAAAAAGTCTGGGAAAGCAACGGAGGATGGCCCAAGTCCTCAGGTCCCTCCCATGTGGGAGACCCAGAAGAAGCTCCTGGCTCTGGCTTCCAATCAGCTCAGCTCTAGCCGTTTCAGTGTTTTGGGAAGTGAAACAGTGGATGGAAGACCTCTCTGTCTTTCAAATAAATAATTTTTTTAAAAAAAGAAACAATAAGAGATATAGATAGATAGAGAGATAGATAGCTATAAAGACAGACAGAAGATTTCTCATGAGAATTTCCCGCTGCAATTATGGAGGCAGAGTATGAGTAGGGCAAACGCAGGAAAGACAGTGTTGTAATCCAGTCTGAGTCCAAAGCCCTGAGCGGGTAGGGGTGGTGCGGTGGTATAAAATGGCAAATTCATGTAAGTCCAGAGACCCAGGAGCAGGGAAGTCCAAGGGCAAGAGACACGGATGCACCAGCTCAGAGAGAGTGAACGTGCCCTTCCTCCACCTTTTTGCTCTCTATGTGTCCTGAACCAATTGGATGATGCCTGCCTACATTGTGAGGGTGATCTTGATTCCGTCTGTCTCTTTCAGAAACAATTTCTTGGAAACCCCCAGTGAAAATGTGTTGTTGTGTTAACATATTTTATTTCAGGGCAATAAAGAAGAGGTTAAAAAATTGTAAAAGTGAATTTAGTAGTTCTATCAGAACTACTGTCTTCAAAGAAAACTATACACAAATGGTCCTGCATTTTATGTAGCTTTGGGTACAGTTACTTTGTATGCATGTTGAATACCTCTGAAACTCAAGAAAATCTATGTGATATAAAAACCAGGGCAAATAAGTTTTCTCCCTTCCACTTAACATTCAGAGCTTGAGTAATCAAATTAACAGGAATTCTCAGGATCAAGGACCCCAGTTCAATTGGAGAAGAGACAAAGAGGGAACCTCCCTAGATCTCCGGAAGCCAGGCTAAAAGAAATAATAATAACGTCATTTAATATTACCTACTGGCTTATGTACCAGGGTTTTATCTCGTATACTAAATATCATATCACTTAATCTTTACATTAACCCCATAAAACAGATACTATCCTTTCTCTTATTTATATGAGTGGAAACTAAAACTCAGAAGAGGGAAAGAAATACTTACAAATGTCAGTCTGCCTTTAAGTGTTAGAAACAGGTTTGCCTAACTCCCTAGCCCAAGCTCTTAACCATTACATTAGATGAACCACTAAGATTGGAGAATAAAAGGTATCAGAAATATAGACATGTAGTCAGTGAAGAGAGTGCAGGAAAAAGAGCACTGACTGGTGCTGGTGTTGTGGGGCAGTGGGTTAAGCCCCAGCATTCCATGTGGGCATCTGTTTGAGTTCCAGCTGCTCTGTTTCCAATCTAGCTGCCTGCTAATGTGTCTGGGAGAGTAGTGGAAGATGGCCTGAGTACTTGGACTCCTGATATCATGTGGAATACCTGGATGGAGTCCCAGGCACCTGGCCTCAGCCTGGCCCAGCCTGGCCATTTGGGGAATGAACAAATGGATAAGATTTCTCTCCCTCCCTCTCTCTTTTTCTTTTTCTCTCTCTCTCTC
Organism: Oryctolagus cuniculus; assembly: GCF_051225735.1. Lineage (NCBI taxonomy): Eukaryota > Metazoa > Chordata > Mammalia > Lagomorpha > Leporidae > Oryctolagus > Oryctolagus cuniculus. The sequence goes on from NC_142867.1 coordinate 32,759,243, forward strand.
CCCCTCTCTGCTTTTCTTGCTCTCTCTGTAACTCTACCTTGCAAATAAATAAAACTTTATTATTTTTTATTAAAAAGGGCACTAACCTGGCATTCAGGAAACTCAAGGTTGTTATTTTTTTTACAGATTTATTTATTTATTTATTTGAAAGTCAGAGTTATACAGAGAGAAAAGAAGCAGGGAGAGAAAGAGAGGTCTTCCACCCACTGGTTCACTCCCCAGATGGCCGCAATGGCCAGAGCTGTGCTGATCCAGTTCTCCCACGTGGGTGCAGGGGCCCAAGGACTTGGCCCATCTTCTCCTGCTTTCCCAGGCCATAGCAGAGAGCTGGGTTGGAAGTGGAGCAGCCTGGACTCGAACCAGCACCCATATGGGATGCCAGCACTGCAGGCAGCGGTTTTACCTACTACACCACAGCAACAGCCCCTCAAGGTTGGTTTTTGCCATTGACTTTGCTGTGTGACCTATCACACAATGACTTAAGAGTACGAGCACTGGGGGCTGGAATAAGCTCCTGGCTCCTGGCTTCAGATCGGCTCAGCTCCAGCCATTGCAGCCACATGGGGAGTGAACTAGCAAATGGAAGACCTTTCTGTCTCTCTCTACCTCTCTCTCTAATTCTGTCTTTCAAATAAATAAAATAAATCTTAAAAAAAAAAAAAAAAAGAGCCGGCGCCGTGGCTCAATAGGCTAATCCTCCACCTTGCGGCGCCGGCACACCGGGTTCTAGTCCCGGTTGGGGCGCCGGATTCTGTCCCGGTTGCCCCTCTTCCAGGCCAGCTCTCTGCTATGGCCAGGGAGTGCAGTGGAGGATGGCCCAGGTGCTTGGGCCCTGCACCCCATGGGAGACCAGGAAAAGCACCTGGCTCCTGGCTCCTGCCATCGGATCAGCGCGGTGCGCCGGCTGCAGCGGCAGCCATTGGAGGGTGAACCAACGGCAAAGGAAGACCTTTCTCTCTCTGTCTCTCTCTCTCACTGTCCACTCTGCCTGTCAAAAAAAAAAAAAAAAAAAAGAAAGAAAGGCTTGCACTTTCACCAGCCACGTGGGAGACCCAGATGGAGTTCTTGGCTCCTGGCTACAGTCAAATTCAGCCCAGTCTGTTGTGACCATTTGGCAGTGAAAATCTTATGGAAGATTCCCCCTCTCTCTCTTTCTCTCTCTCTCTCTTTCTCTGTAGCTCTGCCTTTCAAAAAAGTCTGAAAAAAAAGGTTGAAAGACTCACACATTATCTGGTATCAATACTTTAAACTACATTAGCTGAGACTGAATGGCATAATTTCACTTACATGTAGAATCTAAGAAAAAAGTTGAACTCATAATAACAGAACAGAAAAATGGATATGGAGATCTAGGGGTTGGGGGAAAGGAAAGAGTTAATCAAAGAGTAAAACTTTCAGTTATGGGACTGGGCACTGTAGCGTAGCCACTGCCTGCAGTGCCAGCATCCTATATGGGCACCAGTTTGAGTCCCAGTTGCTCCACCTCCAATCCAGCTTTCTGCTAACAGCCTGGGAAAGTAGTGGAAGGTGGCCCAAATGCTTGGGCCCCTGCACCCATGTGGACTACTGGCTTTGGAATGGCCCAGCTCCAGCCATTGGAGCCATTTGGGGAATGAACTGGCAGATGAAAGACCTTTCAACCTCTCACTCTCTCTCTGCTTCTGCCTCCCAGTAACTCTGCCTTTCAAATAATAAATAAATAAATAAATAAATCTTTTTTATTTATTTATTTGACAGGCAGAGTGGACAGTGAGAGAGAGAGACAGAGAGGAAGGTCTTCCTTTACCGTTGGTTCACCCACCAATGGCCGCTGCGGCCGGCGCACTGCGGCCGGTGCACCACGCTGATCTGATGGCAGGAGCCAGGTGCTTCTCCTGGTCTCCCATGGGGTGCAGGGCCCAAGGACTTGGGCCATCCTTCACTGCACTCCCAGGCCAGCAGAGAGCTGGCCTGGAAGAGGAGCAACCGGGACAGAATCTGGCGCCCCGACGGGGACTAGAACCCGGTATGCCAGTGCCACAAGGTGGAAGATTAGCCTATTGAGCCACGGCGCCAGCCTTAAATAAATAAATCTTTAAAAAACATTTCAGTTGGCCGGCGCCGCGGCTCACTAGGCTAATCCTCCGCCTATAAGTTATAAGGTGAATAAATTCGAGAGACTTAATGTTTACCATAGTTAATAATAATGTGTTGCTCACCATAGTTAATATAATATATTAATAATTTGCTGAGCAAGTAGAATTTGAGTTCTTACCACACAAAATAACTAGATTAGATGAAGGCTATATTAGACTGATTACAGTAATAATTTTATAATGTATGCCTGTATGAAAGCATCACACTGTGCACTTTAAATATATACAAATTCTACCTATCAATCATATCTCAATAAAGCAAGAGGGAATGAAAGATTTTTGCATGGTAGTGGCAAAAGAATAGAAACCGAGATCAATTAAAGAGAACAGAAAGCCCAGGAACGCAAATATAGACAACTGTACTTTGGCAAAGGAAGGAAAGCAACTCAGTGTAAGAAGATGGTGAGGGAATAATTGAGTGTGCCTATGTTAAAAAAAAAAAAGGCCACTGCTGTGGCCTAGCAGGTAAAGCTGCCTATGATGCCAGCATCCAGCATCCCATATGGGTTCCAGTTCGAGTCCTAGCTGTTTCACTTCTGATCCAGCTCCCTGCTAATGGCCTGAGAAAAGCAGCAGAAGATGACCCAAGTACTTGGGCCCCTGCTACCCACATGGGAGACCCAGATGAAGCTCCTGGCTCCTGGCTTTGGCCTGGCTCAGCCCTGCCCATTGCAATCATCTGGAAAGTAAGTAGTAGATGGGAGACTGAGATCTCTCTCTCTTTCTCTCTCTCTCTCTCTCTGTAACTCTGACTTGCTAATAAATAAATAAATCTTTTTTTAAAATTTATACACAGACCTGACACCTTTCACAAAAATTAACTCAAAGTGAAGCATAAAACTCAATGTAAAATGCAAGCTGGAAGGTGTGCATTATGCTGCAGCAGGGTAAGCTGCTGCCTGGGACTCACATTCCCAATCAGAATGCCTGGTTTGAGGCCTGCCTATTCTGGGCTTCTGATCCAGCTTCATCTAATGTGCCTTGGAGGCATCAGGTGATGGCTCAGGCACTTGAGTCCCAGTTACTCAAGTGGGAGACCTGGATGGAGTTCCAGGCTCCTGGCTTCAGCCTGGCCCAGCCCTGACTATTACGGGCATTTGGGAATGAACCAGAACACAGATGTCTCCCTCTCTCTTTCTCTCTCCTCTTTATTTGTCTTTTACTCACCCTGTCACTCTGCCTTTCAAACAAATAAATCTTTTTTTATATATGCAAGCCTATAAAATTTCTAGAAGAAAAGTTTCCCAGGTGACCTTGGATTTGGCAATGAGTTTTTAATTATGCCACTATAATCACAATCCATGAAAGAAAAAGAATTGTTGAGTTTTATTAGAATTAAAACTGTGAAGAACACTGCTAACGAACAAAAAACAAGCCACAGATTGGGAGCAAATATTTGCAAAATATGTTGGATGAGGGACTTATATCCGAAATACACAAATAATTCTTAAAACTTAGTGAGAAAACAAAACTAGGCAAATGAACTGAACAGACCCTTTATCAAAGAAGATGAAACAGATGGAGAATAGCACATGAAAAGAAGTCCAACTTAGTCAATCACCAAAGAAACACAACTTAGAAATACGATGAGATACCACTGCCACAATTGTTACAATTGTAAAAAACAGAACAAAAACAACAAAGCAAAAAAAAAAATAAGTTAAAATCCTTTAAAAAAAAAAGAACTGAGAGTCAAAGAGACAGAGGGAGAGAGAGAAAAACAGACAGATCAAGAGAACTCCCATCTATTGGTTCACTCCCTAAATGCTTGCAATGGCTGGAGCTGGGCCCTGCAGAAGCTGGGAGATACAAACTCAATCCAGGTCCCCCACATGAGTGGTGGCAGGAACCCAATTACTCGAGTTATCACCTGCTGTTTCCCAGGTTGCACATTAGCAGAAAGCCTGAATTTGAAGTGGAGCCAAGACTCAAACCCAAGCACTCAAATATGCAATGCAGGCGTCCCTGGCAGCCTAACTGCTAAGCAAACACTCACCCCTGTGATGTGGGACAGCTTAGACAGATAATTGTAAGTTCATGAGCTGGAATCCGTGTGTCCTTTGCTCTGTGTTGTCATGTTCGTCTACCTATCATCAGGGGACCCTCACCCAGGAAGTACCTCCTCTTACCTGGGACGTGTGGGTGGTACCGCGTAAACACTTCTGTTTTTCTAAAGCTCATCAAAAGCTGGGATGAGCAGAAGTGCGAGCAGAGCCGGGTATAATTCCCCTTCTTTGGCCCATTCACCCTTAATAAAATCCTAATGAGCTTGTGTATTTTTCTCACTTTGTAAATAAATAAAGTTTATTACACTGCATGCTGTGTTTGGGCCTGTATGCAGAATTCTTCTCTAAGTAAAAGGTGAGAACCTGGAAAATTAATTTAGGCCCAAACCTAGCCCATCACACCTGGAACTTTTTTTTTCTTCGAAGATTTATTTTTGTGTTTGAAAGGCAGAGTTACAGAGACAAAGGCAGAGCGAGAGGTCTTCCATCTGCTGGTTCACTACCCAATTGGCCGCAATGGCCAGAGCTGGGCCAATCTGAATCCAGGAGCTTTCTCCAGGTGTCCCACGGGGGTGCAGGGACCCAAGAACTTGGCCATCTTCCACTGCTTTCCCAGGCCATAGCAGAGAGCTGGTTCGGAAGTAGAGCAGCCCAGACTTGAACTGGTACCCATATGGGATGCTGACGTTGCAGGCATTGGCTTGATCCAGCATGCTGCAGCACTGGTCCCCCCTCTCTCTCTCTCTTTTTTATTTTAATAAAAAAATTGCTTTAAAGATTTTTGTTTATTTACTTATTTGAAAGGCAGTTACAAAGATAGAGACAGAAACAGAAACATAGAGAAGACAGTAAGATCTTCTATCCACTGATTGAATCAGCAAATGGTTGCAATGGCCAGAACTGGGCCAGGCTGAAGCCAGGAGCCAGGAACTTCTTCCAGGTCTCCCATGCAGGTGCAGGGGCCCAAGAACTTGGGCCATCCTCTGCTGTTTTTCCAGGCACATCAGCAGGGAGCTGGTTCATAAATGGAGCAGCCAGGACTCGAACTGGTGCCCACAGCACTGGCCCCCTCCCTGGAACTCTTAAATATTACTGATGAGAATGAGAAATGATACTGCCACTTTGAAAGACATATTGACAGTTTCTCAGAAATAGAGATGTCTGGCCGGTGCCGCAGTTCACTAGGCTAATCCTCCGCCTTGCGGTGCAGGCACAACGGGTTCTAGTCCTGGTTGGGGCTCCAAATTCTGTCCCAGTTGCCCCTCTTCCAGGCCAGCTCTCTGCTGTGGCCCGGGAAGGCAGTGGAGGATGGCCCAAGTGCTTGGGCCCTGCACCCCATGGGAGACCAGGAGAAGCACCTGGCTCCTGCCATCGGATCAGCGCGGTGCACCGGCCGCAGCACGCCGGCCATGGCGGCCACTGGAGGGTGAACCAACGGCAAAGGAAGACCTTTCTCTCTGTCTCTCTCTCTCACTGTCCACTCTGCCTGTCAAAAAAGTTAAAAAAAAAAAAAAAAAGAAAGAAATAGTGATGTCACTAATCTCTGTCTTTATCCCCCAGAAAGTAAAATTATTTTTGGTTTCATGTCTTGGTCAGTTGGGGCTGGGAAAAGGGAAAGATTGAGGGGAAAGGAGAGTTTGAGAGCATGACTTTCTCTGCTCTGAGAGCTCTTTCTGGGGAGTAGTCATCAACCCTGTGGAGGAGTAAAGGAAGCGGAGTTAGGCAGAGGGGATTCTGAACTGTGACGCAATCGCGATATCTCAAGGGAGGCTCTGTATTTAGACCCGACTGTTAGAGGTCTCCCGGATTGGGGCAAGGGGACCAGTACTTGCACTGACCTCTGTCATCCATTGGCTGACCCTGGAAATACTTTTGGGAGGTATCGCTCGTCAGCCAAGGGCAATTTCTGTCACCTTCGAACACCCTTAGCAGCTGAGGAAATGAGTGTTTCCGTCCTAAAGGAGAGGAATTTGAGCATACATACCGAAGCACAGTGGCTTCAATAAGAAGTTTCTTTCTCTCTCTTAACAGTCCAAATGTAGCTGGATCCAGCAGAAGTAGGATGGTTAGGGAGAGGAGAGCGAAACTTCCTGTGTAATCTGTGTCTTTGAATGTGTGACACTGTGTCAGTTTTACAAGATGAACAGAGTTCCGGGGATGGATGGAAGTGATGGTTGCACAATAAAATGAATATATATAATTATATGAAACACTTATAAATGGCTATGGTGGCCTATTTTATGTTTTGTGTAGTTTATGACAATTAGGAAAGAGAAAGTGGGTGGATCCAGCTGTCAGTGTAATTCCGATCTTGGCAATCAGGACGTCTTGCTCACTCCTCCCATCATACAGCTCTGCTACGTAGCAGGTCAGTTCTTCTCAAACTTTAACATTAAAACAAGTCGCATGGGCATCCTGTTAAGCAGCAGACCCTGGCTCAGCATATCTGGAGTGGGGCCTATGATTCTGCCTTTCTAACAAATCCTTAGGTGATGCTGATGCCACTGACCCGTGGACCACTCTCAGAACAGTGAGAGGCTGGAGTGTTTGTCTGAATGGTCTGAGTCACTTGGTTATCAAGCCTGGTTTCTTGCTCAAGAGAAGAGGGAAGGGCCAGCACGGTGGCTCACTTGGTTAATCCTCTGCCTGCGGTGCCAGCTTCCCATATGGGCGCCGGGTTCTAGTCCCGGTTGCTCCTCTTCCAGCCCAGCTCTCTGCTGTGGCCCGGGAGGGCAGTGGAGGATGGCCCAGGTGCTTGGGCCCCTGCACCTGCCTGAGAGACCAGGAGGAAACACCTGGCTCCTGGCTTCCAATCAGCACAGCGCTGGCCATGGCGGCCATTTGGGGAGTGAACCAACAGAAGGAAGACCTTTCTCTCTGTCTCTCTTTCACTGTTTATAACTCTACCTGTCAAATTAAAAAGAGAGAGAGAGAGAGAGAGAAGGGGGAAAGAGAAGAGGTGAAGAACAAGCAATTTCCTTCTAAGCAAGTGACTTGGAAGCTGCACAGATCACCTCTGTTCCCATGCCACTGGTGAGAATCACTTTTTGTAAAAGTTTGTTTATTTATTTTTATTTGAAAGGCAGAGAGAGACAGGCAGATATTGAGAGATCTGTCCCTGGTTCACTCCCCAATTGCTTGCAACAGGTGGGGCTGGCCGATCTAAAGTCAGGAGGTAGGAACTACATATGGGTCCCCCACATGGGTGGCAGGAACCTAATTACTTGAGCCATCACCTGCTGCCTCCCAGGATGCACATTATCAGGAGCAAAGTCAGGACTCAAACCCATGTCCTCCAATACGGGATGTCAGCATCCCGAACAGCATTTTTTTTTTTAAGATTTTTTTTTATTTGAGAAGTAGGGTAGCAGACAGAGAGAGAGACAGAGAAAAAAGTCTTCCATCCACTGGTTCACTCCCCAGATGGCCACAACGACCAGAGCTGGACCCATCAGAAGCCAGGAGCCAGAAACTTCCTCCAGGTCTCCCACGTGGGTGCAGGGGCCCAAGAACTTGCGTCATCCTCACTGCTTGCCCAGGCCATAGCAGAGAGCTGGATCAGACAGAAGAGTAGCAACTGAGGCTGGAACCACAGCGCTGGCCCCAACTTCTCTTTATTTCTTAAAGAAAATCTATTCTACAAGATACTAGAGGGAACATTTTGGAGAGAAGACGGATTAGAGGGTAACATCATATAATACTGTAAAATTTAATTAAAAAAAAAACTCATTACACAGCTTTGTTTTCCCCAAACTCGTCTCCAGACACCCAGTTATCTCCTCTCCCTTTTTTTTTTTTTTTTTTTTTTTTGACAGGCAGTTAGACAGTGAGAGAGACAGAGAGAAAGGTCTCCCTTTTCCGTTGGTTCACCCCCCAAATGGCTGCCACAGCCGGCGTGCTGCAGCGATCCGAAGCTAGCAGCCAGGTGCTTCCTCTTGGTCTCCCATGTGGGTGCAGGGCCCAAGCACTTTGGCCATCCTCCACTGCCCTCCCAGGCCACAGCAGAGAGCTGGACTGGAAGAGGAGCAACCAGGACAGAATCCGGCCCCCCAACCGGGACTAGAGCCCGGTGTGCCGGCGCCGCAGGTGGAGGATTAGCCTAGTGAGCCACGGCGCCAGCCTCTCTTCTCCCTTCTAATGCTTTTTTCCTTTTGCGATCTTCTTGGTTACAGTCAGGACTCCACATCTCCTTTTTCGTCCTGCAGAACATTGTAACTCTCTCTTAGCTTCTTCAGTATTCATCTTTTCACACCTGAAATTCTATTCACTTAATAATGCACTTTCACTAGAAGAAAGAAAGAATATTGAAAAAATCTTGTCTTGGGGACTGGTGCTTTGGTGTAGCAGTTAAAGCCACCACCTGCAGTGCCAGCATCCCACATGGGCCCTAGTTTGAGTCCTAGCTACTCCTCTTCCCGACCAGCTCTCTGCTCTGGCCTGGGAAAGCTATAGAAGATGGCCCAAGTCTTTGGGCCCCTGTACCCATGTGGGAGACCAGGAAGAAGCTCCTGACTCTTGGCTTTGGATCAGCCCAGCTCCGGTCATTGCGGCCATCTAGGGAGTGAACCAGCGGATGGAAGACCTCTCTCTCTCTCTCTCTCTCTCTCTCTCTTTCTCGGTCTCTTTCTCTCTGCCTCTCCTTCTCTCTCTGTATCTCTGACTTTCAAATAAATAGATAAAATCTTTAAAAAAAAAAAAGAGGAATTCTTTGGATACATACATAAATAGAATGCTATAATAAGAATTTTTGGTTTTAGCATCAGCTGTAGTCTCAAAAGTAGAGAGCAAATAATAGACATCACATACACTCACATTCCAAAGATGCTGGCTACCTCTCAAACACGTCTTATAATAGCAAGAATCAGAAACTGGCTTTGCAAACCTAAGCCAATGGGTATAAAAGCCTTAGACACTGAAGTGGCCGAAAGTGGGGAGTTTTCTATAGAGAGGATTGCGTAATCCTTATGTGTTTTCCTTGTGCCCATTGGGGTGTGTCTCCTTATCATATACCAAAAGAAGTCTTCAAAAAGACACGTTGTTCTGGGTTGGAACACATCTTTGAGAGTTTGTGGGACACCTGGGAGATACAAGATGGTAAGCTATGGCTTCAGGCCTGAAAGGCAGAGAATGAGAGAGGCCAGGTTTCCCCGGAGTGAGTTGTGGTTCCGTGACAACCAGCTAAACTCATGGACAAAACCCAGCCTGAAATGGACATTGCCCAATTGGGCTACTTGGAGGGACTTGAGACCCCAAGTATCAGTTGCTTTTTGTGACTTTATTTTTTTTAAGATTTATTTATTTATTTGAAATGCAGTTACAGAGAGGAGAGAGAGAGAATCAAACTTCCATTCACTAGTTCACTCCCCAAATGGCTGCAACAGCCAAGGCTGGGCCAGGATGAAGCCAGGAGTCAGGAGCTTATTTATTTGAAAGGCAGAGTAACAGAGAGAGGGAGACCTTCCATCAGCTGGCTCACTCCTCAAATGCTCGTAACAGCTGGGGCTGAGCCAAGCAGAAGCAAGGAGCCATGAAGCTTCACCATCCATGTCTCCTATGTGAGTGGCAGGAACCCACCTACTTTGACCACCATCCACTGCCTTCCCAGGCACATAACCAGGGAGTTAGATCAGAAACAGAAGAACCAGGACTCAATTGGCTCTGATGTGGGTTGTTTTATTTATTTATTTAAGATTTATTTATTTGTTTGTGAGGCAGAGCTACAGAGGGAGAGAGGGAGATAGAGAGGTCTTCTATCCGCTGGTTCTCTCCCCAATTGGCTACAACAGCCAGAGCTGGGCCAATCCAAAGCCAGGAGCCAGGAACTTCTTCCAGGTATCCCACATGGGTACAAGGGCCCAAGGACTTGGGCCATCTTCTACTGCTTTCCCAGGCCACAGCAGAGAGCTGGACCAGAAGAGGAGCATCCAGGACTTTAACCAGCACCCATATGGATGCCGGCGCTGCAGGTAGCGGATTTACCTGCGACCCCACAGCGCTGGCCCCACTGAATTCTTTTAAGATCATTTTTTAGGATATACAACTGATTTTTTTTTAAGATTCATTTATTTATTTGAAAGACAGGGTGAGTGAGAGAGAGGGAGAGAGAGAGAAGAGAGATCTTCCATCCACTGGTTCATTTCCTAGATAACAGCAATGGCCAGGACCAGGCAAGGCCAAAGCAAGGAGCCTGTAACTCCATCTGGGTCTCCCAGGAGGGTGGCAGAGGCCCAAGCACTCAGGCTAGCCTCCGCTGCTCTCCCAGACACATTAGCAGGAAGCTGGATGAAAAGTGGAGCAGCCAAGACTTGAACTGGTGCTTACAATGGGATGCTGGCATTACAGGCAACTACTTAACCCTCTGTGCCACAACGCTGTCCCCACAAATGATTTAATTGTTCCCTTTTAAGATATTTGTTGAGCCTTGATCTGTAAAAATAAACATATAAAAAGTGTTAAAACATTGTAATGTTTCTACTGTATTCAACATATACTTTCTAAGTGTATATTATGTGAACTATTTACATTTTAGAGAAATTTATAAGAAATAGGAAAGACCCTCATTACTTAAGCTTCAAAGTAATATACATCATGCTTAATTATCTACTGGATGATTGTCATTAATGATTGAAAGCTAAAATAAGAGCTGACATTGTGGCACCGGGGTAAAGCCACAGCTTGCAACACCATGGCAATCCCATATATATTGGAGTGCCAGTTCAAGTCCCAGCTGCTCTGCTTCAGATCCAGCTTCCTGCTAATGCATCTGGGAAAGCAACAAAAGATGGCCCAAATACTTGGATCGCTGCCACCACTGGGAGACCAGGATGGAATTCCTGGCTCTTGGCTTTGGCCTGGCCCAGCCCTGGTTGTTGCAAGCATTTAGTGAGTAAACTAACAGATGGAAGGTTTTTCTCTCTCCCCACCTCTTTCTCTGACTTTTGAATAAATAAATCTTAAAAATAAATAAATAAAGGTGAACTGACAGCTTTCAAAATTAAGCAAAACAATCGTAATTTGAATTAAATTCATTCTGGAACTCTGGCTGGACCATATGAAAACATTTTTTACCTTTTCCAAATGTTAATATATATTGTTAACTATTTGAGGAGCAGAAAGAGAGAACGAGAACTCCCACCTGTTGGTTTATTCCCCAAATGTCCACAACATGCTGGGCTGGGTCAGGGTTCAAACCAGGAGCCAGGAATGCAATCCAGGTCTTCCACATGGGAAGTAGGAACACAGTTACTTGAGCCATCATCACTGCCTCCCAGGGTAGAAGCTGGAGTCAGGAGCCAGAGACACACAATTTGATATGGAAGGTAGACATTTTAACTGCTAGGCTAAATGCTCCAATGATAAAATTTAGCATTATCTGGAAGAGTAAAAGTATGTCAGTTATCTATTTTCAAATCCACTTTTAGCCGTTTAAGCAAACACTTTTATGCTTCTTACACGTCGGACACTGTTTTAACCTTATTACTAATGTTAAATCATTTAATCATTATAAATAAGTCTACGGAGTACACATTGTCATCATCCCTGATTTATAGATGCAGAAACTGGGGTCTAGAGAAGTTAAATAACTTGGCCAAGATCATACAGCAAAAAAGTGTCAGAGCAAGAAATGAAACACAGGAAATCTGGCTCTAGAGTTCTGGATCAGAGTCCCTGTGCTAAGCTGTCCCCTGCAGTCTGACATATCATGGAGCATTTTCTTAAAGCAGGCTACTTGCCAAAGTCATAATCGTCAACCATAAAATCTGATGATGTGTGCACCTGCACAGAGTACACCATTCTGGCAGTGTGGACAAAAGACATGCAACTACAATCTGCCCATGCTTAATCTAATTTCCCTCTTGGTTCAAAAAAATTGCTGAGGCAGCATTCTATGGAGTTGCCAGGTCAGCTGCAAGAAAAATAAATAAGAAGTCTAATGATTAAATCCAAATGGGGGAAAAAATATCACGGACAGCCAAGATTCAAATTCTATCAACTTGGGACCAGAGGGGAGCTACTATGTGAGATGACTGACGACTAAAGAGAAGAGATCTTGACTCCTTGCCTGGGTGGGGGTTTAGATATTGGCTGCAGATTCTTCCTGGTGGTGTCTGCCATGGGTTTGGTAAGAAGAGTTAGAGCAGCCCACACAGACAGGGTGCCACCCTTGCCCATCTATCTAATACATGGGAAATCCAAGTTTCGAATCTGCCACTTCTGACTCGGGGCAGTACTCTTCTAACAACAAACACTAGAAATCTGTAGACCTGATTGGCTGATCTCGGTAAGTGTTTAGCTGGAAAGGCAGAAAGCAAGAAGGGAAAACTTGGATGTCTCTAGAGGCCAGACTGCTGACAATGAACATGAGTGTAGCAGGTCAGGGCAACCCAGTGGAGGGTCCCTTTTGACACCATTCCACAGCCTCTCCGGTTGCAGGAGGCCAGGATTTTGTTGTTTAAGTATTTTGTACCACAATCATCATGTATGCAATGAGCAGCCACTCTAGGGAAAGTGGTATTAGCTGAAAAGGCAAATACTTGAGAAAAAAGTAAACATTGGCGTTTTCATTCTTTAGAGATTCTAAGAAGACAGGCACATGTGTGTGAGTGGATTTCCCACAAAGACTATGTTTATGACGATGGCAGAGATGACTGGATTATAGGTCCACCCCCATACTCTGTTCCCTCAGTATGTAAACAGCCTTCATGCTTATTTTCAGAGGCAGAAAAGAAGAGGGGGGAAGCTAAGGAATCCGGGTCAGACCTTAACCAGTCTTGGGTGGGATGGGGTGGAGGAGGACCCCAGGAAATATAGCAGGTGGTGACAGCTGTGAGGGGTACAAAAATGAGTGCCGAATCCCTTGGGAACTGGCTCAATGCAGAAAAAAAAAAAAAAGATACTCCCAGAGAGGTAGTCCTGGAGTGGGAATACAGCTAGAGCTTTGAAACAGCCTTGTCCATGGGGTCCTGTGGGATGGTGTCCAGTGATAACATTTTTAAAAATAACCAAATTGAAGAAAGGATGAACTTCTGTCTGATTGAATAAAAATGGTTAAATTAAAAAATCACACTAATGCAACTAGTGTAACTATTTAGGTCATTGGTCTGATTGCCCAAATAGACTCTCCAAAGCTGTCACCATATAGCATTAAATTATATTCCACATTCCTGAGGGTATAATTGCAGCCCAGAAAGAAATTACACTAGTATACTGCAACCATTATTTCCCCCACTTAAGAGGCAATAAATTGCCCAAATTTATTTTCCTCCTCTGCTACATATCTAAAATTTTTGCCTTCATCTTAATCATGGCCAAAATAAGTTTCTAAAAATAAAGCAATAAAAAAATCCTTAGGGGTCAAAAGAAAGAAGTTGATAAAATTTATTAGCTCTACAAATAAGAGGTCTTGAGACTTGTAATAGAAAAAGTTTAGAATTTTACATTTCAACACCTCATACTTATTTCATAGGAGTCTGCTCATTTGTTTCAAAAAATTTACATGCAAATTCTAGAAAACCAATAATACATGGCCACCCCTGGTTATTTCATTTTTTATTCCACAATTCAGAAAAATAGGTTTTGTTATTTACAGAGGCAGCAAATAAAGAACTTCAGACAGTGGAATGATATCAGAAACTCAGGTCTTTATTTTACAAATATTAATTTAATCTATCCTCCATCTAACAAATTCAAATACAAGTTAGACATAATACCATATTAGCAATTTCTAGTAGGAAAGATGATACTGTATTTGTAGTTTTCATCAGTGAAAAAAATACACTGGGTCTCTCCGTAATGCTTAATTACATATAAGTAGATTTGCCTAATAAGTCTCCTGCTTCAGAGTTATCTAGAATGTTCCATCTAAACTCCTTGTTAGGTCACTTCAAGGCATAGAAAGATTTATGAAGTAATTATAGTTCTCTAAAGAGAAGTCAAATATCTCACAATGGGCAATCAAATCATTTGATATATATGGAGTTGCCTTTCTAAAACGTTCCTGTTTGAAATGGCACATACATCATTTGTTACCAGAAGTTCCTCTAGCTATAATCTTAAAAAATTTAAAAGACGGCTGCAGAAATACCTTGGTAACATTCTTCTGAAATAAATGTAAACAGCACCTTTTTAGTTGCTTAGCGTATTACAGTTGACATATTACGAACAGATTGTGCTCAAAATAAGTATATTATATTAGACCATAGTAATTCTTTAAAGATCTTTTTTCTTGGATAAATTTAAAAGATTCCAGAATGTGGCAGGTGGGTGGTGCATGTATTCTTATAGCCTAAGCAAAACAAACTTAGGAACAGATTTTAAAAAATAGATTAAGTGTTTTCTAAGCTACTGCTTGCCTACACTAGCCAGCTGAAGGCTTTAAATAATTTAATCCCCACAACAACTGCCAGCTCCAACTGGAAGCCTTAATTAAACAAGGACTGGATTCACTGAGGACTCCAACAGGTGCAGTCTAATAGTGATCCCCTGAATCTGTTACTGATCTATGTTTGAACATGTGTAGGACACTACATTCTTAAATTCAGCAGGGCACTAATTACATTAATCCAGTGCCTTTTGTTTTGTCTCATCTTCCACTGTCATATTCCTTATGACTTTCTTCTATTTTTCTCTGGAGGAATACTGAGCACAATGAGATTGTTTTCAATGTTGTAGTTATAAGCGAGAGCCCTCTTATTACAGTTTTAGTTTCGGAAAGCAAATGAACTAATAAATTATCCTTTTCCTGCTGTGAGTATTATAGCTCTTTCTATCCAACTGGATTTCATATATTCACACTGAACCGAGACCACGGGAGTTGCTCAGAGAAGATTTTGTTGCCTTTTATAAGACACGTGAGAATGTAATTGTCACTGATCTATTCAAACATGTTTACAGAGAAAATCAACATACTTGATTATTATTGTTTATTAACATTTATTTATTTATTTGTGAGGCAGGGAGACAAAGAAAGAGAGTGGTTGCATCTGCTGGTTCACTCCCCAAATGCCCATGGCTGAAGCTGAGAGTCAAAAACTCAATCCACATCTCTCACATGGGTGCAGGCACCCAACCACTTGAGCCATCACCTGTTGCCTGTTAGGGTGCACACTAGTACAAAGCTAGAATGTAGAGAAGAGCCAGGACACAGACCCAGCAACTCCAATGTAGGGAGCGAGGATCTTAACTGGCATCTTAATTATTAGGCCAAATGATCTCTGTAGGTAATTTCTTTTATCATCCAAGTGAGATAACTTTAAAAAAAAAGATTTATTTATTTATTATCTGAAAGGCAGAGTTACAGAGGGGCAGAGAGAGAGATAAAGAGAGAGGTCTACCATCCGCTGGTTCACTCCCCAAATGGTCTCAACAGCCAGAGCTGGGCTGATCCGAAGCCAGTAGCCAGGAGCTTCTTCCAGGTCTCCCATGCAGGTGCAGGGCTCCAAGGATTTGGGTCACCTTCTACTGCTTTCCCAGGACATAGCAGAGAGCTGGATCAGAAGTAAGCAGCTGGGACTCACACTGGCACCCATATGGGATGCCAGCACTGCAGGACGGGGCTTTAACCTGCTGCACCACAGTGCCAGCCCGAGATAACTTTTCTTATCAAGTTAAGTTGAGAAACCAAACAATCAAAGACCAGTATCATATACTCAGCAATCAACATATGACTTTGTAATAAGATTTTGCTCTGGGCAGGCATTGTGGTGCGATGAATTAAGTTGCTGCTTGGGATGCCTGCATCCCATATTGCAGCACCATTTCAAGTTCTGGCTGCTCCACTTCCAATCCAGCTTCCTGCTAATGTGTCTGGGAAGCAGTAGATGATGGCTCAAGCATTTTGGTCTCTGACACCCACATGGGAGACCCAAATGGAGCTTCCAGCTTCGACCTGGTCCAGCCCTGGCTGTTATGAACATTAGTGGTGTGAATCAGTGGATAGAAGATATTTCCTCTCTGTCTCTCCCTTCCAAATAAAATACAAATAAATAATCTCTCTCTCAAATAAAATAAAAATTGAATAAAAATAGAGAGAAAGACACAGGAGACACATCACATCACTTTGCTTTATTATGGATGTTAACTTTGTCCTAAGGTTCTCCTAGATTTCTCTAACATACATTTTTTTTCCCTTTGCAATTAAGAAGCATTCTTTGAGGCAATACTTTTTTAAAAAAATATTTATTTTATTTTACTTGAAAGTCACAGTTACACAGAGAGGAGAGGCAGAGAGAGAGAGAAAGAGAAGTTTTTTGTCCGATGGTTCACTCCCCAGATGGCTGCAATGGCTGGAGCTGTGCCAATCCGAAGCCAGGAGCCAGGAGCTTCTTCTGGGACTCCCACGTGGGTGCAGGGTCCCAAGCACTTGGGCCATCTTCCACTGCTTTCCCAGGCCATAACAGAGAGCTGGATCAGAAGTGGAGCAGCAGGGTCTCAAACCGGCGCCAATATGGGATGCCGGCACCACAGGTGACAGCTTTACCTGTTATGCCACAGTGCCGGCCCCGAGGCAGTACTTTTTGAGATTGTGTATCTTGCTTCTAAAAATCTTTCACTTGGGTTTTTTAAATTGACACAAAATTTGTACATGTTTATGGGGTGCAATGTGATATTTTGATACACATAGACATTGTCTAATGTTCAAATCAAGATAAACATATCTATCTCCTTAAAAATTTCTCTTTTCCTTGTAGTGAAAGCACTCAAAATATGTTATTCTAGCTTCTTCTTAAAAGATTTATTTTACTTATTTGAAAGGCAGAGTTAAAAAGAAGGAGAGAGAGAGACAGAGAGAGGTCTTCCATCCGCTGCTTCACTCCCCAAATGGTCACAGTGTCCAGGGCTGGGCTAGGCCAAAGCCAGGAGTGAAGAACCAGGAATTCTTCTGGGTCTCCCACATGGGTGCAGAGGCCCCAGCACTTGGGCCATCCTCTGCTGCTTTCCCAGGTGCATTAGCAGAGAGTTGGATTGAAAGTAGAGCAACTGGGACTCGAACAGATGCCCCTATGGGATGCTGCTGCTACAGGCAGCAGGTTGATGTGCTATGCAGCAGCACTAGCCCCTCTTCTAGCTTTTTTGAAAAACACAGCACACTATCACTATCTGTAGTACAATAGGACACCAGAACTGATTTCTCCTGTGTAACTGTCACTGAGTAGCAGCTGACCAGCCTTTTCCTAAGCCCCCTTCGCTTGGACTCTCCCCAGCCTCTGGTAACCACATTCTACTCTCAACTTCCATAAGCTCAACTCCTTTAGATTCCACATAGAAGTGAAGTTTTAGTATTTACTGATGATTGTTGTATGAATCAAACATGATTCTGAGGGTTATAAAAAGATGATCTTTGGGGGGCAGCACTATGGCATAGTGTGGATAAAGCAGCTGCCTTTGAAGGTAGATGGCGGTTTGAGTCCCCACTGCTCCACTTCTGACCCACCCCCCTGCTAACGTGCCTGGGAAAATATTGGAGGATGGCCCAAGTGCTTGGGCCCCTGCACCCATGTTGGAGACCAGGAAGAAGTTCTTGGCTTCAGATCAGCTCAGCTCCAGTCACTGAGGCCATTTGGGAAGTGAACCAGTGGATGGAAGGTATCTCTCTCTGCCTCTGCCTCTCTGTATCTCTGCCTTTCAAATAAATAAATTAACAAATCTTTTTTTTAAAGGTGATTTTTTTTTTTTTTTGGCAGGCAGAGTGGACAGTGAGAGAGAGAGACAGAGAGAAAGGTCTTCCTTTGCCGTTGGTTCACCCTCCAGTGGCCGCTGCGCTGATCCGAAGGCAGGAGCCAGGTGCTTCCTCCTGGTCTCCCATGGGGTGCCGGGCCCAAGCACTTGGGCCATCCTCCACTGCACTCCCTGGCCACAGCAGAGAGCTGGCCTGGAAGAGGGGCAACCGGGACAGAATCCGGCGCCCCGACTGGGACTAGAACCCGGTGTGCCAGTGCCGCAGGCGGAGGATTAGCCTAGTGAGCCTAGTGAGCCGCGGCGCCGGCCTAAAGGTGATATTTTTATAACAGACTCATAGATTTTTGTGATTGCTGTTCCTGTTATTAATTTTTATAGAGATTTATTTATTTATTTGAAAGGTAGAATGACAGAGAAGGAGAAAGAGAATGGGTCTGGCACTGTGGTGTAACGGGTAAAGCCACAATGGCGAAAGCTAAGCTGATCTGAAGCCAAGTTCCATGAACTTCTTGCAGGTCTCCAGAGTGGGTGCAGGGGCCCAAGAACTTAGGTCATCCTCTGTTGCTTCCCAGGTCATAGCAGAGAGCAGGATCGGAAGAGGAGCAGCCAGGACTCGAACCAGCACCCATATGGGATGCTGGCATCGCAGGCGGAGGGTTAACTTTACTGCGCGATAGCACTGGCCCTTATTTTTTTTTTTTTTTTATTTATTTATTTTTTGACAGGCAGAGTGGACAGAGAGAGAGAGAGAGAGAGAGAGAAAGGTCTTCCTTTTCCGTTGGTTCACTCCCTCCACAATGGCTGCTGCGGCTGGCACACTGCAGCTGGTGCACAGTGCTGATCTGAAGCCAGGAGCCAGGTGCCTCTCCTGGTCTCCCATGCGGGTGCAGGGCCCAAGCACTTGGGCCATCCTCCACTGCACTCCCGGGCCACAGCAGAGAGCTGGACTGGAAGAGGAGCAACTGGGACAGAATCCGGCGCCCCGACTGGGACTAGAATCCAGTGTGCCAGTGCCGCAGGCGGAGGATTAGCCTAGTGAGCGGCGGTGCCAGTCTATTTTTATTTATCTTGAAAAAAATACTTCTGGGGTCAGTGCAGTGGCATAGTAGGTGAAGCCGACACCTGCAGTGCTGTCATCCCACGTGGGCATTGGTTCAAATCTCGGCTGCTCCACTTCTAATACTGCTCTATGCTGTGGCTTGGAAAAGCAGTGTAGGATGGCCCAAGTCCTAGGGCCCAAGCACTTGGGCCATCCTCCACTGCACTCCGGGGCCACAGCGGAGAGCTGGACTGGAAGAGAAGCAACCGGGACAGAACCGGCACCCCAACCGGTACTAGAACTGGGAGTGCCGGCGCCATAGGTGAAGGATTAGCCTAGTGAGCCCCGCAGGCCAATATAAATAATTTTTTAAAAAAAGAAAAAATACTTATAAGTGAGATTTCTGGGTCATATGGTAAGCATACGTTTAATTTTATAAGAGACCACCAAATTGTTTTCCAAAGTGGCTGAACTATTTTGCTTTCTCACCAGCAGTGTTTTAAATAAGAGCTGAGCTGCTCTGTATCCTCACCAGTACTTGGTGTTTCAAAGTGTTTTTGCTATGTTTTTTACAAATTTGTTTTGTTACTTGAGAGACAGGCATCTTCCATCCACTGGGTCACTCCCCAATGCCTGCAAGAGCTGAGGCTGAGCCAGGCTGAAGCCAGGAGCCCAGAACTCCATCCCAGTGTCCCACATACCTGAGCCACTATTTGCTGCTTCCTGGGTGCAAATCAGAAGCAGAGTAGCCTGGACTCAAACTGGCATTCTGACATGAGCTGCAGGAATCCCACGTGCAGATTAACCTACTGTACTATAGCTAGCACCTACCCCAGGTGTTTTGTTTTTGCCAATGTAAAAAGTGTATAGTATCTTACTGTAGTTTTTTTTTTTAGATTTATTTATTTACTTGAAAGTCAGAGTTACACACAGAGAGGAGAGTCAAAGAGAAATCTTCCATCCACTGGTTCACTCCCCAATAGGCCTCATCCGCCGGAGTTTCTTCCAGGTCTCCCACACGGGTGCAGGGGCCTAAGGACTTGGGTCATCTTCTACTGCTTTCCCAGGCCATAGCAGAGAGCTGGAGCAGAAGTAGAGCAGCCGGGACTCAAACCGGCACTCAGACGGGAGGCCGGCACTGCAGATGGCGGCTTTACAAGCTACGCCACAGTACCAGCCCCTTATTGTAGTTTTAATTTGATGTTCTATAAAGATTAATAATACTGAGCATGTTTTCTTGTGCTTACTTGCTTTCTGTTTATGTTCTGTGATGTGTCTGTTCAAAGTGTTTGCCCATTATTAAACTGTGCTGTTTGTTTTCCTATCAATAAGTTTGAGCGTTCTTTATAATGTTCTGTTTATGACTCCTTTGACAGATTTTTCTTTTCATTCTCTTAAGGGATATCTGCTGAAAAATAACAAGGTTTTAGTTTTGACGAAGTGTAATGTGTCAAAATTTTCCTTTATGGATTAAATGTTATTTTTGGCATCACATGTAAGAACTCTTCACCTAATCCGAGGTAGAAAAATATCTGGGGGTTCGGGCATTTGGTGTAGCTGTTAAACTACCTTCTTGCCATACTGGAGTTCCTCAGTACAGGTCCCAGTTGTGCTCCCAATCCACCTTCTCACTAATGCAGACTCAGGGAGGCAGCAGATGATGGCCTAAGAGCTTGGGGCCCTGCCACTCCACTGGAAGACCCAGTTGGAGTTCCTGGGTCCTAGCCTTGGCCTGGGCCAGCCATGGCTGTTGTGGGCATTTGAAGAGTGAATCAGCAGATGGAAGATTTTCTCTCTCTTTCCTCTCTGTATTTCTCTGTTTTACTCTGTCTTTCAAGCAGATGAAAATAAATAATCATTAGGTGCTTGGGGATATGTCATGTACTTTCTGATACAGAGATGGCACCAAATTATTTTACTGATAATTGTATGACCAAGGTAGCCAAGAAAATAAAATCATCATATTTTTCTCCGCTACTATTTGATTTGATGTACTTCAAACAAATGTGTTTTCCTTTAAATGAGTTATTTTGATGTGATACTAGAGTGCTCAGGTTTTTTTTTTTTTTAAATAGTTTAACTTATTAGGTGTCAATTATCTTCCAAATCTAAAGAATACATTGGCCATACCCACATACTTAGAAAAATAATAAAGGAGAATGATAATCACTAAATTCATGATTACTCTGGGGAAGAAATACTAGAACAGCTCTGGGAGTGATGAGAATGCAGGTATTATGGGTTGAATTGTGTCTTCTGCTGAATTCACACGTTGGAGTCCTAGCTCTCAGTACTTCAGAAGTGACCTTTATAAGAAAGAGGCATGATCCTATAATGATATTGTCCCTTTGGCCAGTGGAAACATCTTCAATGGATCTCCAATTAGAATGACAGCTCATTTCTCATCAGGAATTCTAAAAGAGATCCCAGGGAAGTTAGGGGAGCAGATGGGAAGTCTGGTGGCAGCAGGGAGTTCAGGGGAAGGGCCATGGAGCAGGTTTTTAATTTACTTAACCTTTTGGGTCCTTTATTTTAATAAGGCTGCATTTGTATATTGACACATCATGAGATACATTTGAGGAATCCCACCATCATTTAGATGGATTAATTCATTATTCATCTAGAATTATTTAGAATTTTGTCTATTTATATATGTAGGCAGTATATATGTGTGTGTGTGTGTGTATTTGTTGTTGTTGTTGTTGTTGTTGTTCTGGCAGTATCTTTGCTCTGGGACCACTAACTGGAGTTTAGATGGAAATGATAATCCTATAAATTCATTGTTAGTTGGACTAATGTTTTAAAATTATTTTTTAAATTTTTTGCAGATTATTTCATTCTCTTTTTAGGCCTCCTTTTGTTCAAGAAAAAACATTTGTCAAGCACTTGGCTGGGGCGAGGAGTGCATGCTGTGATTAAAGAAGACAGTAGAGATAAATGAGCCACATTGGGATCAAAACTATGACCTCACCGGCATAGAGTTCCAAGTAACCAGCACACAGATAATAAATACATGCTTCCTGGAACTTCCTTTCTCTCTTTTCCACAAGTGTTTCTCTTTAGTCACTGAAGTATGAAGATATTTCATTCTCTCTAGACTTCCAGCAGAACTCTTGGTGCCAGGGATAGCACGCCCCATCCTCTGTGTGCCATTAGTAGTAAACAATGAAATGACCGTCACAGAGAGTATTTCTTGCCTCATGAAAGGAATTTAGAAGACTCTTTGGATGAAAGTCACCACACAGAATATAGTGGTAGTATTGTACTATTGTGCAGAATATTATTACTCCAAAGATTAAAAGGCACACATGCTTTATTGAGGGCCCTGTGTGGGTCAAATTCATATGCCAGAAACAGACATGGCATTTTAAATGATGTAAAATTATGGAGATTGTAGATTTTTCTTCTAGAAATTGAATACATCCTTTATGTAATTCCCAGGATAAGGGATAGTAATGAAACTCGTGGAAGCAAAGTTCTAAAATATGAGTATTCATAATTTTTAAACAACACCAACTTTGTTTTCCGAGTTGGTGAAATTTGTCTTTAAAAAGTACTTCTTTTTCCAATGAAGCATTACATGAATAGGATCACCTAAAAAGTAAGAGAGCACAGAAAAAGAGGAGGGAAGAGGACACGAACTGATTATCAAAATGTGATTGTGTCATACTCTAGGCTGCAAAGAACAAAAGTTCTTTCAGTCTTAAGGAAAAAGGGAGTTTGGTGTAGGGACATGCATGGTTTAAAACTGTTAAGCTATTTCCTAACCAAGGCGATTCTGGGACGGATTACACCAGCATCCACATGGTCTCTGTTTTTTGAATGCAACCTTTCAAGAAGGGAACATGTGAATGAATTATTTACTTCATCAGTGTGAAGTGCATCTATTGGGCATCCTTTCAGCTTCCCTTAGGAGGCAATAGGAGGCAGTAGTAAAGTCTGCTTTGTACTAGATACTATAGGCATCACACATTTTAAAACTAAAAATAAGGTGACAGCATTGTGGCCCAGAAGTTTAAGCCACTGCCTGCGATGCTGGTAGATGCGAATCTGAGCACTGGTTCAAGTCCTGGTTGCTCCACTTCTGATCCAGCTCCTTGCTAATGCACCTGGAAGGCAGTGGAAGATGGCCCAAGTACTTGAACTCCTGCCACTCTCATAGACGTCCCAGATGGAGTTCCTGGATCCTGCTTTCAGCCTGGCTTAGCCCTGGCCATTGTGGCCATTTGGAGAATGATCCAGAGGGTGAAAAAATCTCTCTCTGTCTCTCCCCCATCTCATTCTCTCTCTTTGTAACTGCCTTTCGAATAAATAAAATCTTTAAAAACAAAGGAAAAACCTAAGAAGATTCCTCTACAATAAATCAAAATTGTATATGCCCAACGTCTACAATGGTGAGAGGGAAGTATGCATCTGATTGAATAAAAAAAGGATTATGTGAAATAAAAATAGTTTATCCAAAGTGTTGAGATTTTTGGCTTTTTTTCCTCTGTTTTCTTCAATACTGTCGTTCTAGTGCTTTGACTAATTTAAGAAAGCTTAAAAATATTTTCAACAGTAAATATAATTTAACAGTGCCTAAATACTTTTAAACTGATTACCTCTTGTTATTTTCATTTCTTTTTTTCTAAAAAAAAATTTATTTATTTATTTGAAAGTCAGAGTTACACAGAGAGGAGAGGCAGAGAGGTCTTCCATCTGCTGGTTCACTCCCGAATTGGCCACATGGCTGAAGCTATGCTGATCTGAAGCCAGGAGCAGGAGCTTCCTCCAGGTCTCCCACATGGGTGCAGGGGCCCAAGCACTTGGGCCATCTTCTACTGCTTTCCCAGGCCATAGCTGAGAGCTGGATGGGAAGTGGAGCAGCCGGGTCTCGAACCGGCACCCATATGGGATGCTGGCACTTTAGGCCAGGGCATTAACCCACTGCTCTGGCCCCTGTTATTTTCATTTCAAATCAGTTAAAACTCCAGCAGTAGATTATACTTAGGAATTATGTAAGTGATGTAGTGTTTATTCAACATTTTACTTCAAATATTCAAGAATCATCAAGTTAGTTTCCACAAGTACACAGAGCATTCATTATTTGGAGTGCTATACCAAATAAAATCTCGGGAGCTGACACTGTAGTGTAGCAGGCTAAGCCTCCACCTATGGGTGCTGGTTTGTGTCCTGGCTGCTCCTCTTCTGATCCAGCTCTCTGCTAGTGGCCTGGGAATGCACCCGCATGGGACACCTGGAAGAAGCTCCTGACTCCTGGCTTCGGATTGGTGCAGCTCCAGCCATTGTGGCCATCTGGAGAGTAAACCAGCGGATGGAAGACCTCTCTCTCTGTCTCTACCTCTCTCTGTAACTCTGACTTAAAAATAAATAAAATAAATCTTTAAAAATTCAATCATGTCGTTAACAGCCTTTTGCTTTATGGGGGATGCTGAAATGATTTTGTTCAGATTTCACACATAGGACCAAAACTAGCTTTCATAGCCAGGACACACATAGCTAATTGCCTAGGATGATGGAGCTTATGGAAATTACATTTTTAGAGTGACTAATTATAAGTAATTGGTTATGCGACTTAACAATTGCCATTTACTTTTCTAATAAAATTTTCATATATATTATTAGTTCCTTACCATATGGTAAATATACTTGGACAATACGATTCTGATTACTATTTCCATTTGATTTGTGATGGGGAAGCAATGTTCTTATCAAGTTTGTTTAACCATTAGGCAGAAAGTGTATTTGTCTGCCACCTGGGGGATTCATGGAAACATTGCAAGTGGCAAAATTCATGGTAACAAAAATATTGCAGTAAATGTATTAAGGTATGATATTTGTTTTATAAGTGACATTGGCTCTCTCTTTCTCTCTCTCTCTCTCTCTCTCACACACACACACACACACATAATTGTGGCCAGTGAAGTAATGGCAAAACTGAGGAATAAACGTATCAGGTTATTCATACATTTCTGCTATAATGCAATATATTCTTTGCTAAAATAACATTACCTTGTGCAAAACTGCTTGCTTGAAAATACAAGGTCACTGGGGCTGGCGCTGTGGCATAGTGGGTAAAGCCACCACCTGCAGTGCCGGCATCCCATATAGGCGCCGGTTCGAATCCCGGGTGCTCCATTTCCAATACAGCTCCCTACTAATGGCCTGGGAAAGCAGTGGAAGATGGCCCAAGTGCTTGGGCCCCTGTACTCACATGGGAGACCCAGAAGAAGCTCCTGGTTCCTACTTTTGGATCAGCATAGCTCCAGCCATTGCAGCCAACTGGGGAGTGAATCAACTGATGGAAGTCTTCTCTCTCTCTCTGCCTCTCCTCTCTCTGTGTAACTCTTTCAAATAAATAAATATGTCTTTAAAAAAAAAAGAAAGAAAATACAAGGACATATTTTTAAAAAGTAGGGTCAAGGACAGCTCATGAAAAACTTTGACAGTGGCTCCCAGCTTTGCTCTAGCCCAGTTCAGCTCAAGGTGTTATAGGGATACGGGGAGTGGACCAACAGATGGGATCCTCTTTTTATTTCTCTCTCTCAAATTAACAAAGCAAAATTTTAAAAATTTTTCACCAAAATAAGTTTTTCCTTTAATTCCATTTTCCATGGACTCCTTGAAGTTCCCTTGTTACAGGGATGATGAAGGCCATCACAATTCTTGTCTCACAGAGAATATCCATGCAGACAGGGACAGTGAGCAAAGCAAGATTTATTGAAACAGACAAAACCCTTCAGTGGGTTGGCACTACAATCCTGTCTAGACTGCTCCTTAGAAAACAGAAAACCTATCAGAAGGGTGGGATTGGCAATTTTGTTTTACTATTCTCATGATAAAACTAGAAACTCATCAGATGGGTGGGATCAGTACTTTTGTCTTGCCAAAGGCAAGAGAAGTAAGCATTTTGTCACCTCTAGAGACACTAAGCCCCACCCTCACCTCCAACTCCCCCCCACCTTTTAAGGCAGAGTTAGAGAGGGAAAGACACAGAGGGAGATCTTCTATTCTCTGGTTCACTCTCCACATGGCTGCAACAGCAGGAGCTGGGCCAGTCCAAAGCTAAGAGCAAGGAGTTTCCAGGTGTTCCACATAGGGGCAGAGGCCCAAGCTCTTGGGTCATCCTCTGCTGCTTTCCCAGGCACATTAGCAGGCCAGAACTCGAACTGGTGTCCATGTGGGATGCTGGCACCACATGTGGTAGCTTCACCAGCTATCCCACAGCACAGGCCCCAGTCTGCCTACTAGCCCATCTAATTCCTCACACCCTCACATTTAAACATAAAATTACATCTAAAACAAGCACATATTACCAGAGGGGCCAGGCTGTGGTACGGCAGGTTAAGCGGCTGCCTGCAATGCCAGCATCTCATATCAGAGCACTGGTTCAAATCCTGGCTGGTCCACTTCTGACCCAGCTGCCTGCTAATGCTCTTGGGAAAGCAGCAGCAGGTGACCCAAGTGTTCAGGTTCCTGCACCCACGTGGGAGACCCAAGTGGAGTTCTTGGCTCCTGGCTTCAGCCTGGCCCCGTCCCAACTGTCATAACCATTTGGATAAATGATCTCTTTCTGTCACTCTGCCTTTCAGCAGAGAGGTTGCCAGAATAGCAAAGAGGTTGTCTTCTTAAAGAATAGCAAATAGTGAGCAGATGTCCCACATGGGTGGGGACCTGCTTCATTAGCAAGGAGCTGGATTGTTAGTGGAGTAGCCGGGACAGGAACAGGCACTCCTATGTGATGCCAACTTCACAGGGAACAGCTTACCTGCTGAGCCTCAGCCCTGGCCCTGAATTATATTTAAAGGCAGAAGAATACTCAAGGTTTTTCCGGGAAGGTGGAGATTTCTGGGACTCTAGCTACCGTTCCTTTTTGCTGCTTATATGGTCTGATGTTTCCCCCCAAGGCAGCTGGTAGGTGTGTCATTTAGCATGCCAGTGTATTATATGCACATAAGGAATTGTAGATCAGTCTAGGTTAGCTTTGGCTCCCTAAACTGGTATGAGCCTGGTTCAAATCCTGTAGGTAGATGGTTCAACTGCTTCTTCTCCCTGTCTCTGCAGCAGTCTGGGGTATAGAACACAATAGGCAGCCAAGGGTAGAAAAACACGATGATCCTTAATGGAAAAGGAGGAGTTTAAGAGAACCTAGATTTCATTTGATCGTGAACTATGCCAAGTACTGTTTCAAACTTTTTTTTAATTGTATCAATTTATTTTAATTGCAGGTGCTATTGTTAGTTCCATCTTTAGGCAAGGAAACAGGCACTGAGAAATTAAATTGCCCAAATTCCTCTCATGGAAATGTACCCACGCAATCAGGATCCAGCCTGTAGCCTCACTATGCAGACAACGGCCCACGGTGAGACGGTGAGAGAGAAACTCCGGCCTCAGAAACAGAAAGCTTTCTATACAATAGTAAATAGCGAAAATCATTACTGGCTTGGTCCGTTCCTCCCAGCGCAGGAGGTGAAACCCGAAAAAGACGTCGGCGGAGTCTTTATCCTCGAAACATGGGGGGCATTTATCACTTGGCGTTGTTCCCTAAGATGCTTGGTTTTCCGGAACTGAGTGACTGGCAGAGTTCAATGGAGGAAGCGAGCTTGGCTATTAAATTCCAACAACCGCTCCAGCTTCCAAGAGTTTCCCGCCTCCCAGCCGGTTTCAACCAGTTCAGCAACAGTTTTTCCCACCCCACCGCCCTGACGTCAGCGCAGGCAGTGGGCCCGCCCCTGGGATCTCTCTGCCCCTGCGCGCCCAGAATAACCGGCGCGTTGCCATGTTAGCCCCACCCTCTGCCCCGGAAGTTAATGCGGAAGCCACACCCCCTCCTCGGCCGGCTGGGGTGCAGCCATTTTAATTCATATCTGAGTGGGCGGTGGCGATTCCTGTTGGCGGTCTGGCTCTTCGGGGCAGGGGGTAACTTTACTGGTTTGGGGGTGGTTTTTAGTTTAATTTTTTCTTTGTAGCTTCCAGTCGCCGGCCGGTTCTCACGTTCTAATCAGCTGAGGCCATGTCTGGAGACGCAGCCACGGAGCAGGTGAGGAAGGAGAGTGGTGGGGCCTCGTGGCGACCTCTTCTCTCCACGTCTCTGTTCTTCCGAGTACTCCAGCTCTGCTCGCCTGAGGGAGGAAAGCGGGGTGGGGGGTCTCGTGACCCGGGGTACGGGGTACTGGAGAAAAGTGGGAATGGGGAGCAAGATCTGAGATTTAAAATATTTTTGATTCTGTCTTAAAGCGTTCAATACGAACATTTAATTTAGACAATAGCCGTGACAGTGCTTCGTCCTACTTAGATTTATGGGGACACTCCAGCTGGGGTGCCTTCCTTTGATAGCATTCTTTACTCGGTTGGTTAGGAACTGATTATTCTAACGTGTTCTTGTCGTCGTTTTCGAAAAACTTGGCGTTCCTTCCGCCCCACCCCCACACTGTATTCAGATAGAGAGGTTACTAGTTTGAGAAGTAATTTGAGATGAAATTAATCTGGAGAAATAGACTCTTTCGAGAGCGAATGAAGAAGCTTAGAAATACAGCATGGTTATGCTGAGGTTTGGGGAATTTTGTGGCTTTCGCTTCATTCCTTGTCTCCCTTCTAACCACATTTCATTTTCGTTTTTCCGTATACACGTAGATTGCAGAATAAGTGGAAAATAAGACGTCTGTTTTTGTTAGGGTTAACGAAAGTGTCTTTTAATAGTACATATGAGTGGCATTTAAATATGTTATAATTCAGGCTTTTAGACGAAGCGATGTTTCTTTTGCTCCTACTATTCTGAATTTTGTAGGATAGTATATACCTTTTTGGTGCGAAAAACATTTTATGGAAGAAGTCATTACATTTGATTTTCGATGTAAGTCCTCGTATGTTTAGATAAATACACTTTAAAAAATGGAGGCTAGCTCGCCTGCAGTCTCGATTTCCTGAAATTTCCTATTGCCATAGCAACAATACACTTAGATTTTTGTTTTTCAAGTCATAACGTGGAGGCTGTTACTAGAGGTTAACAGAGATGAGGCAGAATAGGAGCATTCCTAGCAAATAATTTGTGTGTGACTGTAAGTTTCATTATGTAGCAAAATTTGGCTTAGTTTTGTGTTAGCTTGAGGACTGATCTCAGTTATGAAATCTCATACTGTTTGCATTTTACAAGAATGCAAAGACTTATATCAAAACTGTTTTTGTACTCAACCTTTTTTTGGACTAGATTTTGTCATCTCAAAGTGAAGGAGCAATAGTATCCTTGGGTTCATTGAAAGTGTACAAATTCATTAATTCTTAAATTTATCTAAAATTGTAAAGCTAGAGGTGTTGCCATGATCTTGAACATTTTAGAACTGTAGTGTTTTATTATTTTTTAAAGGTTTATTTATTTATTTGAAAGAGTGACGCAGAGAGAGAGAGAGAGAGGTCTTCATCCATCCGATGGTTCATTCCCCAGATGGCCACAAAACCAGGGCCAGGTCAGGTAGAAGCCAGGAGCATCAACCAAGTCTCCTACATGGGTGGCAGGGGCCCAAACACTTGGGCCATCATCCAGTGCTTTCCCAGGCCATTAGCAGGGAGCTGGATCAGAATGGAGCAACCTGGACTTGGACTGGGACCTATATGGGATGCCAACATAGCAGGCTGTGGTTTTATCCACTACACCATAGTGTTGGCCCTGCGTTAATTTTCTCTCTATTCAGATTTATTCAAAATAAGTTGATAGATCATATTTCAGTCACAAGTATTCCTAAATGTAGTCCATATTCAAATTTCTCCAGTTGTCCCAGAATGTGATTATAGAGGTTTGTGTTTTTTTTTTTTTTTTTTTTTTTTCCCTAAAGACGTATTTATTTAAAAGGCAGAGTGACAGAGAGGGAGAGACAGAGAGAGGTCTTCCATCTGCTGGTTCACTCCCTAAATGACCACAATGGCCAGGGCTGGGCCAGGCTGAAACCAGGAGCTAGAAGTTTCTTCTAGGTCTCTCACATGGGTGCAGGGGCCCAAGGACTTGTGCCATCTTTCATTACTTTCCCAGGTGCATTAGCAGGGAGTTGGATGAGAAGTAAAGCGGTAGGGACATGAACTGGCATCCATATGGGATTCCAGTGTTGCAGGTGGAAGTTTAACCTGCTTTGTTTGCCACAGCACTGCCCGCCCCCTTCTGTAATCAAAATAAAATCTAGGTTCACATATTGAATCATTTTGTTGTGACTTCTTTTAAGATTTATTTGAAGGCAGAGCTACAGAGAGAGGTTAACAGAGATGAGGCAGAATAGGAGAAGAGAGAGAGAGATCTTTCATCTGCTAGTTCATTCCCTAGATGGCCCCAACGGCGATAGCTGGGCCAATCTGAAGCCAGGAGCTTCTTCCATGTCTCCTACAAGGGTACAGGGGCCCAAGGACTTGAGCCATCTTGTACTGCTTTCCCAGGCCATAGCAGAGAGCTGGATTGGAAGTGGAGCAGCCAGGACTTGAAACAGCACCCATATGGGATGCCGGCACTGCAGGCAGTGCCTTTACCTGCTACAACACAGTACTGGCCCCATGTTGTTGACTCTTAAGATCTCCTCTTCCCTCTCTTTTTCCTGGGATTTTATCTATTTAGAGATCCTTATAGAATTTAGTACTTGTCTGGATTTCTTTTGTTTTTGTTTGCTTTTGTTTTGTTTTTGTTGGTGGTGTTGTCATTTAACTTTTCATATTCTATATTTCTGAAAATTTCATACTTAGGTGTATCCTCAGAGCCGTGGTAATATTCAGACTATTTAATATTTTTGGATTGAATACTTCGCATCATTACATCAAAAGGGACTTCTTGCTGGGTAGTTCTATTAGTAATGGTTGGTTTTATTCGCTTGATGAGAGTGATGACTGCTGGATCGCTTCATTTTATATATATATCTTTCCCTTTTGTGGTTAGTAATCTGTTAATTGATAGTTTGTTCCTCTACAACCTTTCACCTAGTTACCTTACTATCAATTGATCAACCTTTACTAAGTTGTTGATTACATTAGAGCTGGCAAATGGTGTTTTTAAAAAAATTCTGTTCTGTGTCTTACCTGCTGGCTTATAATTTTCTAGACATAAAGGTCATTTTTTCTTCTTTTTAAAGACTGGGTATCACTGTATTCATTGGGTTTCTCTTTAGTAGTAGCCATTTTTCTTTTAGGTGCTCAGCTTATCTAACCTTTGTGATGGTGCCTATATCTTTTTTTCTCTTCAGTCTAAAGATGTTTAAAAAAAATGATTGACGGTTTTTCTTAAAATTTTTAATGGATAGCTTAAAAAAATTATT
This sequence comes from Oryctolagus cuniculus, assembly GCF_051225735.1. Classification (NCBI taxonomy): domain Eukaryota; kingdom Metazoa; phylum Chordata; class Mammalia; order Lagomorpha; family Leporidae; genus Oryctolagus; species Oryctolagus cuniculus. The sequence goes on from NC_142867.1 coordinate 32,790,384, forward strand.
TGAATCACAGAATCACAGAGAGAGTGTGATACAGAGAGAGAGGACTTCCAACCCCTGGTTCGCTCCCCAAATGACCACATTGGCTGGGGATGGGCTAGGCCGAAGCCAGGAGCTAGGAGCTTCATCCGGGTCTTCCACATGAGAGGCAGAGGCAAAAGCAGCTGGGCCATCTTTCACTGCCTTTCCAGACACATTAGCAAGGAACTGGATTGGAAGTGAAGCAGCCAGGACTCGAACAAGTGCCTGAATGGCATGCCAGCATTGCAGGTGATGGCTTAAACTACTAAGCCACACTGCTGGCCTCTGTAATTTTAAATTTTATTTTATTTAAGTTACTGTTTTTTTAAAGATTTATTTGAAAGGCAGAGTCACAGAGAAAGGGAGGGGTAGAGTGATCTTCCATCCACTGGTTCACTACCCTTGGCCAGGCTGAAACCAGGAGCCTGGAACTGCATCAGTGTCTTATCACTCAGGTGGCAAGGACCCAAGCACATGGACCATCTACCCCTACCTACCTAGGCACATCAGTGGGAAGGTAGATCAGAACAGATTTGACTTAAACCCTTGCATCCAACATGGGATGTGCCATTGCAGGCTACAGCTTAACTTGCTGTGCTGCTAAACTAGCCCCTAAAAGGTATCTTTTGATATCTTATTACCAACAAGGAGTCATCTTCATAAATTTTTAATGATGCATTTTTTTTATATATAGTTATTTGAAAGGCAGAGGCAGAGAGAGATAAGTCTTACATCCACTGGTTCACTCCCCAAATGGCCGCAATGGCCGGAGGTGGGCCTCTCCAGAGCCAGGAGCCAGGAGCTTCTAAATGATCTCCCATGCAGATACAGTGGCTCAAGGATTTGGGCTTTTTTCTGCTGCCTTCCTAGCCCATAGTAGAGAGCTGGATTGTAAGTGGAGCAGCCGGGACTCCAGCACTAAACACGGCAGCTCTATCCACTATGCCACAGAGCCGGCCCCATGATGTATTGCTAACATACAAGGAAAAGAGAAGAATATTAAGTATAGTGTGATTATCATTGAACTTCAGTTTATGGCCAATCTTGTTTTTCCCAGGACTTCACTTATATCATTACTCTGAAGCAGATTCCGAATGTTGTGTTATTCAACTTTTAACTGAAGTAGTAATTAAATAATACCTTGAAGAGTGATATTTAAAATGTGAATGCTTACCTTGCTTGATGTATAAAACAAGCCTGAAAAAGATGACTTGAAGTGATGGGTAAGAAAAACTGAAAGATAATAAAAAAATGAAAACCACCCTGAATCAGGATTTACTTTGAAATGATGGCCAGAGGCTGGATTAGACAGAATCCTACAGGATACAGAGAGTAGCATTTTAGTAACATTAAAGCTCACATAGGTAGGATAAACTTGATAGTTTATTAAATTTGTTACCAAAAAGTATGGATGGTCATTTCTCTCTTGGTTCTAAGATTTGTGCCCTTTGAAGGAAGGAAATGATTGTAGACAAGAAAAATCACTGCTAAAGCTTATCGTAACTCTTTTCCCCCAAACTTGTAAAGAAGTTCAATTTTGCATTTAGAAATTATTTAAAGTACTTCATAGCCTTCAAGGAGTGCTTCTGAAGCTCCCTGTTTACTGTTTATGTGAGTTTAATGATTGGCAACCACAGCAAACACATTTGGTTTTTGTGTGGAATTATGGCTGTGTTTTTATTTTGTGTATGTATTTTTGCTTCTTGGTTTGGCCTTTGATCTCGTGCTTTATTAGTTAAATGAACGAATAAAAAGTCCGTTTTATTTAGCTTTACATCTTAGAAACCTAGGCAGTAATATTTTGATACTTAACGGTGTTTGGTAAATGAATGGATTAATTTGTTGTGTAGACTGCATGCATGACAAGTTACCACTGGGAAGGCAGGTATGTAATTAGTTAACACAGTCTTAATATTTTGCATGTAAAAGTTGAGGGTTTTTAGCTTGGTAGGATACAGAGTGGAGAGAAATGTGTTGGGTCACATTATTTTATATTATATGCACACACACACACAGAAACACCCACCCACACACCTTTAAGCCCCTGAAATTTTGGTTTATATACCATTTAGGAATGTTTTTTATATAAATATGTGTGTATACACACACACACACACACACTATATATATATATATATATATATATATATATAGCTTAAAAATTGGGAATGCCTAAATTAGCAAGAAAATTATCTTCATTTTAAAAAAAAAAAAAGTAACTAAGAAGAGCAATTAAATGTCAGTAATTCCTAGCAACCTGGGAAATTCAGGGCTGTGGATCTATTTTTCTTTAAGTGAAAAACAAGGTTTTGAAAGATATAGAGGGGCCGGCGCCTGCAGGGCCAGCATTCCATGTGGACACCGGTTTGAGTCCCAGCTGCCCCACTTTTTTTTTTTTTGACAGAGTTAGAGAAAGGTCTTCCTTCCATTGGTTCACCCCCTAAATGGCTGCTACTGTTCTCCCATGCGGGTGCAGGGGCCCAAGCACCTGGGCAATCCTTCACAGCCTTCCCGGGCCACAGCACAGAGCTGGACTGCAAGAGGAGCAACCAGGACTAGAACCCAACGCCCATATGGGATGCTGGTGCCACAGGCAGAGAATTAACCAAGTGAGCCACAGCGCAGGCCCTGCTCCACTTCTGATCCAGCTCCCTGCTATGACCTGGGAAAGCAGTAGAAGATGACCCAAGTCCTTGGGACCCTGTACCTGCGTGGGAGACCTAGAGGAACCTCCTAGCTTCTGGCTTCGGATTGGCGCAGCTTCATCCATTGCAGCCAATTGGGGAGTGAATCAGCAGATGGAAGCTCATGTTCTCGCTCACTCATTCGCACTCTCTCTCTCTCTCTCTGCCTCTCCTTCTCTCTTGGTGTAACTCAAATAAATAAATCTTTTTTTTTTGGGACAGGCAGAGTGGACAGTGAGAGAGACAGAGAGAAAGTTCTTCCTTTTTGCCGTTGGTTCACTCTCCAATGGCCGCCGTGGCCGGCGCACCGCGCTGATCCGAAGCCAGGAGCCAGGTGCTTCTCCTGGTCTCCCATGCGGGTGCAGGGCCCAAGGACTTGGGCCATCCTCCACTGCACTCCCGGGCCATAGCAGAGAGCTGGCCTGGAAGAGGGGCAACCGGGACAGAATCCGGTGCCCCGACCGGGACTAGAACCCGGTGTGCCGGCGCCGCAAGGCGGAGGATTAGCCTAGTGAGCTGCGGCGCCGGCTCAAATAAATAAATCTTGAAGAAAAAAGATTTAGAAAATATGAAAAATATGTGTTCCATACACTGGTTATTGAGGAAATGAAATATATACAGGGCCAGCACCGCGGCTCACTAGGCTTATCCTCCACTTAGCGGCACCGGCACACCGGGTTCTAGTCCCGGTCGGGGCGCCAGATTCTGTCCCGGTTGCCCCTCTTCCAGGCCAGCCCTCTGCTGTGGCCAGGGAGTGCAGTGGAGGATGGCCCCAGTCCTTGGGCCCTGCACCTGCATGGGAGACCAGGAGAAGCACCTGGCTCCTGCCTACGGATGAGCGTGGTGGGCCGGCCGCAGCGTGCCAGCCATGGCGGCCATTGGAGGGTGAACCAATGGCAAAGGAAGACCTTTCTCTCTGTCTCTCTCTCTCACTGTCCACTCTGTCAAAAAAAGAAAAAAAAAAAAGAAATACATACAGTTGTGTTTTTTTTGCCTGGTGTCTCAGGCTGCCCAGGGGCCAAAGCTGGAAGGGACCACCAGTGTTGAAACCTGGTTTATTTTATTGGGTAGCCATTAGTACTTATAAGCTATTCAAAGGTAACAATATTGCCACACAACTTTAAAATCAAGATGGACCTGAATGGGACTTAGGAGAAGGGAGTGAAAGGGCCTCCTATATAGTATGTAGATTAGACAATATATTCTTTGGTCCTGATTACTTTATCTGTTAATTTTTCTTTCTTCTTTTTTTTTTTTAAGATTTACTTATTTGAAAGAGTTACACACAGAGAGAAGGAGAGGCAGAGAGAGAGAGAGAGAGAGTCAGTCTTCCATTCACAGGTTCACTCCCCAATTGGCCGCAACGGTTAGAGCTGCGCCAATCCGAGCCAGGAGCCAGAAGTCTTCCAGGTCTCCCGTGTGGGTGCTGAGGCCCAAGTACTTGGGTCATCTTCTACTGCTTTCCCAGGCCATCCTCTGCTGCCTTCCCAGGCCATAACAGAGAGCTGGATTGGAAGTGGAACAACCAGGACTCATTCTGGTGCCCTTTTGGGAGGCTGGCACTGCAGGCAGTGGTGGCTTTAGCCGCTACACCGCAGCAGTGGCCCCTCCGTCTGTTTTTAAGAAAATATTTGTAATAGCTGTACCTCCCCTCCTCCATTTTACTTATTTATTATTTAAAAAAAGATTTATTTGGAAGAATTACAGAGAGAGGAGAGAGACACAGAGAGGAAGAGAGAAAGATCTTCCATCCCCTAGTTCACTCCCCAAATGGCTGCAATGGCCAGAGCTGGGCCAGGCTGAAGCCAGGAGCCAGGAGCTTCTTCCAGGTCTCCCACATGGGTATAGGGGCCCAAGGAGTTAGACCATCTTCCACTGCTTTCCCAGATATATTTAGCAGGGAGCTGAATTGGCAGTGGAACAGCTGGAGCTCAAACCTGTGCCCATATAGGATGGCTGCACTTCTGACGGCGGCTTAACCCACTACACCACAATGCCGGCCCCTATTTATTCTTAAATATTTATCAATTTTGTTTTATTTGGAAAAGAAAGAGATATTGTGAATCTGTTGGTTCACTTAAGTGCCTGCAATAACTAGGGCTGTGCCAGGTCCAAGCCAGAACTCAATCTGGGGTTCCTGTGTAGGTGGTAAGGGCCCAACTAGTTGAGCCATCATGCCTTGCCTCCAAACATGGTACATTAGTAGGAAGCTGGAGTGGAGATCAAAGCCAAGACTTTAACTGGGGACTTCCAATAAGGAATGTTTTAACTGATGTACCAAATGCCTACTTCCCCTACCTCCATTTTTTAAAAAAGATTCATCTATTTGAGAGGCTGGTGCTGTGGTGTAGTGGGTTAAGCAGTTGCCTGCAAAAGTCGGCGTCCCATTTGAGTTCTGGTTCAAGTCCCAGCTATTCCACTTCTGATCCTGTTCCCTGCTAATGCTCCTGGAAAAGCTGTGGAAGATGGCACAAGTGCTGGGTCTCTGCACCCACGCTGGAGACCTGGAGGGAAACCCGGAAGAAGCTCCTGGCTTTGGCCTGCCCCAGCCTGGCTCTTGTTGCCATTTGGAGAGTGAACCAGCAGGTGGAAGACTTTTCTCCACCTCTGCATCTCTCCCTCTCTGTAACTCCAACTTTCATATAAATCAGTAAATCTTTAAAAAACTTACCTGTTTGAAAGGCAAACTGACAGATCTTCCGTCTGCTGGATTAGTCCCCAAATGGCTGCTAAGACTCAAAACAGTGAGCTACTGGTATTGTTGTTGCAAGTGATGGCCTAACTAGCTACACCACAGCATCGCGCCCCTATCTCCCCGACACTTTAACTTATATTTAGAAAGATGGTTTTGGTAGGCAAATTGGTTTGATCTTTATTGTTAGTATTTTTAGGAAAACTGGACTTTATGGAATACTCTAAGGCAATAATTGTTCCTAAGAGCAACTTGCTATTTAGTATTGCTTTTTTTTTTTTTTTTGGACAGAGTGGACAGTGAGAGAGAGAGAGAAAGGTCTTCTTTTGCCGTTGGTTCACCCTCCAATGGCTACCGCGCTGTAGCCGGCGCACCGCACCTATCCGAAGGCAGGAGCCAGGTGCTTCTCCTGGTCTACCATGGGGTGCAGGGCCCAAGCACTGGGCCATCCTCCACTGCACTCCCTGGCCACAGCAGAGAGCTGGCCTGGAAGAGGGGCAACCGGGACAGAATCCGGCGCCCCGACCGGGACTAGAACCCAGTGTGCTGGCGCCGCAAGGTGGAGGAATAGCCTACTGAGCCGCGGCGCCGGCCTAGTATTGCATTTTCTTAGAACCGAAAGGTACAGTTGTGGGAGAGATTGCATTACTTTGGGTTAGGTGGTTTGAGGGAATAAAAGAATTTATATTCTAGGTGGATCTTCAGAGGGACAGAATCTGCATTCAGTTGTTTGTACCTATTAACTGAACAGTTGTGAAAAATTATTCATAGTTTTAAGCTTTTCTGCCATGTCTTTAAATCTACATTTCTCTTTAAATAAGACCAAGTTGTGAGTTCTAGTTGTGTAGTGTTTTGTTGGACAGTGATAATGCTGTGAGAATGGAAATTAAAAAAGAGATTTGAACCAGCAGTTATTTTTTTTTTTTTAAGATTTTTAAAAATTTGAGGGGCTGGTGCCGTGGCTCACTTGGTTAATCCTCCGCCTGTGGTGCCGGCATCCCATGTGGGCACCGGGTTCTAGTCCCGGTTGCTCCTCTTCCAGTCCAGCTTTCTGCTGTGGCCTGGGAAGGCAGTGGAGGATGGCCCAGGTGCTTGGGCGCCTGCATCCGTGTGGGAGATGGGGGATGGGGAGGCACCAGGCTCCTGGCTTCGGATTGGCACAGGACCCCGGCCATTGGGGCCATTTGGGGGGTGAACCAAAGGAAGGAAGACCTTTCTCTCTCTTTCCCTCATTAACTCTGTCAAATAAATAAATAAATAGTAATAATAAATTTATTTGAAAGTCAGAGCCACAGAGAGGCGGGAGGGGGAGGGGTCTTCCATTTGCTGGTTCATTCCCCATGTGGCTGCAGAGGCCAGAGCTGGGCTGATCCTAGGCAGGAGCCAGGAGCTTCCTTTGGGTCTCCCACGTGGTGCAGGGGCCCAAGGACTTGGGCCATCTTCTACTGCTTTCCAAGGCCATAGCAGAGAACTGAATCAGAAGTGAAGTAGCTAGGACTCGAACCAGCTCCCACATAGGATGCTGGCACTGCAGGCAGGGGCTTTACTCGCTATTGTCACAGCACTGGCCCCCCAGCAGTTATTTTTTAAAAATGATTTACTTCATTTGTTTGAAAGGCAGAATGACAGAGAGGGAGAACAGAGATAGAGATCTTCCATCTGATGTTTCACTCCCCAAATGGCTGTGGAAGTTGGAAGTAGGCCAGGTGGAAGCCAGGAGCCAGGAACTCCAGTGTGGGTGGTGGGGTTGCAAGGACTTGGGCTGTTTTCTGATGTCATTCTGCCTTTCAAACAGTTACTTAAACTAATAATTAATTTACATCTTAATTTACAGAATAAATATTGAGTGAAGTCAGAAGGGCAAACTGTCTCCTAATTGATGCATTTTTGATGTTCAGTTGTGTGTGTGTGGGTTTTTTTTTTTGTTTTTTTTTTTTTGTTTTTTTGACAGGCAGAGTGGACAGAGAGAGAGAGACAGAGAGAAAGGTCTTCCTTTGCTGTTGGTTCCCCCTCCAATGGCCGCCGCGGCCGGCGCACCACGCTGATCCGATGGCAGGAGCCAGGTACTTCTCCTGGTCTCCCATGCAGGTGCAGGGCCCAAGCACTTGGGCCATCCTCCACTGCACTCCAGGGCCACAGCAGAGAGCTGGCCTGGAAGAGGGGCAACCGGGACAGAATCCAGTGCCCCGACCGGGACTAGAACCTGGTGTGCCGGCGCCGCAAGGCGGAGGATTAGCCTAGTGAGCCGCGGCGCTGGCCAATAGACAAGTTTAATAAAAAAAATTTGTACCAATAATTTAAGCCTACATACTTTAGAAAAAAAAAAACTTTTTGCCATTTGTTTAGATTTTTAGAATGCAAAGATTGAGGGGATTAATGCCTTGCATTGCAGGATATGTGTTCAGGTTGGTTGTGTTGTGTTTTGTTTTTTTTTTTTTTTTTTTTTTTTTTTTTTTTTTTTTTTGTCTCTTACATTTATTTTATTTGAAAGGCAGAATGAAAGAGAGAGACAGTAAGAAAGATCTTTTATCTGTTGGTTCACTCCTCAGATGCCTGCAACAGCCAGGGTTGGATCAGAGAAGGAATTATCTACGTAGGTCTCCCATGTTGGGGGGTGGGCAGTGACTGACGTGCTTGAGCCATCGTCTGCTGCTTCCCAGATGCATTAGTAGAAAACGGATTGGAAGCAGCAGTACAGCATGGGCTGGGCCTTCCAAACGGTGGCTTACATACTGTGTACACTCTGGTATGACCAGTTTTGTTTCACAAAACGACATCTAATATAGTTTGCTTGCATCGGTAAAGGAACATTAGAGCTAAACTTGCCATTTGGTCTTAACGTTAAACCTGTCATGTAAAATACCGTATTCCCTAGGCATTTTGGTTTACTCTGTAACTATTGTGAAGTGGGGTAGAGTGCTCTTCTGGTTTTTATTTTTATTTTATTTTTTGGAAGATTTATTTATTTGAAAAGGGGAAAGAAACAGATCTTCCATCCACTGGTTCACTCCCCCATATGGCTGCAAGGGCTGGGGCTGCTGGGTCAGAAGTGGAGCAGTCGGGACTCAAACTGGTGTCCATATAGGATGCTGGCATCACAGGTGCTGACTTTATCTGATGTGCCACAACACCAACCCTTCTAGTCTACTTTTATTTAATCGTGAAAAAAGTTAATTACAGAGAGACTTTAAGAGTTCAAATATAGGGCTGGCGCTGTGGCACAGCAGGTTAACGCCCTGGCCTGAAGCACCGGCATCCCATGTGGGCATTGCTTCGAGACCCAGCTGCTCCTTTTCCGATCCTGCTCTCTACTATGGACTGAGAAAGCAGCAGAAGATGGCCCAAGTGCTTGGGCCCCTGCACCCACGTGGGAGACCTGGAAGAAACTCCTGGTTTCGGATCCGTGCAGCTCCGGCCATTGTGGCCAATTGGGGAGTGAAACATTGGATGGAAGACCTCTCTTTCTTTTTATTTATTTTTTATTTTTATTATTTATTTATTTATTTATTGACAGGCAGAGTGGACAGTGAGAGAGAGAGAGAGAAAGGTCTTCTTTTGCCGTTGGTTCACCCTCCAATGGCCGCCGTGGCTGGTGTGCTGCGGCTGGCGCACCGCGCTGATCCGATGGCAGGAGCCAGGTACTTATCCTGGTCTCCCATGCAGGTGCAGGGCCCAAGGACTTGGGCCATCCTCCACTGCACTCCCTGGCCACAGCAGAGAGCTGGCCTGGAAGAGGGGCAACCGGGACAGAATCCGGCGCCCCGACCGGGACTAGAACCCGGTGTGCCGGCGCCGCAAGGCAGAGGATTAGCCTAGTGAGCCACAGCGCCGGCCAGACCTCTCTTTCTCTGCTTCTCCTCTCTGTGTAACTCTGACTTTCAAATAAATAAATAAATAAATAATAAAATATCTTTTTTTAAAGAGTTCAAATATAGCGACCAGTGTGTGGCTAGTGGGATGCCTGCAGGGCCAGCATCCCTTATGGGTGCTGGTTTGAGTCCTGACTGCTCTACTTCCAATCTGGCTCCCTGCTTTTGGCCTGATAAAGCAGTGGAAATTTTGCCCGGGTACCTGGGTCCCTGTTCTCATGTGGGAGACGGATGAAGCTCCTGGCTCCTAGCTTTGACCTGGCCCAGCCTTAGCTATTGCAATCATTTAGGGAATAAACCAGTAGATGGAAGATTCTCTCTCTCTCTCTCTCTCTCTTACCTTGCCATTTAAATACATGAATCTTTAAAGAAGAAAGTCCAAATACATAGTATATACAGTTAAAAATATTTTAGCAGAAATTCAATGGAATGACTTATGATATTTGGAAAACCTGTATTTGTAGAACAGATCAGGTAATACGGGTTATGAGATCCCCTCACAAATTCATGGAAAATTGAATTGAATATAATGCAGGAGTTGATGTTTGATATAGCAATTTAGATGCCACTTGGGACTCGCACATCTCATAATAGGGATGGCCTGGGCTCATGTTCTGACTCTGCTTCTGATTCCTACGTCTTACATGTAAACCCTTGGAGGCAGTAGGTGATTGCTCAAGTAGTTGGATCCCTGCCACCCACCTGGCAGATCCAGATTGAATTGTGGGCTCCTGGCTTGGGACTGACACACCCCTGGCTGATGATACGTCTCTGGAAAGAGAGCCCAACAAATGATCTTCGTTTCTCTGAGTTTGCAATAAATGAAATTCTCCAGGTTTTCCATAAGCTTTTTGAGGCTCCTTGCTTTGTCACATAAAGATGGTCACTAGCCTTTTTTGTCATTGCATGAACATCATGAAGCATAATTAAAAAACCTGGATAATATGACTTACTACAAACCTAGGTTGTAAAGACACATATACATGTGTACTTCAAAATATTTGTGGCAGGTGAAATTGAAAGATAAGTTTGGGGGACAGCATTGCGATGCAGCTGGATAAGCCTCTGCTTGCAACACCAGCATTCCATATTGGAGTACCTGTTTGAGTACTGGCTGTTCTGCTTCTGAACCAGCTGCTAATGCACCTGGGAAAGCAGAGGAGGATGTCTAAAGTGCCCACATGGGAGAACCTGTTTGAGTTGTCTCCTGGCTTCAGCCTGGCCCAGAATGGCTGTTGAAACTGTATGGAGAGTAAGCCAGTGCGTCAAAGATATTCTCTGTGTGTGTGTCTGTGTCTCCCTCTTCCTGATAGTCTACCTTTCAAATAATCTTTTAAAAAATTTTTAAAGATTATTTATTTGAGAGGCACAGTTATGGGGGGGGGGTGTCTTCCCTCCTCTGGTTCGCTCCCCAAATGGCTGCAACGGATGGAGCTAGGCTGATCCAATCCAAAGCCAGGAGCCAGGTGCTTCTTCTGGGTCTCCCAAGTGGGTGCAAGGGTCCAAGCAATTAGGCCATCTTCCGCTGCTTTCGCAGGCCATTAACAGGGAGCTAGATCGGAAGTGGAGCTGCGCAGACTCAAACAGGTTTCATATGGGATGCCAGTGCTACAGGCAGAGGCTTAACCAGCTACACCACAGCGCTGGCCCCAAAGCGGCATCCCATATGGGTGCTGGTTCGGGTCTCGGCTGTGACCTGGGAAAGCAGTGGAAGATGGCCCAAGTCCTTGGGCCCCTGTACCTGCATGGAAGACCCAGAAGAAGCTGCTGGCCCCTGGCTTTGGATCGGCCCAGCTCTGGCCATTGTGGCCATTTGGGGAGTGAACCAGCAGATGGAAGACTCTCTCTCTCTCTCTCTCTCCCCCCCCCCCCCGCCCCCTCCCCTCCCTCCGGCTCTGGCTCTGGCTCTGGCTCTGCCTTTAGGAAAAAAAAAGGCACAGTAAGCATGAGGTGTATTAAGCTGCTGCCAGCCTAAGAAGGCATACTCTTATATAGAAAAATTCTTTGGTAAGTAGGCATTTACTCTAAGATAACTTATAGTAGTTACATTCCATGATAAAAAGTATAATACATACATGAATCAACAGTTATTATCGAGTATTATGTACTATACATAGTTGTTTGTGCTGTATTTTTATAAGAGCAGGTTTGTTTATACCAGCATCACCATAAACACATGAGTAATGCATTGTGTTATGATATGAACCTTTCCAAAGACATCACTGGGATATAATGGAATTTTTCAAGTCCATTGTTTTATTATGAGACCCTTTTAATATAGGTCTGGTATGTGACTGACCCTGTTTCTCAAAATGAAGTTCATGATTTGTGTCAGACATTTCAATGCATTTACAAAGTGTAGATGCCTAGACTCTAATTTCAGACCTTCTATATCAGATTCTGTAAATGGAGCTGGAAGTCTTCATTTCAAACAAGTACCACAGATGATTTCTATGTAAATGAAAGCATAGAGGCCATCCTTCTGGTGTAGTGGGTAAAACTGCTGCCTGCATCCTATATGGATGCTGTTTCAAGTCCCAGCTGCTTTGCTTCCAATCCAGCTCCCTGCTAATGGCCTGGGAGAGCAGCAGAAGATGGCCCAAGTGTTCAGGCCCCTTTCACCTATGTGGGAGACCTGGATGAAGCTCCTAGTTCTGCCCAGCCCCAGCTGTTGTGGGTGTCTGGAGAGTGAACTAGGGGATTTATTTCGTGTGTGTGTGTGTTTCTCAGTAATGCTGACTTTCAAATAAATAAATCTTTGCAAAAAAAAGGTAAGTGAAAGCGTGCAAACCACTGCGTTAGGGGAAGAGGAGGATGCCTTGAAAGCTGTTTGTGGGCCAGCACCGAGGCTCAATAGGCTAATCCTCCACCTAGCGGCCACGGCACACCGGCCTCTAGTCCTAGTTGCCCCTCTTCCAGGCCAGCTCTCTGCTATGGCCCGGGAGTGCAGTGGAGGATGGCCCAAGTGCTTGGGCCCTGCACCTGCATGGGAGACCAGGCGAATCACCTGGCTCCTGGCTTCGGGTCAGCGCGGTGCGCCGCACAGCGGGCCAGCTGCGGCAGCCTTGGAGGGTGAGCCAATGGCAAAGGAAGACCTTTCTCTGTCTCTCTCTTTCTCACTGTCCACTCTGCCTGTTAAAAAAAAAAAAAAAGCTGTTTATTTTTCTGAAAGTAGTGAAAACAATTGCAGATTGAGAATATTTTACTGATTTCTTTCCCATTCCACCATGATATTTAGACAGTAATTATGTTTAATAGTGGAAAATCTTCATTACAGAACCATCTGAGATTGTTCTGTTGGTCATGGTCAAGAATTTAAATGCTTAAATCCTTTAACCTATCAAGTTTATTCCCCCTCATAATTTGATGTGTATCATTTGGATCAAGCTGATCTTTAATTTGATTATGTCCCCTAGAATAGCACTCTTCCAGTTTACCATGAAAATACCCCTTTGGTGAAGGAGCTACCTTTTATTCCTCCTGTCATTTTTAACTGCCTACTGGGATTGGGAAGAAATTAGACTGTATATGTTTTTAAGATTGATTTATTTCAGATAACTGTAACAACCAGGACAAGGCCAGGTTGGAGCCAGGAATGCATCCTGGTCTCCCAGATGGGTTGCATGGGCCAAAATATGTGGGCGTTTTTTGCTTTCCCAGCCACTGGATCAGAGGCAGTGTATGGGACTCGCTGGGACTGGAACTTGCACTCCTGTGTAGAATGGTGTCCCAGGCAGCGGCATGATCTTCTGCACCACAACACTGGCCTCTAGACTGTTTTATTATTTTAATCATTACACGTGTGGAGCCAGCTTTCTCTCCCTCTACCTTGCAAATAAATAAATCTTAAAAAAAAAAAAGTCTAAGCTCTTCACACCCTGTATTCCTAATTTTTTTTTTTTTTTTTTTTTTTTGACAGAGTGGACAGTGAGAGAGAGAGACAGAGAGAAAGGTCTTCCTTTGCCATTGGTTCACCCTCCAATGGCCGCCACGGCTGGTGCGCTGTGGCCGGCACACTGCGCTGATCCGATGGCAGGAGCCAGGTGCTTCTCCTGGTCTCCCATGGGGTGCAGGGCCCAAGCACTTGGGCCATCCTCCACTGCACTCCCGGGCCATAGCAGAGAGCTGGCCTGGAAGAGGGGCAACCATGACAGAATCCGGCGCCCCTCCCTGTATTCCTATTAAGAGCACCCTAAAAAAAGCCCATATAGAAAGTAGATTGGAGACTACATGATATATCCACAGTTAGGTGAAAGAGCTATGAAAAATGTTTCTTCCCTTTTCCAACTACCTGTGTGAGGCTGAATTTTCTTCATATACTTCAAACAATATATTGTATTAGATTGAGAGCAATAATAAATAATTTCTATCCAGCAGTATATTAAAAAGGTTACGAAAAATGTAAAACTGTGTCATTCAGGCATTGTTTTGTGTAGACATTTAAGGAGTTTATTTTTTCTTTTTTAACATTTTATTTCAGAACAGCTTTAATTTATAAAACAAAAGTGGTTAGGGAGGCTGTTGCTGTGGTATAGCAGGTAAAGCTGTCACTTGCAGTGCTGGCATCCCATATAGGTGCCAGTTCGAGTCCTGGCTGCTCTACTTCCAATCCAGCTCTCTACCTATGGCCTGTGAAACCGGTGGAAGATGCCCCAAATGTTTGGGCCTTTGTACCCACGTGGGAGACCCAGAAGAAACTACTAGCTCCTGACTTCAGATTGGCCCAGCTCTGACTGTTGTGGCCATTTGGGAAGTGAACCAGCAGATGGAAGAACCCTCTCTCTGCCTCTCTGTAACGCTCTGCCTTTCAAATAAATAAATACTTAAATTTTTTGAAAAAGAGAAAGTGGTGAGGTAGTAATACAAAGAACTCCCATCTATCCCTCACTGTACATCCACTGTTATTCATATTTTGTGTTAGTATATTTAGGAGTTTTTTTAAAGTGAGTTATATACCTTAATTTTTTCAGTTTTAATTTCTAGTATATATATAATTATAACCCATATATTTTGAATAAATCCCTTTGATTGCCTCGGTTTTTTTTTTTTTTAACACTTGATCTTAGCCAAAAGGCTGAGAAGCGATCTTATTTTTTTCTTTTTAATATTTGGTTATTTATTTGAAAGGCAGAGTTACAGAGAAGCAGAGAGAAGAGATGTCTTCCATCCACTGGTTCACTCCCCAGATGGCTGCTACAGCTGGAGCTGGGCTGATCTGAAGCCAGGAGCTAAGAGCTTTTTTTGGGTCTTCCACTAGGTTCAGGTGTTCGAGCACTTGGGGGCCATCTTCCACTGCTTTCCCAGGAACATTAACAGGGAGTTGGATTGGAATTGGTGCAGCCAGGACTCGAACCAGTGCTTTGGTATGTGCTTATTCTGCCATACCAAAGTGCTAACCCCTGTTTATTTCTTAAGTGAAATGTGTTAGAACACTAATGTGAGACAGCTGTTCTTTTGCAATATCTAAGCAGAATTATAGTGTCAGGCCATTGCAGGTAGCCACTGTATATTTGCTCAAACTATTTTTAGATAAAATTTTTTGAGGGACCAGTGTCATGGCTTTGTGGTTTAAGCCTGTGATGCTGGCAAACCGTGGGTGCCAGCCAATTCAAGTGCTGGCTGCCCCACTTCCAATCCGGTTTCTTGCTAATGTGCCTCGAAAGCAGTGAAAGATGGGCTAGTGCTTGGGCCACTGCCACTCACTTGGGAGACCCAGATACAGTATCAGGTTCCTGGCTTCTGCCTGGCCCTACCTTCCCTATTGTGGCCATCTGGGGAGTGAACCAGCGGATGGCAGATGTGTCTGTCTGCTTGTCTCTCTTTTTTCTCTCTCCCTCTCTCTGTAACTCTGCCTTTAAAATAAATAAATCATTAAAACATCTCTTAAAAATGTGTTTGGAGAGAGATTTCCTTCTGCCTTCAAAAGCAAGGGTTGGGCCAGGTTGGAACAAGGAACCCAGAACTCCGTCTGGGTGTCCCACATGGGTAGCGGGAACCCAAGTGCTTAGACCATACCTGGTGTTTTCCAGGGTGCACATTAGCAGGAATCTGGATCAGAAACAGAGAAACTTGAAGTTGAACGAGACATCCCAATAAAGGATTTGGGTGTCCTGAGCAGTGGCATCACTGCTGTGCTGAATTACCCACTGTACAAAGTTTCTTTGTTTTTCTTAAAGATGTATTCATTTATTTATTTTAAGATTTATTTTATTTATTTTAAAGGCAGAGCTACAGAGAAAGAGAGAGATGTCTTCCATCCACTAGTTCACTCCCCAAATGGCTGCAATGGCCAGAGCTTGGCCATTCCGAAGCCAGGAGCCAGGAGCTTCTTCAGGGTCTCCCACGTGGTTGCAGGGGGCCGAGGACTTGAGCCATCTTCTACTGCTTTCCCAGGCCATAGCAGAGAGCTGGATCAGAAGTGGAGCATCTGATACTCAACTGGCACCCATATGGGGTTCCGGCACTGCAGGCAGTGGCTTTACCCAATACACCACAGCACCGGCCCCCAAAGATGTATTTATTTAAAGGCAGAGCAACAGAAAGTGAGTGATCTTCCATCTTCTGTTTCACTCCTCAAATGTAACAGCTACAGTTAGGCCAGGCTGAGGCCAGAATCCAAGAACTCCCATTTTGGTCTTCCACACAAGTGGTAGCAGCAGGAGTAGTTGGGGGAGAAAAAAGCCCTCTGCCTTCCCAGGCGCATTATCAGGAAGCTGAAGCAGAAGTGCAGTATAGCCGGAACTTGAGCCAGACACTCCCAATAAGGGGTGCAGGTGGCTGAAGCAACAGTTTAACCCACTGTGCTACAACACCCACCCCTCCAGAGTTTTCTAAAAGTGACATATTTTTACTTTATCAATAAATTTAGGAAATAACAACTCCATGCCTTAAGGACGCCCAGTGTCTCCTGTGAGTATTCGGAAACGTCATTTTGTCCCATGGCAATTTAATAACTAGGTCAGAGACTAAAAAGCTACACTCTGCGTTGGTTACCAAACTGGTTCATAACTAGGCTTTTATTGTTGGTCTTGTGTGGCCTTAACTATGAGGATATTCTCTTTGCCATTTGTATACCTTCCACTGTTAATTATTCAGTTGTTTGAGAGTTACCTATGTAGATTGTTTTATGACATTTGTAAGTATCACCTTTGCCCATAGAAAATATTTATGGATATAGCTGATACTTCTGATAATCCTCCCATATCTGTATGTAGAATTTTGTTATTCTGTAACATAGAGGAAAAGTACGAATATTTTCTTTTATTATTAATATTCAGTAACCACAGTAGTATTATTAGCAGCAGCTGTGGCTTTGATACAAATGTTCAAAATATTGTTAGCACTCATTGCTGAACTAGCCACTAGAACTTGTTATTTGGTAAGTGTGTATCACGGTAAAACTTGGGTTTAGAAACATTTTGATAATTTTGGTTCAGTAAAGTTTCCTTTGGAAATCTCTTAGAATTTATTTTGTGTGATAGAACATTATTTTGAGAAAAGACTCAGACTTCCCTAAACAGCAGAAAGTTTCGGGCACCAGAACCATACTTGGAAGAACCATACTTTCAACCAGTTTGCACATTAGAATCTCCTGAAGAGTTATTAGAAAAATACTGATGGCACATTTATTCCTAGAGATTTTTACTTAATTGGTATAAAGTAGAGTTTGAGCATCTTTTAAAATTGTGCTCCCAGATGATGCTATTGCACTGCCAAGGTTGAGAAGCACTAAAAATATGGGGATGGCTTACTTAATAAGGAGGCATCTATCTGTTTTGCTGTGATTCTGTTTGGTCAAATATTCTTCCTACATTTGTTTTTTAAGATTTATTTTATTTATTTGAAAAGGAGAATTAGAGGGAGAGAGAGAGAAACAAAGAGAGAGATATCTTCCTTCTGCTGGTTCACTCCCCAAATGGTTACATTATTATTGGTCAGGATGGGCCAGGCCAGAGCCAGGAGCTTCTTGCAGGTCTGCCTCATGGGTGCAAGAACCTAAGGAATTAGTCTGTTCTCCACTGCTTTCCCAGGCAAGTTAGATTGGAAGTACAGCAGCTGGCACATGAACTGGTGCCCTTGTGGGGTGCAGGGGCTGCAGGCAGTGGCTTAACATGCTATGTATGCCACAACGCTAGTCAAATATTCTGTCTTCTGAGTTTCCCTATTTTTTTTTATAATTTGGTACATATTACCTAATTTGACAGATTAATTTTTAGCAAGTAGGTCTTGAGCTCCAGAAGATACCCTTTGCATCATAAAGCAAAATTATTTGCTTATTTATTTTTAGTTTGAGAGAGCCCTCCCATCTGCTGGTTCACTCTCCAGATGTTCTTAATTGCTGGGGATGAGTCAGGGAAAGCTGAAGAGCAGTGCTGGGAAATCAGTCTGTGTCTGCCATAAGAGTGGCAGCGACCCAGTTATCTCTGCCTTCTGCAGGTGTTTTAACCACTAGGCTAAATGCCCTTTTTTGTCTTTTAGTTGTTGTATCAGTTTTACTTCTCAATTTAGCATTATAGTTGGTATCTCACAAACTAAAACTCTAGTTTACCTTAAAAATTGTGTGTGTGTTTTTGTGTGTGTGTGTGTGTGTGTGTGTGTGTGTGTTTTTCCAGGTACACCCTTTGATAGTAGGCATTGTAGTGTGGTGGATTAGGCTGCTACTTGTAATATCACATCATAACTTGAAAAGATTGTTCATATCATGGTTTCTCTGCTTCTGATTCAGCTTCCTGTTATTGGGCCTGGGAAACAACAGATGATGGCTCAAGTACTGGGTCCCTGCCACTCACCGGGAAGACCAGGGTGGAGTTCCTAGCTCCTGGTTTTGATATGACCCAGCCCCGGCTGTTGAAGCCATTTGGGGAGTGAATTAGCAGATGAAAGATTTTTCTGTATTTCTCTCTTTTTCGCTCTGCCTTCCAAATGAATACCTAAATCTGTTTTTAAATACATTAAAAAGTAAATGCTTTGAGCAAAGTTCTTATTTTGCTATATCCCAGAAGCCCCCCACCCCCTTTTTTAATAAGATTTATTTTATTTTTTTGAAAGAGTTAACAGAGAGGTAGATGCAGTGAAAGAGGTCTTCCATCCACTGGTTCACTTCCCAGATGGCTGTAATGGCCCGAGCTGCGCTGATCCGAAGCCAGGAGCCATTAGCTTCTTCCGGGTCTTCCACATGGGTGCAGGGACCCGAAGACTTGGGCCATCTTCTGCTTTCTCAAGCCATAGCAGAGAGCAGGATCAAAAGAGGAGCAGCTGGGACTAGAACCAGTGCCCATATGGGATGCTGGCACTTCAGGCCACAGCGCCAGTCCCGCCCCAGGAGCCCTTTCAACAATGTTTAGTACATGGTAGACACTGAACAAATAATAAAAATTCAAACATTAGACTGGTATATGGCATAAAATGAGTTTATATGTGTTGTGTGTGTCTCTTTTTATTTTTATTTATTTATTTATTTATTTTGACAGGCAGAGTGGACAGTGAAAGAGAGAGACAGAGAGAAAGGTCTTCTTTTGCCGTTGGTTCACCCTCCAATGGCCGCCGCGGCCAGCGCACTGCGGCCGGCGCACTGCACTGATCCGATGGCAGGAGCCAGGTGCTTCTCCTGGTCTCCCATGGGGTGCAGGGCCCAAGTACTCGGGCCATCCTCCACTGCACTCCCTGGCCACAGCAGAGAGCTGGCCTGGAAGAGGGGCAACCGGGACAGAATCCGGCGCCGCGACTGGGACTAGAACCCGGTGTGCCGGTGCCATAAGGCAGAGGATTAGCCTAGTGAGCCACGGCGCTGGCCATGTGTCTCCTTTTTTTAAAATAATATGGAGATTGTGCCATGTTGCTACTTGTACTGTCTTGTTATTTTTAGTGACTACAAATTCCATAATTTATTTAACATGATTATTACTTCCAGGGGGCTGGCATTTGTCACAGTGGGGTAAGCTGCCAGGTCAGTTGAATTTGGTTTCTCCACTTGTTAATCTAGCTCCCATCTAATGCCTCTGGGAAAGCAGCAGATGATGGCCCCAGTACTTGGGCACTTGCCACCCTCTTAGGAAATCCAGAAGGAGTTATTGGCTCCTGGCTCTGTCTCCCCTTGAAATAAATAAATCTTTAGAAAAGATTTTTCAGTCTTGAGCAATTACATTATGGCACTTTTAGTTTATATTTTTGTGCTCATGTATTAAGTTTTAATCAGGGGGACTGGCGCTGTGGTGTGGTGAGTAAAGCTGCTGCCTGCAGTGCCGGCATCCCATATGGGTGTCAGTTCAAGTCTTGGTTGCTCCTCTTCCTATCCAGCCCTCTGCTTTGGCCTGGGGAAAGCAGTAGAAGATGGGGGACTGCACCCACGTGGGAGACCTGGAAGAAGCTCCTGGCTCCTGGCTTTGGATTGGCCCAACTCTGGCAGTTGTGGCCATTTAGGGAGTGAACCAGTGGATGGAAGACTTCTCTCTCTTTTTGCCTCTGCCTCTCTGTAATTCTGACTTTCAAATAACATAAATCTAACAAAAAAAAGTTTTAATCAGTATTGCTACTTATGTCTGCCAACAATAGAAGGTCTGTTTCTGCATATTCTTGTTAGTGTAGTGTTATAAAACATTTAATCTCTAGCTAATGGTTTACATTAAGTTTGTCTTTTGACTTTGATTTTGGTACATTTCTCATGTACAAATGTAAAGTTAATTATGTGATTTAAAATTAACTTTTTAAAAGGTTTCTGTAACACTTTAACATGTAAAAACATGTTAGTTTTGTGTTCTTGTGTTTTTGTTTTTAACATTTAAATCTTTATCTTAAATTGATTTTGGTAGAAAGGGTAAAATTCAGCATCTTTTTGATTAAGTTTACAGTTATTCCAACAGATGACTATAGTCATTGTAATATTTATTGAGCAGTCCAATATTCTGATGTGTCATTAATTGCTGGCTTTTTATGTCTTCTTAATTCTGATTCCTCCTGGTCCAGTGATTGGTTTCTTACCATTACCAAACTAGCTTTGCTTTTATATGTAGGTGGGGCCAGTAGTCCTCCTTTATAAACCTCTTTTCCAATTTTAGTCCCTTTGACAAGATGTTTATAAAGCTCTTATTAATATACATCATAGTTTGGATTCAAATTGTAGAGATTTATTTATCTGAAAGAAGGATCTTTCATCTACTGGTTCACTCCTCTGCTGGCCACACAGCCAGGTGTGGGCCATGCCAGAGCCAGGAGCCTGGAGCTTCTTCTGGATCTCCCATGTGGGTGGCAGGGACCAAGCGTTTGAGCCATCTTCCGTTGCTTTTCCAGGCCATTTGCAGGGAACTAGATCAGAGGTGAAGCAGCCAGGACTCAAACTGGTGCCTATATTGGATGCCAGCGTTGCAGACAACAGCTTTATCTGCTACGCTACAGGTTTTTGTTTGTCTTTTAAGTTTATATTTATTTACTTGAAGAATGACGGATTTTCCTGTCTGCTGCACTGTGATGAAGCTAGTTAAGCCATGGCCTGCAGCCCCTGCATCCCTTATTGGCACTGGTTTGAAACCTAGCTGCTCCTATTCTGATCCAGTTCTCCCTGCTAATGAGCCTGGGAAAGCAGTGAAGGATGGCTCAGGTCTTTGGGCTCTGCACCAGTGTGGGAAATCTGGAAGAAGCTTGTGGCTCCTGGCTTCAGCCTGGCCCTGCCCTGCCTATTGTGGCTATTTGGGGAGTGAACCAGTGGTTAGAAGATCTCTGTCTCTCCTCCTTTCTCTGTAACTCTGCCTTTCAAATAAAAATAAAAAGAAAGAATCTTCTATCTTGTGCTTTACTCCACAGATGCCCACAATAGCCAGGGATCAGCCAGGCTGAAGCCAGGAGATGGGAACTGTAGCTGGTCTCCCAAATGGGTGACAAGTGTTTTTTTTTTTTTTTTTTAAATAGTTTTTTATTTGAAAGGCAGAATTACAGAAAAGCAGAGGCAGCGAGAGAGATCTTTCATCCATTGGTTCACTTCCTAAATCACCACAACAACCAAAGCTAGGCTGATCCGAAGCCAGGATCCAGGAGCTTCTTCCAGGGTTTTCACATGTGTGTTGGGCCCCAGGGACCTGGAGCATCTTCCAATTCTTTCTTAGATGCATTAGCAGGGAGCCAGATTGCAAGTGGAGTAGCCAGAACTTGAACCAGCACCTTTATGGAATGCTGGTGCTGTAGGCACCACAGCACCAGCCCCCTTAGCAAGTATTTGAGCCATCTTTCGCTGCCTCTCAGGATGTGCAGTACCAGGAATCTAGATAGTGGAGGAGCCAGGACTGGAATCCTCCACTCTGCACTCCAGCAGAGGATTCGGAAGTCCCTCCTAGCAGCTTAAACCACTGTACCACAGCGCTTGCTCCTACAGTAGTCTTTTTTTTCTTTTTTTTTTTTTTAAGATTTTTATTTTATTATTTATTTGAAAGAGTTATAGAGAGGCAGAGGCGGGTTGGGAAGGTGGGTTTCCATCTACTTGTTCACTCATCAAATGGCTGCAACGGCCAGAGCTGGGCCGATCCAAAGCCAGGAGCTTCTTCCAGGTCTCCCACATGGGTGCAGGGGTCCAAGCACTTGGGCCATCTTCTGCTGCCTTCCCAGACCATAGCAGGAGCTGGATAGGAAGAGAAGCAACTGGGACACCAACTGGTGCCCATATGATGCCACAGCACTGTTCCCTGTACAGTAGTCTTTTAAAGCATGTTTTTCTTTCCAAGAATGTGTATACTTGTCATTGGTCCACACTAATTTATTGTAAAGAAAAGAGTTATTTCTCCTAGGTAATTTTTCTCTTTTAAACAGATAACTTGAATAAAGATTAATTCTACATTAAAAGGGAAGGAATAAAAACAAAGAGGAGTAGTGCTTCCTTCTTTGTCCTTGATTGTGATCAGTATGTATTAGCACATTATGAGTTAAAAGAAGTCTGGATAAAAGGCAAAACAGATTGGATACAAATTAATGTTTATCTGATTGACTTGAGCATCACTTTGTTTTTGTGGTACACAGAAGTATTAACAGCAATTTGAGAAGTAATACCTGCATTCATGCTGAGGTGCTAGCTACCATTTTAGATATTTTTAAATGATGAAATTTGTATAATAAACATAAAACCAACTTTTTAAAGAATATGGGAAACATTAAAAGGGAGATCACTTGTACTTCCACTACCTGTTACTCTGACATGACCATTCTAACCATTTAAATGTTTGTTGCAGATTTCTTTTATAGTTTCATTAGGTTGTATACACAATTTGTATAAAACTCTTGTTGATTTCTTTTATAGTTTTTATTATGCTGTAGATACAGTTTGTGAATTATGACTTCAGATTTTTGCATCAAAATAAAATTTTCATGTCATTTCATGCTTTTTTATGTGTATCTTGGGATAAATGTGCTAGCAGCAGCATTTCTCAAAGTTAGTCCGGGGACTCTAGGGGTTTCTAAACTTTTAGAAGGTCTGTGAGTTCACACTGTTTCATAATTAATGGTGGATATTATTTGCCTTTTTTACTTTGTTTTAAAGAAAATTTTTTTGAAAGGCAGAGTTAGACAAATATCTTCCACTTCAGGTTCACATGGCTGCAATGAAGCCAGGAGCTTCCTCCAGGTCTTCGCATGTGAGTGCAGGGACCCAAACACCTGGACCATCCTCTGCTTCTCTCCCAGGCACATTAGCAGGGAGCTGCATCAGAAGTGGAGCAACTGGGATTTGAATCAGCTCCCATATGGGATGCCAGTGTTGCAGACAATGGTTTTATGTTCTACGCCACAATGCCTGCTGCCCTTTTTCACTTTTTTTTTTTTTTTTAAGATTTATTTATTTATTTGAAAGAGTTACACAGAGAAGAGGCAGAGACAGAAAGAGAGGTCTTCTGTCCGATGGTTCACTCCCCAATTGGCCACAATGGCCAGAGCTGTGCTGATCTGAAGCCAGGAGCCAGGAGCTTCTTCCGGGTCTCCCATGAGGGTGCAGGGGCCCAAGGACTTGGGCCGTCTTCCACTGCTTTCGCAGGCCATAGCAGAGAGCTGGATCAGAAGTGGAGCAGCTGGGTCTCAAACCGGCATCCATATGGGATGCCGGTGCTTTAGGCCAGGGCGTTAACCCACTTCATCATGGCACGGCCCCTTACTCAAATGTACAGTGGAATTTTTCAGCATCTGTGTAAGATGTCATCAAGCAGATTGAATGCAAGAGCACTTACGAAAATCTAGCAGTCTTGAAGTCAACTATTAGAGGGAGAAATCTTCCCTCTGGTTCATTCCCCAGTGGCTGCAATGGCCAGAGCTGGGGCAGGCTGAAGCCATGAGCTAGGAGCTTTTTCCAGGTCTTCCACATGAGTGCAGGAGCCCAAGCACTTGACTGTCCTGCTGCTTTCCCAGGTGTATCAGCAGAGTTGGATCATAAATGGAGCAGCCAGAACACAAACCAATTCCCATGAGGGATGCCAGTGTTGGAGGTGGTGGCTTAAACTGCTGTGTTGATGCCCCCTTTCACCAAATTTTTTTGTTATTTCTTTAAAAAGCCATTATTATTTATGTTAACATGTAGAAAGTATTTATTAAAGAGTGTAAAAGGTTTGGGGCCAGCGCTGTGCAATAGTAGGCTAAATGTCTACCTGTGACACTGACATCCCATATGGGCATTAGTTCATATCCCACTTGCTCCTCTTCTGAACCAGCTCTCTGCTATGGCCTGGTAAAGCAGTAGAAGATGGCCCAAGTGCTTGAGCCCCTGCACCCGCATGGGAGACCCTGAAGGAGTTCTTGGCTTCTGGCTTCTGATTGGCCCAGCTGTGGCCATTTGGGAGAGTGAACCAGAGAATTGAAGACCTCTTTGTCTCTCCCTTTCTGTAATTGCTTCTCAAATAAATCTTAAGAAGAGTGTAAGGACTTCTGAGACCAGATGTTTGAGAACTGCTGATAAATAGTACATAGTGTGAAAATTTTATTTGGATTAAAAGTATGTGGCCATTTGATTTTGTTTTTATGCTAGTATCTTGCTGACAAAGTGTAGAATACATATATTATTTGTGTTATGACATTGCATCCAGGGACTGATATTTCTGTTCTTGAATTAAAATAGGCATTAGATTTTTTTTTTTAAATAGTAACTTCATTTTGTTATTTTTTTTTTCTCCAGGCAGCTGAGTATGTCCCAGAGAAGGTGAAGAAAGCTGAAAAGAAATTAGAAGAGAATCCATATGACCTTGATGCTTGGAGCATTCTCATTCGAGAGGCACAGGTTTAGTGATATAGGATTACATTTCCTTCTCTATGGGTCCAATCACACTACTTGGTTCAACAGTAAATACTATTTTCATAATCCTAACTTTGTAAATGCTGATTATTGGTTTTCAATTTTAGAATCAACCTATAGACAAAGCACGGAAGACTTATGAACGCCTTGTTGCCCAGTTCCCCAGTTCTGGCAGATTCTGGAAACTGTACATTGAAGCAGAGGTTAATATTTTATTTTATTTTTTCTTATATAGCATCTGATGGGGATTACAGCATACACTGTAGTAATAGAAAGCAAATTAGGAACATAGCACAAGTAAGACAAGGAGGATTTAAATGTCTCTTGCCTTTATTTTTGTAAAATAGGTATGAAGGAGTAATTAAAATGCATTTTTGAAATTTGGGTCTTTTGCAAGCTGATGATTGTTGCATTTTGGAGTTGCAACAACATTAAAACAGTTTCAATGGTATTGGAGTGCTTTAGCCTTTTATTTACTTGTCATGTGTCAATTTATTGCCTCCTGTGTCATTTATTTAGAACTAATTTTTTTTTGTTGTTCCTACTTACAAACTAATATGAATGGGATTATGTGAAAATACAGAAATGTTAACTTAGTCTCAGGGTATTTGGAATGTTTGCTGAAATGAAATTTTTTTAAGAGAATTTAATATTTTAATTTTGTGAAAATGTATGGTTTGTCAGTGTAAAGCACTTCAGTATTTAAAGAAAAGATTTTGTAAGGTAAGGTTTACATTATAAAGGAATAATGTGACTCAAACTTACTTAGCAACAGGTTACCCTGTGATAGGTTTTTTTTTTCTTAATATCTGTTGAAATTTGAAGTCAGGCATGCTTATTTTAAAGAGTAAGAACCCCACTCTTGATTATGATTAGAAGAAAGATATTTTTCTAGACTGCAGTTCTCAGGCAAAATAATAATAAATCTTTAATACGTCAATAATAGTATGCACCAAGTGATCATTTTTAGATTATAAATTTATGGGATGGAATGGGTGAGAGAGAAATAATATTCACTTTAAACTGAAAACATCAGCTTTTTGTTATGTATTTATAATACACAGTATATTCCTTTTTAATTTAAATTAATAATATAAATTCTCAACATTATTAAGTACACTGCAGCCTCAACTTAACATTTCTGCATAAAGCTAAAATTTCATATTGTGGGTCTTTTTTGGACCTATTCAAAGGGCTGTAGTCACCAGCAGTACTAAAAAGCCTTCAGCATAACATAGTGTCACCTATATGATATCGCCTTAGAGCCAACAACAGATTTACATAGAGGCTACAGTGTACTCAGTATACTTGTATTATAGTTTAAATTGTTTTATTTTGTGTACTTACAGCAGGACAATAGCAGGAACATTTTGTGTGTGTTGTTTTTGTGTGTGTGGCTGTGCATATGGTCTGTGTGTTTGTGTGTTTGTGTGAGAGAGATTGTACCTTCTGTGGAGTCTGGTAGTTTAGCCCATGACTGTATCCTTGAGGTTTCATTGCCTATCCTGGAATCATGTCTGTGCTTCATATATTTAAGTCACCAGAGTAGACTGGCACGACATTCAACAGGTGAGGCCTGTCTGAAGTATGCTGAAGTCAGTGCTGCTTCCTATTACTCAGTAAAGCAAGGAACCTGGATCACCTGCACCTGATCTGCGTTCTAGTTTCACTTTATAAACATACTAGCTTAAGTTCAAATTCATCAGAAGTGAACATGATACATGGTCGTTTTGGTATAATGAAGTAGTAGTTTCTAAGTTTTTAAAATTTCTATTTCTCCAGAATTTCTCCATGTATTTTATTGTGTTAAACTGAAATTGTCAAGTACTCTAATCTGTAATTATAAACACAATGAGTTGATTTCTTCCATTTCTTAGCTGTAAGATACAGACTGTTCTCAAAAAGAATTTGAAGAAAGAACATATTATTCTAAGGGACTGAAAGCTGTATAAATAACAGACACATTTCTTATAGTATTGTGGACTTGCTAGCAGTTACCTAATTTATTTAATTGGTAATGTTTGCATGTGTTTCTCTCTCTCTCTCTCTCTCTCTCTCACATACACACACATACACACAAACACACAGAAATATCAATGTATGTTCAAAAGACATGCAAATATATGTTTATATAAAACATCTTTGAGAATGATAAGGAATACAATGTGTACATAAAAATTTCATACTTCTGCTTGAGGACTTCAGATATTAAATTGAATGCTGCTTTCAGAAACATCCCTGATCTGTGTTTTTCTCTTTCTTGATTTGCTCTTTATTTTCACATTTTATACTTTCGTAGAATATGAGACGTTAAAGCTTTCTTTGATCATATCACTCAGTGTGGCCTTTAATATTTCTGGAGAA
Source organism: Oryctolagus cuniculus (assembly GCF_051225735.1). Lineage (NCBI taxonomy): Eukaryota > Metazoa > Chordata > Mammalia > Lagomorpha > Leporidae > Oryctolagus > Oryctolagus cuniculus. The sequence continues at coordinate 32,817,261 of NC_142867.1, forward strand.
GACACATAACCTACTTAATACATTTTAAGAAACGGAAGTGATAATAAGAATGTCTTTTCATTGAAAGTAATACTAACAGTGTTTCCTTAACATCCTGTATGCACTCTCAAAATAAAGTTTTGTTAATTCATTTGGTGTTAACTCAGTACTTGATGGTGGGAAAATTGAAATCTTTCAATTTTTTTTAATATTCAACTAAAACAGTTTGTATAAGTTAATTTTTTTCCTAATAGAAAACACATACATTGTAAATAACAAAAGGCAATTTACTTCCCCGAGACATTTCTGGTAATTCCTGCTTTAGTACAAAGTAACAAGAATAAAGTGGTTTTTAGAATTTTTTTTTAACTTTGGCCTGAACCATTCATTTAAAATGAGAGCATATTATAAATATGAAGACACTTCAGAAAATTTGTGGAAAAGTGTAACTAAATAATTGGTTTTCATGTAAAAAAATGTTGATCCATGCAGTTTTTAAAATCATGCATATTTTCCATGAACTTTTTGAAGATTCTGCATAACTTTGAAAAAGAAGTTAATGGTACATCAGTCTTTCTCATGCCAAAGAGAGTACCTGTCTACCTATGTGACGTTTTGGATTTTAATGGCATCCTTAATTTGCTTTTTTGTTTTGTTACACTATAGAAATTGTTGAAAGTAAAATTCTCTTGATAACTAATGAACAGGCTTTTAGAACCAATTTCTATATATTTAGAAAATAAGTACATAATTTCTAAATTTAGGTCAAATTACTTGGGTATATTGTAGGAGATCACGTTTTGTCTCAAGTCCCTGAAATGTATTGCTTTACTCTTGGATTCTAAAACCACTGTTTCACATAATTTAATATCATCATAAGAGTAAACTTCTTGAAAGTGATATAATTTTCAAGTACAGAGCTTAAATATGATACAAAGCTATGGTGTAAACTGTGGTATGAAGCTACTTTTGCTGCTTCTTGGTCTTAAGGAAACAGTAATCTTCCACTCTTTAATTCTTTGTAGATTCCTACAATGCAAATAAGTATATTTTTGAAGTTAAGACTTCAACAACTTAAGACTTAAGGGGATTACCCCACCAGTGCCTCAGTGCTTTTTTTTTTTAATGCTTTTTATAGTGATCACATGGTCACTATCACAAAATTGAGAAAACCTATACAACTTTTTCATCTTTTAAATCTCCCTCTTCTGTGGTTTCTGTAGCTTTTCATGTAATTAATCAGTGTAACATCACCAGCTACATTATATTCTGTTAGATGTTACTTATATTGAGTTAATCCACATTCATAGGAAATTTTCCACTGAAGGATGTTCTTTATTGGTAGCTGAAAGAAACGAAGAAAGTAATACTGCTGGTAATAGCAACAATGTATCTTGCTGTTTGTGAAAGTTGTAATCCTTTAATAAAAGTATATAGTGGATTGATTGCTTTTATTTAAAAATTCTTTTTCATATACTTGATTTATCTTTTCCTTGTAAGTACTAGGTTGTGAAATTTACATTTCAATTTTTAAAAATGATCTATCTTCTTGGGAAAAAGAAGTTAAAAAAATAAATTTTCTTCTTGGGAAATGGAAGTGAAATTCCATGATGGAACATGAGTGACTTAAATTGAAATAAACTTATTCACTGTTGATACTGTTTTAATGCCTTTATCTAGCAGTTAAACTTACTGTATTACTATGTTGTGTGTATATTGAACAATGTGATTTTACAATGCAGATAAAATTATTACATAATATATTTTATATAGGTTATGATTTTTATACTTCAACTTGCAGCCTTTAAAAAAATCTGTACTCTTTTCTTATTGATCTGCACTTTTCCTGTTCGTAATAAATGTTGGTCCATGTCTGTGTGATTATTCAGATATTTCTCTAGATCTCAGTGTGCTACAAGTTCTTGAATGCATACCTAAATGTAGAGTAGAGATGTAAAAGAAAACAGGAAGTACTTGTCAACACAACCGTTCAGCTATCTCAGAGTACTTCAGATAACTATAGTACTATTTGATAAGCAAAGAAAATATTTACACGTTCACTGTTAAGTAGGAAACTTTTAGCTTGTATTCAAGTATCTTACTCCAGTTTTTTTTCTCTGTCCCTTTTTATAGCAAAGATGTTTTGGTGTTGTCACTTCTAACATAATCTATATACCTTCTCCCCTTGGGGCCTTTTTTCTTCACTCAAGGCATTTCATACTAAAACTGTTTGCAAGGGGACATAATCACTTAAATAACAAAATTTCCTTAATAAAATCTTTGGTTTTCTAATCTTTATATCTTGGTAATTTATTGTGAAATATAGCCATTTATTTTCAAGCAAAGTACTCTGCTGGACAATCCGATTGCTTTTGTATCCTTCCGTTTTTAGAAAGCAAAACTATAATCACAAATCTGGAAACATTAAAAAATACAATCATTGTATTTCTTCTGCAAATAATTTTGAACTTGACTTTATATTTGTTCTTTTGTGTAATGAAACCTGTGATATATTCTGAAAACACATTCTGGGATGGGTCATCTCTAGATTAGGTTTATGATAAACAGTACATTATGAAATTAAAGACTATGATCATGTAGTTTGAATTTTCCACAGACAGTAATGTTTTAGCCTAAATTCCTTGTATATAATGTAATAGCAATACATAATATATAGTACCTACTTTTCACATTATTTAAAAATATTAGCATGCAATACTTGTATTTTTCATGGGATACAGAGTAGTATTTCACACAGGGTAAATCAAACAAAATAGGCAATTTTTCCATTTTTTTTCTTGGTTCTTGAACCCTGCCAACTCCCCTCTCTTAGTTCTTTATACAGTATATAATACATTATTGTGAACCTTAGTCACCTTATTGTTTTAAGGAACACTAACACTTGTTATTTATTTTTTTGAATATTTATTTATTTATTTAAAAGAGTTACACAGAGAGAGAAGGCGAGACAGAGAGAGAGGTCTAACATCCACTGGTTCAATCCCCAATTGGCCACAACATCCGGAGCGGCGCTGATCCAAAGCCAGGAACCAGGAGGTTCTTCTGGGTCTCCCACATGAGTGCAGGGGCCCAAGGACTTGGGCCATCTTCCACTGCGTTCCCAGGCCATAGCAGAGAACTGGATCGGGTGTGGAACAGCCAGGACTCAAACCGGTGTCCATATGGGATGCTGGCGCTGCAGGCGGCAGCCCCTGCACTTGTTAGTTTTTACTGTTTTGGTACCTGTTATCCCACCTCTCTGGCCTTTCCCCCACACCCTTCCCAGCCTTTGGTAATCACTGTTCTAAGTTCAGGTCAGCTGTGTTTTTTTTTTTTTTAAACTTTACACATTAATACTTAGTTTTGAAAAGATAATGGGCTCTGTAGTCATTAAGATCCACAAGGATTAATTTTATTACCACCCTACCATCACTATCTCAAGATGTTAAAGATAGGTTCCCACATAGCAGCCATGAACAGAATAAGAATTAGTATACTTAAGATCTTTATCATATTACAGAAATAGAAACATACATATTTGGAAATTAATACACAAAACCTTTTGGGATGTCTGAAAGTTTGAGTTCTAATCTGAGTTTAGGGGAATAATGTGGCAATTGATCTGCCCTTAAGAAAAATAAAAGGCAAAAGCTCAAATATTTCCTAATTTGTTCATTTTTATTTTGTTTGGTGTGTCAACTTTGAAATAGTTCTTTTTGAGTCTTGTTCAAGGCAATACTAAGAAATGAAAATGTCTAAAAATACCACCAGTAACAGCTATCAAAAGCAGCACCTTTAAATGTGACTAATACAATTTATTGACTTGTAAATGATTTCTTTGTAAACTTTTACTAGATTTTAAAAAGATTAATTTATTTATTTGAAAGGCAGAAATACAAGGACAGAGACCTTCCATCCACTTGTTCACTCTCCAAATGGCTGCAATGGCTGGGGCTGGGCCAGGCCAAAGCCAAGAGCCAGGAGCTTCTTCCAGGTCTCCTACTTGGGTGCAAGTGCTTTGGCTATCTTCCACTGCTTTCCCATGCACATTAGCTGAGAGCTGGATCGAAGTAAAGCAAGCAGGACTCGAACTGGTACCCATATGGTATGATGATACTGTAGGCGAAGGCTTAACCTTTTAACCTGCGGCTCTTAGCAGCCTTGTAGCAGAAAACAAAAAGTTAGTATAGTGGTGTAATGGGTTGAAGTTTAGATTTTTCCCTTCCAAATATCAGAATTTTCAACAATTTAAACAAATTGTGCATACTTTGAATACATGAGAAACCCAGCTCTGCTTTTCTATGGTTCAGGGACGCATAATGTGGTAAGTTTCACTATTGTGTGCCAGAGAACATTTATTTGGAAATACTAACCCATTAAATCCCATTAAATTCTCAATTCTGCAAATACTTCAACAGCATAGATGTATTTCAAAGCTGTCATTAAGTGGTATGTATACTTGTTGTTCAACTTAAGGCTTTATAGGTATACTTTATAATGGATAATGGGGCATAATAGGTTAAATGATAAAAAGAGATTATATCAAAGACAGGATTGGACTGTAGTTTGGGAATAATACATTAAAATGTAAGGTTACAGATACCAAATAAGATCTAGCCATTTGTAGTATTTCTAAAATGTAAATTTTGTGTGATGGGACATGTTTAATTGCACCAGTTTTTAAATAAATTTCACTTCTGATACCAATGACATTGCTGTAAATAATACCTTAATCTAAAGATTTGTATGTGGAAAATGGTCTTTTTTTGCAGTGATAATTTCTGCAGCTTTTTGTACTGGATTTGAACAAAAATGTTTTGGTCATTTCCTGACTGTTTTTTTTTTCATCCACCAAACTCAGTGTTGTAAACATAACATATTTAAAGTTGAAGTGGACATTGGGGTGGGGGGGGTGTTTGTTGTTAAGATTTATTTATTTGAAAGGTAAAGTTGCAGAGAGAGAGCTTCCATCCACTGTCTCACTCTCCAAGTAGCTGCAACAGCAGGGCTGTGCCAGGCCAAAGCCAGGTGACAGAAGCTGCTTCTGGGTATCCCATGTGGGTGCTGGGCCCAGGCATTAGAGCCATCTTTGGCTGCTTTCCCACAGGTGTATTAGCAGGGAGCTGGATCAGAAGTGGAGCAGTTGGAACTCTAACCAACACCCATATGGGATGCTGGCACTGGGCTTAAGCTGCTGCAACACAGCCTGGCAATGTGTCCGTTTCCTAGCTTGTTCTTTATACTTTATCAAAATAATAAACTTGAAGGTATCTGCTGTGATTGATAATATCGTGGTTACTATTTCTTAGATCCAGGGAGCCGGCGCGTGGCTCACTTAGTTAATCCTCCGCCTACGGCACTGGAACCCCATATGGGTGCCGGGTTCTAGTCCCGGTTGCTCCTCTTCCAGTCCAGCTCTCTGCTGTGGCCGGGGAAGGCAGTGGAGGATGGTCCAAGTGCTTGGGCGCCTGCACCCACATGGGAGACCAGGAGGAAGCACCTGGCTCCTGGCTTCAGATGGGCATAGCTCCTGCTGTAGTGGCTATTTGGGGGGTAAACCAATGGAAAGAAGAACTTTCTGTTTCTCTAACTCTGTCCAAAAAAAAAAAAAATCCATAGTTAGGGTTAGAGTTGTCATATTCTTAGGTTTCAAACCAGATTTCCAGGGGCCAGCACACACAGCAGGTTAAAGCCCAGACCTGTAGCGCCAGCATCCTGTATCGGTGCTAATTCAACTCCAGGCTGTTCCATTTCCCATCCAACCATCTGCTGTGGCCTTGGAAAGCAGTAGAAGATGGCCCAGTGCTTGGGCCCCTGCACCCGCGTGGGAGACCTAGAAGAAGCTCCTGGCTCCTGGCTTCGGATCAGCCCAGCTCTGGCTATTGGCAACCATTTGGGGAGTAAAGCAGCAGATGGAAGACCTCTCTCTCTGCCTCTGTCTCTATCTCTGCCTTTCAAATAAGTAATAAATCTTAAAAAAAAAATTTTTTTTTCTTACTCCATACTCTAAAAATTGGATGAATGTTAAACATTGAGTCAGACGATCTCTTGAGAGGTCCCAAGTATTGTGAAAGTATTAGTGAGCAGGGGACTGTGTTAAAGAATTAACTGCAGCTTATTGTGTTAGTGAACTTGTACCTTCTAGAAAATTTTAAGAAAGTCATGTCTGATGTATTTGCAGTTTTTTATTGAAGTATTACCAGAATCTCAACCTTGGAAGTTCTCATTCTTTGAGGAGTGTGGAATGGAGTGTTAACACAAAGAATTAGGTAGGTCTAAAGTATACTAGGTTTTAATTCATTACTCAAATTTTCACTAAGAAGAAAGGTTTTGTTTCACAATCATTTCACCTATTGAAAAACATTTGAGTATTTCCATAATGGCTTCTGAAAGTTTAAAAATAAGACATGATTACTAATAAATGATATTTTTAGGATGGTTTTTCCAGATACTACATCCTAAGCACTATGGTATTTAGAAAGTTTTCTAAGTTTTATTGTTAATTGCTGCCATAACTATCAAGTGCAGTGTTGTAGAAAGGAACTGAAAGTACTTTGAAGCAAAAAAAAGTCAGTAAGATAACTTCCCCTCTACTTGTATAATTAATTTAGTTCTCTCATTGATGATTTTCTTTATTAGTTTTGTCTATTTTGCAGTTAGAATTTTTGAAGGTTTTGTGGTTCTCAGTTGGGATATATTAGGTGCGAAAAACCTTTGAAAATTTGTTATGTGCATTGTCAGTATTTATATTAAAGTTACAAACTCCAGATACCAGATCACATCTGTTGTGTTATGGGTTGAATAGCAGGTAATAACTTTTGGTGATTGCAAACTGACCTTTTTTAATTCGAGCACTTTTTAATCAAGCATTTTGAACTCTTACGGAATTTTTTAGCTTCTAAAAGTGAAGGAATACTGTAAATAACTTCATTTATACATGATACTAGTTTTTATCATTTTTATAAATATTTACTTTTTGAAAGAGTTACAGATACAGGGAGAGACAGAGAGAACTTCCATCCTCTGGTTCACTCCTCAAGACCTCAAAGTCCAGGGTGGGGCCAAGCCAAAGTCAGGTGGGGCCAAGCCAAAGTCAGGAGCCAAGAGCTTCTTCCAGGTCTGCCATGTGAGTGCAGAACCCAAGCAATTGGGCAATCTTAAGCTGCTTTCCCAGGTCTATATGGGATGCTGGCTTTATCATTTTGACATGCTTCATCAGTCTTTTTCTGAAGGCAATTGATTGGATTGCATACATCATGGACTTTGATGTGTTTCCTAATAAAGATATTCTTAGACATAACCACAGTTAACAAATTCAGAAATACATCGTAAGTAGCATACTTTTTCTGTAGCCTTTTGTTTTACTTTCATTGTAGTAAAGCCCTTTATTGCCAATTACTTCTGAATCAGTATCTAATCCATGATCATTATATATATATATATATATGTATGTATGTATAAAATTGTCATTCTTCAGCTTGCTTTGATGTGGAACAGTTAGTCTTTAAATGTTTGCTGCTTCCTCATTAGGTTATATATTTTAACTGAAAAGCTTCAAAAATGGTTCTGTGTTATTAATTTGCCTTATCCAGAAAGAGAGTGATATTAATTTCCCTCTTAAAGGTGATGGCAGGTTCGATGACTAACTAGTTTAGCAGTTTCTCCACTATATAATTTTTTTGTGATTAGTAGGAAAAGTAGGATATATTTTTAAGACTCGAAATAGCCAATTTCCATCAAACCACTGGCTATCCTATGTTGAACCTAATGATTCTTATCTAAACCAGTGATATTTTCCCGTGAAATTAGTGTTTTCCGGTTGTTTATGGTTAAGAGTAGATTGGTACTCTGGTGCAGTGTTAAATCATGTTACTTACGTTTGAAAACCCTTAGAAAGTACTAGATTCCCCTCCCTAAGTTTTTTTTTTTTCCTTAAGTTACTACTGAGTGTAGTTAAGACAGATGATCTATAGGATTTTATTGGGTTTTGATCACAGTAAATTTATCTATAAAATCATTCAATCTGTGCTATCAATTCTCAAAAATCATGAGGAAGAAAACTTTAAAAATAGGTCCCTTATTAGATTCTATAAAAGCAAATTTTGAAAAGAACTGCTGTGGGTTACAGAAAGGAAATTATCTTTTGACCTACTTAGTTTGTGAAATGGAAATTATTTCCTAGAATTTACATGTCTTTTAGAAATCTGATTGACTTTAGAAACGATGAGAAAGTGGATCATGAATTAGCCACCTAGGTTCAGTATTTTGCTCTTCTGATAACACTGGATTATCTGATTAAATACAATTTACTGTTTTTGTATGTATAACCCTTTTTTAAATGTTCAGTTTTTCTGATATTTGGAGGAGTTAACTAGCTTTCCTAAATTACCAAAATTAAATTTAAACAACTGAGAGGTAAGTGGGAAATTTGAGAGCTTATGCCCACTTAATGCTAATTCTTTGATCTAGGCTGCTCATAACTAGCCACTATGAGATACCTACAATATAGTTGTGGAAGTAGCTATATAGTAGGCGTATTTTTACAAAAAGATTTATTTATTTATTTGATAAAGTTACACTGAGATAGTAGGAGAGGCAGAGAGAGAGAGAGGTCTTCCATCCACTGGTTCACTCCCCAATTGGCCGCAATGGCTGGAGCTGCGCCAATCCGAAGCCAGGAGCCAGGGGCCTAAGGACTTGGGCCATTTTTTACTGCTTTCCTAGGCCATAGCAGAGAGCTGGATCAGAAGTGGAGCAGCCGGATCTCGAACTGGTGTCCATATGGGATGCCAGCACTGCAGGCAGCAGTTTAACCTGCTAAGCCACAGTACTGGCCCCAACAGGTTTATAACTGAAGCCTCTTTTTCATTGCTCAGTAGTTTCTTGCATTCTTAGTTCTCTTAGTTTTGAGTGTATCAGATTTCTGGCATAGCATTTGAAAAAAATTTGTAGCTACTGGACAACTACATAAAGTCACTTTAATTGAATCTTCAACAAACCTTTTAGAAGATGGCAAAGTACAGTAACTTCCTTGCAGTCTAAAGTTTTTAATATTCTAAAATTCTAGTTGCTATTTTGTGTGTACCTCATTCATAAATATATATATATATGTTTGTCTATGTACTTGGGTCTAATTTCAAATAGGTGTTACATATAAAAGAAGCAAGTCTGCACTTTAAGACATTTATAAGAACACATTCTTTACTGTGAGAACAATTTTATTACCATTTTTGCTGTCTTATTTTAAATCAAGGCCAATGTTAAGAATCTGTATGCCTATTTATCAAATGGATGTCTTCATACTTTATACTATCTAAAGTATAGAAGTCTTTAAAATCAATTTTATGATAGGATAGACTATTTACTCTTTGTGATATGACTTAGAAAGAAGGTCATCATTTAGAATTTTTAAAAACTTCATTGGAAATGATGAAGTCAGGGACAGAACATCTAGCTATTTAAAAATATGAACAAGTATCTTGACTGCTAATGGGAAATCATATTTATTGAAACATTTACATTTCCAGTATGTAATTTATTTGTCAGTCTTAGGAGACTCAAGATAAACTTTTTGAGTATATCTTCAGGGTGTGTATGTCAGTGAAAACTGAGTTATCTTCATGCAGCTGCCTGAAACTGCTCAACTGATTTTAAGTAAACCATTATGTTATATCAAAATTTGTATTATATGCCTTTAAAACATAATTTGAAATTCTAAGAGTTCCACAATGAAAGAACTCTTGGATTTTACTTTAATGTATTTAGTGATGCTTATTATAAGAATTTATAGGTAGGAACAAAAGTTTATAAACTGTAGTTTGTAACTTTTAGGAGACTAAAAATATAAGACTAAAACCTGAGAAACTTCAGAAACTCAGCAACGATTTTATATTTGAAGGATTAGTCCTTAACAGCTCCCTAAAGTGATAGAGTTTCAGTGGAATGAAACTTAAAAAGATCTGTTGTATTTGCCTGCATATATTGACATAGAATTGCCCAAAGTGTTACTTTATTTTCCACTAGTAAAATGACTGAATTTTTTATTAAATTCTTTTTTAATTTATTTGACAGAGTTAGACAGTGAGAGAAAGAGACAGAAAGGTCTTCCTTCCATTGGTTCAGCCCTCAAATGGCCGCTATGGCTGGAGCTACGCCGATCCAAAGCCAGGAGCCAGGTGCTTCCTCCTGGTCTCCCATGCGGGTGCAGGGCCCAAGCACTTGGGCCATCCTCCACTGCCTTCCCCGGCCACAGCACAGAGCTGGACTGCTGGCACCGCAGGCAGAGGATTAACCAAGTGTGCCACGGCGCCGGCCCCAAAAGGACTGAATTTCAAAAAGATCATCTGGTACTTTTGTAGGCTCCACTATATTTGTTTATTTTCATAGGTTTTTATGTGGCCAGAGGTGTTCCTTATAAATCAAGGCAAGGAGGGGAAAATTGTCTTCCTGAATCGTTTCTAAAATTTTAACTTCTCAATATCTACTGAATGAATGTGTCAGAAGCTGTTAGATGTTATGAACACTAGTGGACACCTCAGCATAGGGATAATTGGTGCTTCAATAGAGAAAACAAAGGTCTGAAGTAGGTGTAGACAGACTCCCCAACAAAATGTTACGTGTACAGAGGCCTTAAGGTACAGAAAACATGTTTCTTTTTGAGGAGTTACCCTGATTTGTTGCTGTTGGTTCCTAGTATCTTAACAGACGATTTAAGATTTAATGAAATTTTTTTTAAGCTTAGAAAATATTAGTTTAATGGCCAATAGTTAAATCTAGAATTGCACCTAAAATGTTACAGGGAATAAAGTTGGAGTAAACCCATGAACATCTGCATTTAAAATGACTGAAGTCAATGTAATTTTGTTTTAGAAAAACCTTGAGATACCATTCATAGTTTTGTACCATTAATGTTACTCAAATGCATGTGAAAATTTAGAGGTTAGCTGGAATTTATTTTTATTTGAAAAGCAGAGCATGAGGACAAAAGATCTTGCCTGCTGATTCACTCCTAAATGTTCACACCAACCAGAGCTGAACCAGGCCAAAGCCAAAAGCTGGGAACTCAATCCAGACCTTCCCCATGGGTGACAGAGCTCTAAGTATTTCAGCCCAAGTACCTGGTGCCTCCAGGGGCGAACATGATCAGGAAGCTGGAATCAAAAGCAGAGCCAAGACTTTTACCCAGGCACTATTACAGGATGCAGGCATTCCAAGTAGTGATTTATTTAATGGCTGTGCCAAACAACCAGCCAAATTTTCATTCATTTTTTACTTTGGATTTCAGTCTTAAGAAACTAGTAGAGTTAAGAAGCTGTTAAAACCATTGTCTCTTTAATGGTGTTCATGTAGTTTGAGGTAAATGGGACATGAGTTGGTATAAGCTTCATTTTTTGAGAGTAACAACAAGCCTTTTCTAAGGAAAAAAATGGCTATTTTCTATATTACATAAAACTTGAGTAGCTTGCACCAAGCAGTTTGATTCTGAGATATTTTCATCATGAATAAAATCTACTAAATGCCAGTCCTAAGGGAACCACATTGTTATTGTCTTGCTCATCAGATAGCATACAGTTTCCAAATTGGCAATTCTACACAGAGCAATTGCTCATTTGTTATGTGAATTTTGTCAATGAAGCTTATTGAAAATTTCCCCTCTGTTTTGGTTAAATGCATAAGTCAGAATGCAAGTGTGTGCTAAAGGGACCAGATAAACAATATAATCACGAGGTTATAAGATACCAGTTTTTCACTGATTGTAGTATCAAAGGCTGAAATAAAACAAAGTCCTGAAACTAATGTCCTGATGTCTTCTGGTTATCTCTGAAATATGGTTAAAAATTAAAACAGTGGTTTGAAAAAATGTCAAAAAATAAGTTTGTGGATTTTTATCAGTTTCTAAATTTTCATTTCAAATTGTTGAGTTTTAAATCTCAAAAATGTTATATAAGGATTGCCTACATATGGGCAAAGTTCTGTGAGGAAGGAAATGTATCAGTGTTCATGTAGGCTGATTGATATTTCTTGTTAATAAAATGCTAATGTAATGAGTGAATATGAGAATACCTGTTTAAGTATAAAGTTTTGTGTGTAATATGTGCGCTGTAGATAATCCATATAGCAAAATTCCTTGTCCAGTCATACTGGCCATATTGATGTTTCTTCAGCTCATTCCAGACACATTCCCACTTGAGAGCTTTGCTTTAGTTGTTTATCTGGTCTAACATTGTTTCTCTAGATCGCTACTTAGCCTTCTTCAAATCTTTACAAAAGTGATCTTCTCAGTGGCTTCTACTGTGACCACCTATTTAAGATTGCCATCTTTATACCCTGTACTCCAGAGCTACTCATCTTTTACTGTGGTGTCCTTCTCCTGCATATTGCTTACTACCTTGTAATACACTAAACAGTTTACCTGTGATGCTTACAGTGTGTCTCCTTTGGGTATAGATCAGTTCAAGGAACCTAAACCAATACCTGGCATATATAGTAGCACTACAAATATTTGTTGGGAAAAATCTGCCGTGGAAATAATTGTATTTTTCAACTCGAATTTCTCGATATATAACAGTATTATTTTCACAATTAATATTGGAATTGCCTAATATCTTTACAGTTAACATAGGTTTAAAAAGTGTATTTTAAGTGTGTCATTGACATTTAGAATTACCTTAATATATACACAAGAGAAACGTTTTATTTCTTGAATTTTTATCAAATTCATAGCTATTACTAGTTTACTTGGAAGTGAAGTATCATTTTTTTAAAAAATGATTGCTTGTGATTCTGAAATGCTTTCTGATGAGTTAACCAGATAATTGAAGATAAATTACTGGTCGACTATAATAACTTTTAGACATTTACATTGGATTAAAATTTCTGAGATATGTTTAGGTGCATGTATCTGATAAAAAGTTGAATTTTCATGTATTGGCTTGTTAAATGTCACAGATTGCTTTGTCAAATTAGTAAAGTATAAACTAACTCTTGACAGCTTTGACTAGTACTATATGTTTGTATTTTTTTACATCTGATAGGTAGAAATTAAGATTAAAATATAAAATATAAACTTCTGTTTTAATAACCCATAAATTATATATATACTTTTTAAAAATATATTTTTTTCTTTTTTAATATTTTTAATTTATTTGAAAGTTAGAATTACAGAGAGGAGAGAGAGAGATGCTCCATCTACTGGTTCACTCCCCAAATGGCTGCAATGGCCAAAGCTAGCCAGGAGCTTCTTCTGGGTCTCCCACATGGATGGCAGGGGCCTAGGGACTTGGGCCATCTTCCACAGCTTTCCCAGGCACATTAGCAAGGAGCTGGATCAGAAGTGGAGCAGCCACTCACTGGATGCTGGTGCTGCAGGTGGCAGCTTATCTGCTGTGCCACAGCACAAGCCCCTATAGACTTATTTCCAAAAAATATAAAAGATAAATCTGGCTTTCAGTTTTAAATCAAACAGAATTCTGTGTTGAATTATGTTAACTTAGCATTTTGCTTTTTTTTTTTCTTATGGGTTTATTTTACCCAAACCTTTCATTACTAAGAAAAAATAAGCATTAAAAGTAAACTCGAGTTTCAAAGAACCTAATTATGCTTGGGAATCTAAATATATTTGTTTTTTTGATTTTCATGGTCATATTTTACCTTTAGAATTCAGTTTTTCTGTAGATGTTGGGTTTTAGGGTTTTTAGTTGTCTTTCGAGACAGTTTGCATACAAAATGTTTTCCTAATTTTTTTGTGTGTATCGATATGTGTATGTGTGTGTATTTGAAAGGCTTAATGATAATAAAATAGGCTGAGGGAGACTACTGAGTAGTATGAGCTAAGTTACACAGATCAGCACTCACTGGGGGCAACCAAGGCTGCTGGGCAGGATTGAGAACATCTTACAGGTATTGATGAACTGTCAGTATTGTGAGGAATTACCAGCCGAAACCCAATTAGGAGAGCAAGAAAAGAAACACAAGGACACAAGCAGAGCATCAAAACTTGTTTTCACTGAGAGTGTTTGCCTATTGGGAGAACTTGAGGTACAATTTTAAAGGCTTTTTAGGAGTTCAGATAGCAGTGAGGTGTCCAATGGGACATCCTATCTCTTTAAAGTTCTATGCACAAAAGGCTACATTCAGGGTGACAATGAACCAACCAGAAGTGAATCTGTACAATATGCTACCTGAGGGGACTGACAAAGTTGCTTTGGTGTGAGTAAAATGGAACAAGGGAAATTCTGAGTTGTTAAAACTGTTCCTTGCGTGGATTTGTGCAAATAGACATCACTCAGGTGGTTCAGAAAACCTCAACCCATGATTGAATGTAAGGTTGACTCATCCTGAATTATCCCTTAGGTGTCTTATAATAGCCTACTCAAAACTTTTTTTTTTAAAGATTTTGTTTATTCGAAAGAGTTATATAGAGAGAGGTAGAGACAGAGAGAAAGGTCTTCCATCCATTCCCCAGAAGGCCATAATGGCCGGAGCTGTGCAGATCCAAAGCCAGGAGCCAGGAGCCTCTTCCAGGTCTCATGTGGGTGCAGGGGCCCAAGCACTTGGACCATCTTCTGCTTTCCCAGGCCATAGAAGAGAGCTGGATCGGAAAAGGAGCAGCCGGCGCCTCAGGCCAGGGCTTTAGCCCCCCTGTGCCACAGCGCCAGCCCCTCAAAACTTTTCTGTAGGAATGCATTTGTCCTATGCCTCAACAAACGTGCACAAGTAATCTTGCAAGAAAGAATGTTCAGTTGTTATGAAGTAAACATACAGAAACAACATAGAGCAGAAACAGACCTACAAAGACAGACTTCAGAAACAGGATGAGTTCTGTAGCAGATTAGAGGCTAGTGAAAAAATTGGAGAACTGAAACAACTCATTGGAGCTTAAATTGAACATGAAAAAATGTTTAAAAGGTACAAAACTTGGAGTGAAAAGATGTCTGAAATTTTAAAAGTGGAGGAGTGACAATTTGAAAAAACACTGATGTTTCAGAATAAAAATCAACAGATTCAGGATGCTTTTTCAATTCTATTAATGATTTAACAAAATAATTACATTTAGACACATGAGAACGAAGCTAGAGATTAGAATAAAACAAAAAGCCAGATATAAAGAGAAATGACTTTTAGAGAAATGCCAGTTAGGTTGACAGCTTTTTAGCATTATCAAGGAAAGCTGGAAGATTGTGAAGTTGACCTCTTTAATTCACGCCTAAAGTTTTTGAACCTTGCTTTTTTGGTTTTGTTTACCAGTAAATTTTGGGACAAAAATTTTACAAGTACATGATAATTACATATTTTATGTGACCTCGTACATTTAAGTTCTTCCCCAAATTTGTTTATTACAGATTTAGAGCAATGAGTAGTTGTGTGCATGTCATCTCCATTTGTGTGAATATTTCTCTAGGTTAAATTTCCTTATAAAGGCATATGTGAGATTTCTTTCAATTTTCTACATTTAGTATTCAAAAGAGTTTATTTCCCCATGTCTTTTCCACATGATGTATTTGACATTTTTAAATTTTTGAATATTGGCGTAGAAAAGGTCAATATGTTTTTCTCTTTTAAAGATTTATTTATTTGTTTGAAAGGCAGAGTTACAGAGAGGCAGAGGCAGAGAGATCTTCCATCTGCTGGTTCACTCCCTATATAGCTAAAACTGCTGGAGCTGGGCTGATCTGAAGCCAGGAGTTTCTTTGCGGTCTCCCGCACAGGTGCAGGGGCCCAAGCACTTGGCCGCTTTTACTGCTCTCCAGACTAGCTGAAAGCTGGATCAGAAGTGGAGCAGCCAGGTCTCACACTGGTGCCCATAAGGGATGCTGGCACTTCAAGTGACTGCTTTACCCCCTATGCCACAGCATCTGCCCCTCATATGTTTTTGGTTTTTTTTTGTTTGTTTGGTTTTGGTTTTTTTGACAGGCAGAGTGGACAGTGAGAGAGAGAAAGGTCTTCCTTTGCCTTTGGTTCACCCTCCAATGGCCGTCGCCCGCATGCTGCGGCCGGCGCACCGCGCTGATCTGATGGCAGGAGCCAGGTACTTATCCTGGTCTCCCATGGGGTGCAGGGCCCAAGCACTTGGGCCATCCTCCACTGCACTCCCTGGCCACAACAGAGAGCTGGCCTGGAAGAGGGGCAACCGGGACAGAATCCGGCGCCCCGACCGGGACTAGAACCCGGTGTGCCAGCGCCGCAAGGTGGAGGATTAG
This sequence comes from Oryctolagus cuniculus, assembly GCF_051225735.1. NCBI lineage: Eukaryota > Metazoa > Chordata > Mammalia > Lagomorpha > Leporidae > Oryctolagus > Oryctolagus cuniculus. The sequence goes on from NC_142867.1 coordinate 32,833,439, forward strand.
CCTAGTGAGCCCCGGTGCCGGCCTCATATGTTTTTTGAAATATGGTTTGTATTTCCATTTTTCTTATGAGATTGAGCATTTCCTCTTATGTAAAGAGACTTTTAGATTTCTTTTTCTCAAAACTGATCATAGTCCATTTTCCTCTTTTTATTTTTTCTTACTTGAAAGAACACACTAGGGATGTTAAAGGAATTTCAGCATGATTTGCTATTTAGAAGATGAAGTACTTTTGATATAATGTTTGAATAGTGGGTTATCTTTATGCCTTTGCCTGTTTTCTAATGTCAGTGAAAGGAGTGATAAACATGGTTGACATGAGAGATCAATATTTTCCTTTGTTCATTTTGTGTTATTGGCATACTTTAAAATAGATTTTATATGATGTATGTCTGTTAATTGTGTTATTTTCCCCTGAAATTAATTTGCCTATAGAATATTTGAAAATTCTTGATTCAGATTACAAATTTTGTTAAACTACTCAATAAAATCATTTTATAGACTAATAGACATCAGCATCTTGCAGGCATCTTTCAAGAATCAAAAATACCTTTGAAGTGAGTTTTATGTGTAAGAGTTATATTTATAGCTGTATTAACATAACATTAAGCATTTCTAAGCCAGTTTCCGCATTGGTAATTAAGTAGTATGTGCATATTGCAGGGGACTAATACAGTGTAGGAGTAGTGGTCTGTACCTGCTCCTCTTCCCTTAGATTTAGAAAGTGATTAGGAAAGGATTGCCAGGAGCTCAGCTGCTTTGAGACACTGAGCATTTTCTTTTCCTGTTATTTTTTACATGCCATAGCTTCAAATAATCTATCTCCATTCACTATCAATTTTCTTTACATTTTAGTGACAGCATAATGACAGCCTTTTTTTTAATGTGGCAGGAGTTCCAGTACAATCTTTGTATTTTGTCTGTTAAAATCTTAAAGAATTTGAATTTCATGCTTTACCTTTGAAAAATGTCATCACAAAGATTTGGAGAAGGTAAAATATGAAAATACAAACCAAATATCTCAAATATTTTAAAGCAAGTTTAAATATAAATATAAATATAAAAAAAATATAGGATGCGCTTGTTAAGTCTTAAGTATAGACACATTTGGGGACATGAATCCAGGAATTTATGTAGTAAGGGAAGAATTTTTTAAGTAGCTAGCAGATTGGTTTGTAAATATTCTTGAGATAAATTACTTCAAATTTCAAATTAGGATTTAATGCACTGTAAGGGTCAAATTTTGAATTTTGGAGTGTTTCTATTATAAAGGAGGAGAAAATTCATATCAATCTTTATTCTTCTAGAATTTGATTTTTTTTAAACTGAATTTTTTTGGCTTTCATAAAGATGATTTGTAAGCTATGTCTTCTTTATACCTGTATTTTTTAAATCTCTAATTTCTTTTATGTTGCTGTTTGAATCAGTGTTATTTGGGAAATAAAAACCAAGAAAATTAATGGAAAATGGAATTGATTTAGGTATACACTTGGACAGATCTAAATCATGTGAAAATCTGATTTTCATAATCCATGTTAGGGTTTTCATCAGTTCTCCATTTTGTAAAATTATTTTATTCTTAACTGTATTACACTGATTATGCTTTCTATGCCTTTTTATTGGAGGGTGGTTTTTCAGTTAAGTAACAAGGATTACAAAACTCAAATGAACTTTCTGAAGAATTTCTACATTTATTTTTATATTCCTCTGATATTTAAAATAGTATAATATTATACCAATTACTTTTGAATATTTATGAATATGCAGTATGAGTATTTGCACACGAGTGCAAATAACTGGCACATTTTTATCCACATTAATTTAGCAGCTATTTGTTGACTGTCTTATGTTGGGCTCAGTTCTAGGTGCTATGAAATAAAACCAAAAGTTAATGTCTGTGGAATTTCAAATTTGTTTTCTAATGATTAAGCAGGATAATGCATAGATGGACTACATAAAACCAGTTATCATGGTAGGCTTTAATTAAATGTTTCAGTGAAAGTAAATACCTGAACAAACTATTTGGGATTGAATGGCTCATTTTTAACTTAAAAATTTTTTTGAGTAGCTAATTTTAAAAGGCAAGCATAATAAAGTAATATTGAATGAAACTTAAAGATGGAAGAAAAAGCAGAATATGTAATTGTTAAAACATTATTTTTCTTCAAAGTGATATATATATTTTAGAAAATTATAAGGAAGGACTATATTCCTACTGCTTTTTACCTTTAAACTATAACAATCTCTGCCAACTTTTCTAGTTCTACCTATAAAATCTCAAAACATTTTTGTAACTTGTTTTTTGCATTTTTTTTGTTACACTATTGTAAAAAATCACTTTTAAAAACTATTTATTGGCCGGCACCACGGTTCACTTGGCTAATCCTCCACCTGCAGCGCCGGCACCCCGGGTTCTAGTCCCGATTGAGGTGCTGGATTCTGTCCCAGTTGCTCCTCTTCCAAGTCCAGCTCTCTGCTGTGGCCTGGGAAAGCAGTAGAGGGTGGCCCAAGTGCTTGGGTCCTTCACCCACATGGGAGACTGGGAGGAGGCACCTGACTCCTGGCTTTGGATTGTCGAAGCTCACCAGCTGTAGCGGCCATTAGGGGAGTGAACCAATGGAAAGGAGACCCTTCTCTCTGTCTCTCACTGTCTAATTCTGCCTGTCAAAAAATGAAAAAAGAGAGTTAGAGAGAGAAAGGTCTTCCTTCCATGGGTTCACCCCCCAAATGGCTGCCACGGCCAGAGCTACACCGATCCGAAGCCAGGAGCCAGGTTCTTCCTCCTGGTCTCCCATGTGGGTGCAGGGCGCAAGCACTTGGGCCATCCTCCACTGCCCTCCTGGGCCATAGCAGCAAGTTGGACTGGAAGAGGAGCAACCGGGACTAGAACCCGGTGCCCATATGGGATGCTGGCACCGCAGGCAGAGGATTAACCAAGTGAGCCACGGCGCTGGCCCCTAAAAACTTACTAATATTTCTGTTTACTTATCTATTTGAGAGGCAGAAAGAAAAGCTCCCATCCGTTGGTTTATTCCTCAGCTGACCAGGAGCTAGGAACTCACATGGTGTAAGGGACCCAATTACTTGAACTATCATTGCTGCCTCCCTGGTTTTGCTTTAGCAATGAGTTAGAATCAGGAGCCGGAGTGTTGTGGTTTAACTGGTAAAGCCACTGCCTAGGATGCCACCAGCATCCTGTACTGGTGCTGGTTTGAGTCACAGCTGCTCCACTTCCTATCCAGGTCCCTGCGAATGGCTTGGGAAAGCAGTGGAAGATGACTGAAGTGCTTGGGCCCCTGCCACCCACATGGGAGACTTGGAAGAGGCTCAAGGCTCCTGGCTCCTGGCTCCTGGCTCACTGCTTTGGCCTGGCTCAGCCCAGGCTATTGTGACCCTCTGTGGAGTGAATCAGCAGATGGAAAATGTCTCTGTCTCTCCCTTTCTTTCTGTAACTCTTGACTTTCAAATAAATAAATAAATCTCTTCTATGTGTGTAAAAGAATCAAGATCTGGAGCTAGGAGTCGGAACCCAGGCACTGCACTTTGGACTGTAGACATTCGTGGCTGGCGTCTCAACCACTAGGCCAAATGCTTTCCCTACAAAACCGCTTAAGTGGGGTACAGCACTCTTTTCTAGATACGTGTTTATTCCTTTATTCATGCATATTCCAATTTTTCTCTAGCAGAAACACTCATGTTAAGCCAACCTTTTACAATTTGTATTTCCCTGTCCAAGGTTGTTGGTATAACCTTTCACATTGAGCCAATTGTTGTGTAATTTTAGTAAAGTTGCTAAGGTGTACTTTGTCCAAGAATACAAAGTAGAGGTTTGGCTAAATACATTTTTGGTGAAAAAGACGATTAGAAGAATATTTGGTCCGGTGCCACAGCTCACTAGGCTAGTCCTCCACCTTGCGGCGCCGGCACACCGGGTTCTAGTCCCGGTCGGGGTGCCGGATTCTGTCCTGGTTGCCCCTCTTCCAGGCCAGCTCTCTGCTGTGGCCAGGGAGTGCAGTGGAGGATGGCCCAAATCCTTGGGCCCTGCACCCCATGGGAGACCAGAAGCACCTGGCTCCTGCCATCGGATCAGCGCGATGCGCCGGCCACGACGGCCATTGGAGGGTGAACCAACGGCAAGAGAAGACCTTTCTCTCTGTCTCTCTCTTTCACTGTTCACTCTACCTGTCAAAAATTAAAAAAAAAAAAAAGATTTGATAAGTATATTTTTAAAAGGAACTTAGATTACTTCAGTAACTAAAAGATTGAGAAAAATTAGAAATGGGTTGTAATAGAAATGTTGATAATATTCTCTTGGATACAATCAAAATCAAATTTGCAGAATGAAATTAGAATATTATATTCTGTTCTAAAAAGTATTTGAATACCAGTATTAATAAAAATGTGAAATTGATAATCTAAGGCAAATACTGTAAGTTTTTTGGAATGAAGAAATGAGGTATTTCCACAAGTATGAGTCTATGTTGATAGGTAAAGACTATAGGAGTTCAAGTTGATCACAGAATGGGAAAATATAGTCCATTCAATTTGTATCAAGTTCATTGTAGAAAAGCTTAATCCTGTTTTTGAAACCATTTTAGGAAAGGCTTAATGAAGTATTATGATACTAGATATCTGGTGTAAATATTTGATTCTGCAATATAAAAGTATAGTTAGGATTAAGTTAGTAACAAGGAAATGAAGCAAAAAAATGAGTCCCTTGGATGCCATTGATAAATAAGTGAAATGACATTAGGAGAATATTGAACTTGAGAAGAAATTATTTTATTCTAGTGAAACTAGAGTGATCTAAATTAAAGTTAATGACTAAAGGCTTTTTGTTCAGTGATAGTTCAGTTACTAATATTTATTTAATATTTATTTGGAAGGCAAAGTGACAGGTCCAACATCCACTGGTTCACTCCTCGTATACCTGCAACAGTAGTCAGGTCTGAACCAGGCTGAAGTCAGGAGCACAGAGCTCCATGGTGGTCTCCCACAGGAGCTGACTTAAGCCCATGAGCCATTATCTGCTGCTTCCAGGGTCATTAGCAGGGAACTAGATTGGAAGTGGAGTAGCTTGACTTCCAAGTGATAGCCTAACTTTCTGCATTACAATGTGTGCCCTGCTATTATTTTTTAAGTGGCAATTTTCAATTTGTATGTTGTGAGAAATATAATGAGAAATGAAAGAATTGAAAAGAGTTTAAGTGAATACTTTTCTATTTACTGAAAATTTTCCCCTCCACACATTAAAGGTGTGATTGATGGGAGATCAACTCAACAAATGAAAGAGTGCAGTGATATTGTCTAAGGCAGTATATAACAGAAGAATTCATAAAAGTTTCAAGTTGAGGTAATAGGTAGAAAAGACCAAGTTAATGTGCAGTAAAACTTAAGGGCTTCAAAGAAAGTGAATCAACAGTCTTTAGTACCGTTGCTGTTAAGTATGGAGTTTATGCAGTTTATTAGCTCAGACTAAAATTTGACCTCCTTGATAGTTTGAGGATCTCAAACAGTTGTACACATTTCTCATTCTCAGTTTTAACCTCTTGTATTTTTAAAAGATTATTTTAAAGTCATTTATAGAGAAAGGGAAAGAAAGAGCTTCTATACTCTACATCAGTCCCCAAAATGACCAGGGCTGGGCCAGGCTGAAGCCAGGAGCCAGTAGCTTCTTCCAGGTCTCCTACATGGTTGGCAGCGGCCCAAGCACTTGGGCCATATTGGCTTCTTTACCTGGGACATGAGCTGGGAGCTGGATTGGAAGTGGAAGAGATGAGACTTGAACTGGGGCCCATTTGGAATATCAACATCAACAGCAGCAGCTTAACTTGCCACACTACAACACTGGCCCCAGTTTTAATCTTTTAGAAAGAAGTTATATGCCAGAAAATAATTTCAAGGAGCACCATGAGAGGTGACCTAGTGGGAGGTAGCATGATTTTATATACTTGAGGCCAAATTAATCACTTTTTCTCAAAGTAATATCCTTCTGGGTTTTTCTTACTCAAAAATTGCAGATTAATTATTCTTTGAGAGATTTGGCTTGTGTTGACAAAGATTAGCCAAAGATTTTAGACAATTATTAAGTAAAACATGCTGAGTCTATAAATGTTAGGTGTTGGTTATTGGTAGCTGGCCTATAAATTGGGACAGATTCAGATTCAGGGCAGTTTTACCTTTAATAGTATTGGTTCAAATAAATGATTTATCTAGCAGTTGTTTAAGTTTTTTAGCCTTGTAGGCATGAATGAGAAAGTATTTAAAAACACATTCAAAGTGGGATGTTTGTGTACCAAGGAGAGTAACAATGAATTCCTTCAAAGAGAAATTCAGTGTTCACAATGAACTATGATTGTCTTCCATGTTAAAAAAAAGAAAAAAGCAAAACAACCTCTTTACTGGTGTGAACTTGCATGAAAATAAATATGCAACTGACACAGAATTACCATCTCAACACCCTCTGATAAATTTTGGTCAGCTGAATACCTTCTTCCTGAGTTTGTCTCTTGCACTGCAAGGAGGGAGGAGAGAGAGAGAGAGATACACCTACCAAATGTGTGTAACTCAGTATATACTTTTTAGAATTCAATTTAAAAATGATTTTTGTGGATATATTTCTATTCAGTATGATTCTACATTAAATGTTTAATAAATGCTACCGGAGTTTGTATTATGAATTCCAACTGCTAACAAGCATAGTTTCAACTTAAAATTTGTAATAAGTAATGACGATTGTTGACAGATCAACTGATGTTTTCAATATCCTCCTTTTGATCTGTTACATAGTTCACAGTCTACCAGGTCTCTCTCTTTCTCTCTCTCTCTCTCTCTTTTTTTTAAAGACTTATTTATCTATTTGAAAGTCAGAGTTACACAGAGAGGAGAGGCAGAGAGAAAGAGAGGGGGAGAGAGAGAGGTCTTCCATCCGTTGGTTCACTCCCCAATTGGCCACAATGGCCTGAGCTGCACCGATCAGGAGCCAGGAGCTTCTTCTGGGTCTCCCACATGGGTGCAGGGGCCCAAGGACTTGGGTCATCATCTACTGCTTTTTCAGGCCATGGCAGAGAGCTGGATCGGAAGTGAAGCAGCCAGGACTTGAACCAGCGCCCATATGGGATGCTGGCACTGCAGGCAGTGGCCCTTTAAGTACTCCTTAGTAACCTCTTCTTTTTCTCTACCTAGATATGGCTATTTTTGGAGAAGTCATCTTTGCTTGCCTATATTTTTTTCTTTTAAAGATTTATTTATTTGAAAGGCAGAGAGATCTCCCATTCACTGGTTCACTCCCCTAAATGATTGCAACAGCCAGAGCTAGGCCAATCAGGAGCCAGGAGATTTTTCCGGGTCTCCCACAGGCGTGCAGGGGCTTAAGGTCTTGGGCCATCTTCTGCTTTCCCACACCATAGCAGAGAGCTTTATGGTAGAATGGCTATTTTTGAAGAAATAACCTTTGCTTGTCTATATTTTTTTCTTTTAAAGGTTTGTTTATTTATTTGAAAGGCAGAGTTACAGAGAGGTAGAGGCAACGGCTGGAGCTGGGCTGATCAGGAGCCAGGAGCTTTTTCCAGGTCTGCCATGCAAGTGCAGGGGCCCAAGGACGTGGGCCATCTTCTGTTGCTTTCTCAGGCCATTATTCATTATTTAATTATTCCATGTAACAGTGTCACTGTTGTTTTCCTCCTGTACATTACTGGGTTTCTTTCCCTCTGTTCTCTGTCCCCCAGGGTCAGGCCAATGTTGCTTCATATATGGATAACAGCAACAGCATCTTGCCTGATGCCACAGCACTGAAAGGCTCATCCTCCTCCATCAGCATCCCCTTTCCTACTGATGAGCTGTCCTTTCTGTACCTCATGGTTGACACCTGCCAGAAAGAGCTCAGTGGTGACCAGTTGTTTTGTTTATCAGATTTCACTTTACTAAAGTTTTTATGCCCCATGTGGGAGATCTTTGCGACACTTAGCCAACCTATTTTTTTCCAATGCATATTTTGTTTTTTGCATCTATGTCACTATCCTACAGAAAACTACAGAAGCTCAGATTATTACACTGAATGGAACAAGTTCTATATTTTCATAATGGCCTGGATTCCATCTGCTCAGTGAAGTTTTCCTCAAAAATTCTAGTTGGCCAGGAATTCCCTTTCCTCTCAACTGTATAGGATATGGAGCATATACCAAATACCAAATAATTTAAATTCATTCTTGTATTTTTTCCAACATTAACTATGTGTGTCCAACTAGATTAAACCTTCAATGGGTTTGGGGCCATAGTTCCATATCTATTTGGTACATCCTAAACACACATTTCCAATACTTTGTCGATGGCTTAGCAAAGTGGAAGATGAATTAATACCTAATGGTTATTACAAAGAACCAGAATGAAAATAAATATAAGCTAGACCTAAAGTTAATCATTTTTGTTTAGCATATTTTAATTTTAGTCATAATGAGAAAGTAACTCACAGGGATCTCTAGTATTTGTTCATGTTTAATAAACAGTTAATTCTGTGATTTATTTAAGTGCCTCAAGGACTGAAAATTTGTGGGATATCAACAGATTTTGACCAACTTAAATCTAAATTGGTGTATATGTACATATAACTATTGTATCTATATTTAATAGGAAAATGATAAATTATAAAAGTAATATGGTTCATTTTGGGAAAAAATAGGAAATACAGATAACAGAAACAACACATTATGTATTTAGTTTACCTGTTCTCTTTGCTGAAGTATAACTGAAATATAAGACTTGTTTTTTAAGTTAACATACAATGTGTGGTGATCAAATCATGGTGATTAGTATTTCTGTTTACTTAATATCATTTATGTTGGAGACTTTCAAACCCTCTCTTGTAAATCTTATATATAAAATATAAATTATGAACTATAGTTACCCAAACATACTATAGAACATTAGAACTTATTCCTGCTATGTAGCTGTATTTTAGTACCTGTTATTCAATCTTCCTCTATCCCCATCCCTCTGTCTTTCCCAATATCTTGTGGCCACTACACTAGTGTACTTAAGTGAAACTTATTTTTTAGATTACACCTATGACATGGAACATGCAGTATTTGTGTGCCTGAGTTATGTCACTTAACCATGTCCAGCAGTTCCACCTGTGTTGTTGCAAGAGACAGGATTTTGTTCTTTTATTGGTTGAATAATATTCCATTGTGTATGAATGTATTTTATTTTTATCCATTCATCCATTGATGGACAACAGTAGAAGAAGACTTAGTTTCATTCACCACTGTATCACCAGTGCTGGAAAATGGCCCGCCACATAGGCACCTAATGATTTTTGAACAAAAATGAATTTATTTGCAGACATTCTTCTCCTGATATCTTTACCTTAAAATTGGAATTGACAACAGAAAGGAGAGAGTAGAAACAATGCAGGAACAAAGTAGGGTGTGGGTCTGCGATTCATTTGTGCACTCATCACATTTATTGTTAAGCTGCTGCCATTGGCAGTCAGGTTAGGGGCACCCTGGCCTTGACTCTGCTTGTGCCTAGTACCTTCTAAAAATCAAGCATTTACTTGTTCCATATGGTTACTTGGTGAAACCTAAACAAAGCATGGAGAGACTTTTTCTTTTACATTGTCTTGCTTTTTGATTTTCCTACATAGAGGTAGGTTAGTTGGTTTCATTTAGTAAATGTTTTTGAACCATTGCAAGTTAGTTATACAGCTACTTATTAATGCTTATTAGAATCAATGATTTAAAAAATAGCATGCGAACATACTTTTTATAAGTATTCTGATATTTTGGGATTTTTTTCCCAATGGATTAAAAAAATTGAATTTGAGGATATCAATAAAAATACTGCTGAAATAGAATTTTATTTCTCTAGTACAAAAATGTTATTTCCACCATCATTTAATATAATACTTCATGAAACATGAAAAATGTTTCTCAAAATAATTAGGAAAAATTAATTTATTGTTGAACAGCTAAATATTATTATGGCTTCTTTTGATCTACATATAAAAATATTCAAGGCAAAGAGGATGGCTAATCTAAACTGTTAAAAGTAGATATCCCAGTTAGTCTGCTTATTAAAACTTTCTTTTAAAATTTATTTTATTTACTTTAGAGAATTACAGAGAGAGGCAGAGACAGAGAGAGAAGTCTTCCATCTGCTGATTCACTCCCCAAATGGCCGCAGTGGCCTGAACCAGGAGCTTCCTTTTGGTCTCCCTCATGGGTTCAGGGGCCCAAGTCCACTACTTTCCCAGGCACATTAGCAGGGAGCTGGATCAGTGCCCATGTAGGATGCTGGCTCCACAGGCTGGGACTTTAACCTGCTGTGACACAGTGCCAGCCTCTACAAAGGACTGGAAATATGAAGTATTCAAAGTATCAAGAAGAGATCTGATACTTAGTATCTGCTCACTGTGTTATACTTGTTTTTCTCTCGAAAAAATAGCCATTTATTTAAATTTAATTAGAGTTTAATTATTCTTGGTATTTCAGCTCTCTTACCTTTCTATAAGTAAAAATGATCATTAGGAAGTTAGTAATTTAAAAAAAAATTTTGTTTTCCTTTCATAGCTTTTTTTCATATCTTAGTAAGGGTCAGATGACTCATAAAAATCAATGATGCTATGATAAACAGTAGATATGCTGGAATGGTGTATAGTAAAAAGTGTCCTTAATTTTTATTGTAATGATTGTTTTTAAAGATTTATTTATTTATTTGAAAGGCAAAGTTAGAGAGAGGGAGAGAGAGAGAGAGAGGTCTTCCATCTGCTAGTTCTCTCCCAAAATGGTCACAATGGCTGGAGCTGTGCCAATCTGAAGCCAGGAGCCAGGAGCTTCTTCTGGGTCTCCCACATGGTAGCAAGGGCACAAGAACTTGGACCATCTTCTACTGCATTCACAGGCCATAGCAGAGAGCTGGATCGGAAGTGGAACAGCCGGGACTCCAACCGGCCTATATGGGATGCCAGCACTACAGGCGGCTTTACCTGCTAAGCCACAGTGCCAGCCCCTGTAATGATTTTTTAATTACAGAAAGTCCGCATGATAGAAATTTTGAACAACCATTTCATCATATTACAAGGAATCAAGTTTTACTATATTTCCAACTATTTTTTAAAAATTATTTTTAATAGATGTTAAGTAAGAATTTTTATAGGTCAGAGCTTCCAAAGTGTGGACTCCTTGACGTTTTTACATTAGAATAATTTGGGATTCTTAATAAAGAATAGAGCTACACTTTTCATTATCAACCCAGGTAATTGTTTGCACATTGAAGTTTCAGTACTACTGCTCAGGTGTTTAAATTTATTTTCATTTTATTTGAAATGCACAGAGAAAGAAAGATACATTGTCTGTGCACCTAATCACTCCTCTAAATGCTCACAATAGCCTGCACTGGGCCAGACCAAAGCTGGGAATCTGGAACTCAATCTGGTCTCCTACATGGATGGCAGGGACCCTACTACTTGAGCCATCACCTGCTGCCTCCCAGTTAGCATTAGCAGAAAGCTAGACTGGAAGCAGAGAAGCAAGGACTCAGTCAGGCAGTACTGAGTAGGATACAGGTGTCCCAGGAGGCACATTAGCTGCCATGTCAAACACCCTTCCCCAAAAGTAATTTTATTGAAAATCCTTAATAGATAAGCATATCTTAGTTTTATAAAATTATTTATATGCATATAATGGGCTTTAAATGAAGAAATTTTATATTGGGTACTGACAAAGATCTAAATGTCAAAACAGTTCATAATATCAATAATTTTTCTTTGGTTTTAAAATATAGGGGCTGGTGCTATGGCACAGGTGGGTTAAGCTTCCACTTGCAGCATCAGCATCCTATATGGGCACCAGTTCAGATCCGGACTGCTATGCTCCACTTCTGATCCAGCTCCCTGCTGGTATACGTGGGAAAGCAGCAGAAGATGGCCAAAGTACTTGGGTACTTGGGCCACTGTACCAATGTGTGAGACCAGGATGAAGCTCCTGGTGCCTGGCTTTGGCCTGGCCCAGCCCTGCATTTGGAGCCATTTGGAGAGTGAATCAGCAGATGAAGATATTTTCTCTCTCTCTTTCTCTCCCTCTCGCTAACTCTTTCAAATTAAATTAATTAAAAATAAATAAAGTTAAACCAAGCTTTTATTAACAGGTAGAATGGATTCTGGTAGAAATGCACGTAACTACCCTAAGTATACTTAAGGAAACTTTTAAGATGCTTCATATAAGCATTAGTAAATAATACTTAGGATAATAATTTCTTTTTTTTTTTTTTTAAAGTAGAAAGCAAAATAGCAAAGGTTTAATAGGGTAGGGACATCCGTAAGAATGGAAGGGCACTGCTCCAGACAGAACCTGAGAGAGAGCGCCTGGTTTACATTTAGGCTGGGGTTTTTAAGGGGATGGGTCTTGTCTTTCTACCTCTTCTCCTCCTTCTCCTGGAACAAAGGGCTTTTTTGGATGTAAATACTAAAAATTCTTTTCTGAGTTTTCCCCCTGAAGTTATCAGATAGGAGTTAGCCTGGCTGGCCTTACCAAGGTTAGAGGAAGGAAGGGCAGGAGGATAATAATTTCTTAAGGAAGAAAAGTAATCTGGTGTTAGGATGGCTGATGACAACATGTTGGTGTGCTAGTCTCAATAAAGGAATCTGAATATGATATGCACCGTAACCTTGATTTCCAATCAGATGGGGCCAGTTACAACAATGTTTCCCTTTCTGGCTACTTGGTTTACATAGCTCTTTCTAGGGAAGATGTAATGAAAAGTTTATACTCTTGTGGCTCATAGTTTTAATTTGTGTGATTTATGAGCACTTGGAATGTCTGGGATGCTTTATATTTTCAATCCTTGGAGCAACTTGTTAAAGTAGATTTTATTATCATTCCTGTTTTATAAGTGGGAAAATCGATGCTGGGATAGATAAAGTAGTTGACAATGTGGTCAAATTCTTTTCATTTTATCACTCTGTAAATTTTATCTCCAAAGAAGACTGATAATGATTATTTAATTGAATGATGTTTTAAAAATAATGAGATGACAATTGCTGTGGTAATGTCCAGTATTGGTTCTATAGAGGGGCTGTCAATGCTTATTGGCTGAATTGATTAATGACTATCAGCAACCATGTACTAACTGTCAAATAGGGTTCCTATATTAGTCAAAAATGTCATATTTTACTTATATTTACAGTATTAATGCTAATTGGAGAAATAATTGATGAATCTAGGGTACAAAATTAATTTTTTAGGGGAGAAAATGTAAATTTTTTTTTTTGAGAGGAAGAGTTACAGAGAGAGAGAGATCGTCCATCTGCTAGTTCACTCCCCAAATGGCTGCAATGGCCAGAGCTGGGCTGATCTGAAGTGAGGAGCCAGGAGCTTCTTCTGGGTCTCAAATGTGGATGCAGGGGCCTAAGCACTTGGGCCAGCTTCTGCTTTCCCAGGCACATTAGCAGGGAGCTGGATTAGAAGTAGAACAGCTGAGACTTGAATTGGCACCTATATGGGATGCTGGTGCTGCAGGCAGAGGCTTAACCTACTATACCACAGTGCTGGCCCCTCTTTTTAAAATTTTTTTCTAATATTTATTTTACTTGCTTGAAAGGCAGTCACAGAGGGAGAGGGAGAGGGAGAGGGAGAGAGAGCTCTTCCATCCTCTGATTCACTTCTGAAATGGCTGTAATGGCCAGGGCCACACCAGGCGTAGCCAGGAGCTTCACCTGGGTCTCCCACATGGGTAGCAGGGGCCCAAGTCCTGCTTTCTCAGGCACATTAGCAGGGAGCTGGATTGAAAAAGGAGCAGCCAGGACTTGAACTGGCACCTATATGGGATGCTGGCATTGCAGCTGGCTGCTTAACCCATTGTGCCACAATGGCAGCCCCAAAGGGAAATATATATTTCTTTTTAAATTTCTTTTTAATTTATTTTTATTTTTTGACAGAGTTAGACAGTGAGAGAGAGACAGAGAGAGACAGAGAGAAAGGTCTTCCTTCCGTTGGTTCACTCCCCTAATGGCCGCCACGGCCGGTGCTGCGCCGATCCGAAGCCAGGAGCCAGGTGCTTCCTCCTGGTCTCCCATGCGGGTGCAGGGCCTAAGAACTTGGGCCATCCTCCACTGCCCTCCCTGGCCACAGCAGAGAGCTGGACTGGAAGAGGAGCAACTGGGACAGAATCCGGCGCCCCAACCGGGACTAGAACCTGGGGTACTGGTGCCGCAGGTAGAGGATTAGCCAAATGAGCCATGGTGCCGGCCAAGGAGTATTTATATTTCTTACACATAATTTCTTAGACATAATTTTTAATAAAATGTATAAATGAGATCATATACTTGTAGTATATCTCTATTCTACCTTTATCACACTGCTAACCATAACTGATTATCATCCTTGTGTGTCCATATTTTTCTTCATGCTCATAAACATACATACTTACATAAAATTTATGTTGGTCATTATTCTATAAGGATACATTATATTTTTAATATTTCATTCAATAAGATGAAATTCCTCCCAGTTACCTGATTTAGGTATTTTATATAGATGCATAATCCATGTTGTGTATGTGTCAATTTAATAAACCATTTCCCCCTTCGTGGGCCTTTACCATTTTAACTTTTTTGCAGCTACTAAGTTTGTGGTAATGAATCTTGTATAAGTAGGTTTAAATCCTGGTGTTTTTATTTCTGTGGAATAGATCCTAGGATTGGAATTGCTGCTACCACTAGATTTCCATAAAGGCTTTAATAATGACTATTTCCTCTAGCACTATATAAAAATCTCTCTTCCTTACATAGCATCAGAAGTGTTCACACCCTTTTTAAAGTTTTTTTTTCCTTTCTGATGTATAAAGTGGCATTTATTATTTCAGATTATCTTTCTCACTTTGGAAATTTGTACATATTACTGTATGTTTTTTAACCATTTAGACTTTCTCTTCTGGGAATTGTCTACTCATAATTCTTCGTCAGTTTTCCCAGTGAGTAGTTTTGGTTTCCCTGCCCAGTTGTAAGATGGTCATTTGCACCTGGAAGCTGGTGACTTGAACATACCCTACTTCACTCCTGCTTTCAGCTCAGCCTACTGACCTCAACTGAACCAAGCAGCTGGAAACAAGGCGGCCTCAGGCTCAATGGGAGTCTTACAGAAGACTGCCTTCCTACCCCAGATGAATGTGGACATCAGCCTGGCCTCTACGATATGAAAAAGGAACAAAACAGGCAGACTGAGTCCTCCCTGCTCTTACTCAGAGTTTTCTTTCTGGTTCCTTGGCAAAGGACCAGCAGCAACCTGTTTGCTGGCTACACCTCCTACACAGCTGTCATGATAGACAAAGGGGTTGATTTATGATACTGTAGGACTGCCAACACTGGTTCAATGAATAGACAGAAAAAGGACCCACATCTAAGAATGTAACAACAAGAAAGGAGTATAAAGTTAAACAGGACAAGCACTAAACAAAATAGAGCTGCTAGAGGAGAGAGACAACAACTGGAATAAAATAATAGGAACACAAGGTTCAAATTGTAGTATTAAACATAAAAACCTGGAACTGAACTTAGTATTTGTGAGCAAAATACAGCAATAGGTTAATGGAGAATGGTCACATGCAGGCTTAAATTAATAGCCTGGAGAATCTAGTGGACAAACTATTTTAAAACATTGAGCAAAAACTCAATGAAAGGTAAAGGTAACATTTTGAGAATAGACCTAGGAGACCTAATGTGTATAATATAAGTTCTAGAAGGAGAAAACTGGACAAGGACAATTTTTAAAACAAAATTATCAAGCTAAAATGCACCCGAGTTTTTGCGTTGAAGAGGCATGCCAGATTCCAAGCAGAATTTGTGGTAACTAATAAATGATAATTACTCACTCTGCCAGAAGTTTCTACAGCTTTCACATTTATTAACACATTGAATCCTCGTTTAGCCCTAAAAAATAGGTGCTGTTACCCGCTGATTCAGATGAGAAAGAGGTTAAATGGATAGTCAGGATAGTAGTGCAGGAGGCTCCAGAGTTTGACCAAATTGCCTCAAAGGACAAACACTGTGTTTGGGCATATCATCGATTTATAAACTCAGGGAGGAAGTTATCAGCAAAGGCAGTCTTAAGCAGTCTCATCTGTAGTGCAAAACTCTGTACTGTAAAAGGATCATGGGCCAAAATATTTACCTTTCAGGGTGGAACAAAGACTTGATAAAATTTGCTGACATCACACAATTGATCAGCTACCCTCCCCTAGCATCTAATGAAAATACTCAAGTGGAAATCTAATAATGTTTACCCATGGCCTTTCCACATGCTCTTTGTCTTATCTGGAGCAACTGCATCCTTTCTTTGCTGAACTCCTCATCTAGATGATATTAACATTTTCTAGGAAATAGAAAATTTTTTTCTAATTCCCCAAGTCTGAGACCTTATGCTCCTCCTAAATGCTCCCATGTACTTATTCCATTTTAGCTTTTTATAGTTTCTTTTAATGACCTTCCATTTGGGCAGACACAGACCAGGCCTGTCTGGTTCATTTGTTTATTGTGTAGCCCCAGTGTCTATCATAGTGACAGAGTATGTGTAATGAAAATTTGCAAATCTCCCCCCACCTTTTTTTTCTCCCTGCTCAAATCGTACTAGTAGTGGATATTTAAGAAAAGTAAAATTGGCATTTGGGTAGATCTGGTATATGTTTTTGTATTTTTCTCATCACTATTTTATAAAATTTATAATTTACAAAATTTCAGTGTAAATGAGTATAAATTAATATACAAGGCATATTTATAATGAATAGTATATGTCTGGGGTTTAAACTTCCATTATTTTTGAAGAGTAACATTATTAAGAATGTATAGAGAGAATTGTAAGGTTGGTTAAAAATTAGTCCAATAAATTGATCCAAAATTCGATAGTATTTAACACTATGAAAAGGATTAAGTTAATTGTGTATTTTTCTCTGCTTCTCTTCAGATTAAAGCTAAAAATTATGACAAGGTCGAAAAGGTGAGTCCTCTTGAATTTACTTTGAATTTTATACTGATTTTTTAAAAAAAAGTATTCATTTTTATTTATTTGAAAAGTGGAGACAGAGATAGGCAGACTGACGTGTTCCATCCAGTGCTATACTTACCAAATACCTGTACGAGCCAAAGCCAGGATCTGGGCCAGAGTGCACATTAGTATGAAGCTAGAATCCAAAGGGGATTTGGGTTTCTGATTTAGGCACTCTGATAAGGGATGTGGGCATCTTAACTGCTGTGCCAAATACCCACTTCCTTGCTGAAGTTTTAAGATATATATGACAAATACATGTGAACAGTTACTGAATCTAGGTAGTGATTCATAGGAGTTCGTTGTAATTTCTCAACTTTTTTACATACTAACAATTGTTTGCCATAAAAAGTTTGGATAATTATTTTTTTTTTTTTTTAACTACATTTACTTATTTGAAAGGCCCAGTTACAGAGCCAGAGAGACAGAGGTCTTCCATCTGCTGGTTCACTCCCAAATGGTCACAACGGATGGAGCTGGCCGATCTGAAGCCAGGAGCCAGGAACTTCTTCCGGGTTTCTCACGTGGGTGCAGGGGCCCAAGGACTTGGGCTATTTTCTACTGCTTTCCCAGGCCATACCAGAGATCTGGATCAGAGGTGGAACAGCAGCCAGGACTTGGACTTGTGGCCATATGGGGTACCAGCACTGCAGGCAGTGACTTTACTCACTATGTCACAGCACTGGCCCTGATATTCTTTACTGACCAAAATCATGAGAATAATTTTAATTGTCAAAACTGAAAACTAGAGGAAATTGTTTATAAGAGGACAGTCATTTTTTTTAATGTTCCATTTTATCTATGTACAGGTAAAAGTTAATTAACCAGATTCTGATAATATTTTCTTGTATTTAAAGCTATTTCAGAGATGCCTTATGAAGGTTTTGCACATTGATTTATGGAAGTGTTACCTTTCATATGTCCGAGAAACCAAGGGTAAACTACCGAGTTACAAGTAAGTGAAATCAGGATTTTAAGAATGTGGCACATGGTCTGTTCCACTAACTCACACCTTCTCTTAGCTCCAGGTGGAAAGAGACTTAAGGATTTCCAAAAGTTAGAATTTTCTAAAACATCATCAACCTTAGAAAAAGTGCTTCAAAGAAAGCCACGGCCATTATCCCTACTCAGGAGAATTAAATCACTCAAACTCTCTTATACTGAAACGCTATCTTTGCAACACTAGACCACTTTTTTTTTTTTTTTTTTTTTTTTTTTTTTTTTTTTTTTGGACCAGCAGAGTGGACAGTGAGAGAGAGAGACAGAGAGAAAGGTCTTCCTTCACTGTTGGTTCACCTTCCAATGGCCGCAGTGGCCGGCGCGCTGATCCGAAGGCAGAAACCGGATATTTATCCTGGTCTCCCATGGGGTGCAGGGCCCAAGCAGTTGGGCCATCCTCCACTGTACTCCTGGGCCACAGCAGAGAGCTGGCCTGGAAGAGGGGCAACTGGGACAGAATCCAGCGCCCCGAAGCTTGTAAAACATTTTTAAAAACATCTGCATACTTCGGTCACCACTCTTGGCAGGTTATAATGCAGAGAACTGTTTAAGTGATCCAAGAGAGCATCTTCGACAAGTCTATTGTTGTGTAGTTGAGATAATAGGATTTCTCATGTTATTTTTATATATAACAAATAGGCATGTTATTTCTGTGAGTAGGATTCTATACTCTCTTTTCCTGATTATATTTTGTTGTCTTACATTGAAGAGGAAGTCCTTTCTCCCTAAATTTTACGTCAGAACCTATAAATCTTAAGATGTAACTTACTTCCTTATTAACAGAACCACATATTTACACACTTGAATTTGCTACATATAAATTAAACAACTTAAAGGATGTAAATATAAAGAATGACCTTTATCTTTGATAAGCCCACAAGCAATGGACAAAAGGAACAAAAGTACATAAATGAATGACATTGAAAGCTTAAGTTAAAAGCTATTTTTTTCATACTTACAAAGATATCCTTAAATTTTGTTTATAATAAAAGTTCAAATGCTGTCCTGATCATATAATTAGAAGTTATGTTTTGGCTGGAGATACGTATTAGTACCAATTTTTTTTAAAAAAACACATCTTTCATATTAATTTCAGAGAAAAAATGGCTCAAGCTTATGATTTTGCACTGGATAAAATTGGAATGGAAATTATGTCCTATCAGGTATAGTTAAAATTTTTGATAGATACACTTGAATTTGAAAATATTAAGAAAGATATTAACATTTTATTTTATTTCCTAGATTTGGGTGGATTACATCAATTTCTTAAAAGGCGTGTAAGTATTTCTATGTTTTTTTTTTTTTCTTATATAAACAGGTTAGCTACAATGTAACTGACGGTATTTCTTATCCACTCTAAGGGAAGCTGTTGGATCTTATGCAGAAAACCAGAGAATAACAGCTGTCCGAAGAGTTTATCAACGAGGTTGTGTAAACCCAATGATCAACATTGAACAACTCTGGAGAGACTATAACAAGTATGAAGAGGTAAAGTAGGCCAAACAATTTATTATTATAAAGGAAGGCATTTTAATTTTTATGCATTGTGAATTTGTGAATTCTAACTTTTCTAGTATCAGATACCTGCATATCAGTGTTGTACTTTTTCTATATTAATTGGAATGGAAAACCAAATATTTTTACAATTTTGAGTCTCCATATTTTTTAGAGAATACTTTGCGAAAGCTACAACTTTTATAAACTATTTGATGCTAAATCATAGCTGCACATTCATGTACATAATTGACCTATGAAATTATACCTTTTTTGGGATTATGATGGAAATGGTAATGATCAGTTGCTATGTACCTCTTGCACTTAATTACAGTATTGTGATTATCAGTCTGAATTTATGAGATGGGCTGAAAACAATAATTTTGTGTCATTCCTACATGCTTTAACTAACTAAGCTAATATATGTAAACATTCATGCTAAATAAGCTCAGTCATTATAAATTCCTCATATATGCCTTATTATTTGGAAGCACTATATAGGGTAGTGAAATTGTTCCCTTGCAAACATGAGCAGTGGCTCTCAAAATTGGTATTGGAATTTAAAAAATTATTTATTTATTTGACAGAGAGAGAGGCAGAGGCAGAGAGCTAGATCTTCCATCCCCTGGTTCACTCCCCAGATGGTCACAATGGCCAGCGCTGGGTCAATCTGAAGCCAGGAACCAGGAAATTCTTCTAGGTCTCACATGTGGGTACAGAGGCCCAAGGACTTGGCCCGTCTTCAACTGCTTTCCTAGGCCATAGTAGAGAGCTGGATCAGAAGTAGAGCAACTGGGACTTGAACCAGTCCTGTATGGGATGCTGGCGCTGCAGGCTGGGGCTTTAACCCACTGTATCACAGCACCAGAACTTTTTTTTTTATAGATTTATTTATTTTACTTGATAGAGTTACACACAGAGAGAAGGAAAGACAAAGAGAGAGAGAGGTCTTCCATATACTGGTTCACTCCCCAATTGGCCACAACAGCCGGAGCTGCACTGATCCAAAGCCAGGAGCCAGGAGCTTTTTCCGAGTCTCCTACATGGGTGCAGGGACTGAAGGGCTTGGGCCATCTTCCACTTCTTTCCCAGGCCATAGCAGAGAGCTGGATAGGAAGTGGAGCAGCCAGGACACGAACCAGCGCCCATATCGGGTGCCGGAACTGCAGACAGTGGCCCTACCCGCCACGCCACAGCACTGGACCCAGAACTTTTATTTTCAATGTAGCGTTTATCTATCAGTAGATAGCATGTTAGAAGTTAAAGTTGACAAATTTTAAAGATACTTATTAATTCACTTAATAATAAATCCCTTATTTACACTTAATTGCACATAAAAATTATATTTTCTGAAATGAGAAAAAACTTCACAAGTGACATTGTTTTATACTCTTTGCAAATCTCTTTAATATCTAGCTTAATAGAAGACAGCTAGATATTCATATCTGCTTCTGAATTCAATATATTTTGATCCTGAACTTCATGTAGCCTCTGAAAAACTCCACTATATGTTTAATTGTAAGAGAGGCAAATAATGTCTTAGCATTATATGAAAATTGTTTCTCACAGACACTTTGAAAGTGTATTGGAGACCAGGAATCCTTAGATCTTAGAATCCTTAGATAACTCATTAGAAATACTAGGCACAAGAGCTAATGTTTACTTACCTTTCCTTGTTACTTCTGGTTTTTTGCAAAGCTATAGAGACCTAGTTCACTAAGGGCTCTTAAAGTTGAGTTGTGGGCTGGTACCGCGGCTCACTAGGCTAATCCTCTGCCTGCGGCGCCGGCACCCTGGGTTCTAGTCCCAGTTAGGGTGCCGGATTCTGTCCCAGTTGTCCATATGGGATGCCAGCACCGCAGGCGGAGGATTAACCAAGTGAGCCACAGCACGGGCTTTCTTTTCTAAAGTGTCCTGGGATCTGGGAAGTCTATACACTCTAAAAAGATGCTTCTACTCACCTAAGTGGATGAACATTTATGGAGGGCAAATGGCAACGGTGACCCGTACAGCCTCTATAGAGTGTACAGGAAAGCACGGGCAAAGTCCCCGGGTTCTAGTGCCGGTTGGAGCACCGGTTCTGTCCTGGTTGCTCCTCTTCCAGTCCAGCTCTCTGCTGTGGCCTGGGAGTGCAGTGCAGGATGGCCCAGGTCCTTGGGCCCTGCACCCGCATGGGAGACCAGGAGAAGCACCTGGCTCTTGGCTTTGATCGGTGCAGCATGCCGGCCGCAACGTGCCGGCCGTAGCAGCCACTTGCGGGGTGAACCAACGGAAAAAGGAAGACCTTTCTCTCTGTCTCTCTCTCTCTCTCTCTCTCTCACTAATTCTGCCTGTCAAAAAAAAAAAAAAAAAAAAAAAGTTGTTTGGGGTTGACATTAAAGCAACTAACAGGTTTAAAAAAAAAAGTTTAGTTGTGGCTATTCATCCAGGTGATTCTGTACATCATTCTTCAATTAGTAGAATTTTATATGAAATAATTGAAGTATCCCAAATGAGTCCCTTTTTCTTTTAATGATTTATTTAATTTATTTATTTGAAAGGCAGAGTTACAGAGAGGTAGAGCTAGAGAGAGAGGTCTTCTATCTGCTGGTTCAATCCTCAAATGACCACAATGGCCAGAGCTGAGCTGATCCGAAGCCAGGAGCCAGGAGCTTCTTTTGGGGCTCCCATGTGGGTGCAGGGGCCCAAGGACCTGGGCCACCTTCTACTGCTTCCCCAGGCCATAGCAGAGAGCTGGATTGCAAGTAGAGCAGCTGGGACTTGGACCGGCACCCACATGGGATGCTGGAGTGGTAGGCTAGGGCTTTAACCTGCTGCGCCACAGTGCTGGCCCCAGATTCCCTAGCTTTAGAAGTTCCTGATATAGCGAAACTCAGTACCTGTTCATTATAGCACCTCCTTGGTCCTTGAAGTGTATAATGTGATTGAGCCTCTATTTTATTTGAAAAAAATCTTTTAAAATAAATAAAGTTATTTAGCAAATGAATTGGTTGTATTGTGCTTAATTTGAAAATAATTTGTTTCATTTTTCCTTAGGGTATCAATATTCATTTAGCTAAAAAAATGATTGAAGATCGGAGTAGAGATTACATGAATGCTAGACGTGTAGCGAAGGTAGGAAATTCCAGCAGGCTGTTTATTATATTATCAGTATGTTTTTATTGCAGAACTTTTCCTGTTTTTTATCATTGTTGATATTTTTGTATTTTAACTAAAAATACTTCATTACAGTGTCTGAACAGATGATAATTTGAAATGAAATACCTCCTTGTAGATATGTTAAAGGAAGAAAATAGAATCATTAGGATTTGGAAGAAATTCTTTTTCTAAATACAGAAACAGATGGCATAGAGCCCAGGTTCTACGTAGAATTGATCAAGTAGTTCTTATCTTTCCTTCATATCTCCTCATCTAACTACTGTGCTACTCTGAGGTTTAACCACATAGCTCTCAGGAAGAGACCTTATACTGTATGCCTATTTTCCATCCATTGACACTCATAGAAGTTAGGAAAAATATCCTGTTAGTAAAGCAAATTATGTAAATCTAAAAACACATATAGTTGCTCCAAAGAAGGCGATAGTAGTACTGCCAGATCTTTAGTCATGTGGCCTGTCAACACCCTGGTTCACCTGCAGAGACAGCCCAGGGTGTTCTGTCTGTCCACTCCTGGGAACCTGTTCCTGGGTAGATACTGTGATGTTTTTCTCCCTACTCTTACTTGTTTTTAGATTATATGAATACAATAGTATTTGGGGGAAGAAATAGGCATTTTGAGTAAGTATTTCAAACTTAACAACCCCATCCCATGTATCTGAGCTGTTCCAGGCTCAACAAAGAACTCTCAATGCTTCTTGTCTAGGAATATGAGACTGTAATGAAAGGTTTGGATCGCAATGCTCCCTCAGTGCCTCCTCAGAATACTCCTCAAGAAGCGCAGCAGGTGGATATGTGGAAGAAGTACATACAGTGGGAGAAGAGCAACCCCCTTCGCACAGAGGACCAGACCCTTATAACAAAAAGAGGTAACACGATGCACCGGCCTGTGTTCCCATTACACATTAGGCCACTTGATATTATCCTGTGGGTTACTGAAGCTCCCTTTTTACTCTTAATCTCTTTTTCTCTTATGTTCTTCAGATTCAGTAATTTCTGTAGATCTGTGTCCATGTTCACTGGCCCTGCGTTTTATCAAATGTAATCTGCTATTAAGCCCATCTAGTGAATTCTTCATTTAAGATACCATACTTTCACTTTTATAAATTTCCATCTGAGAAGAATTTTTTACAGTTTCCATTTCTCTGTTGAGATTCCATGTATGTTTGTTATCATCTTTTTATGTATTTTTAAAAATATTTACTTATTTATTTATTTATTTATATGAAAAAGCAATAGAGAGATCTTCTGTTTGCTTGTTCACTCCCCAAACAGCCACATCGGCCTGGAAAAGCTAGGAACCTAGAACTCCATCGGGGTCTCCCGTGTGGGTGGCAGGGACACAAGCACTTGAGCCATTCGCCATTGCCTTCCCAGGCATGTTACCAGGGAACTAGATGAGAAGCAGAGCAGTCAGGACTCAAGCTAGCACTCTGATATGTGATGTCCATATTGTAGGTAGCAGCTTAGCTCACTGGGCCGCAATGCCAGACCATTTTCTTTATATTCTTGAACACGTAACAGCAGTTACCAAGTCATCTGGGCCCCTGGCCATCGTGGGGTAAGTTTCCTTTGTCTGCTTTTCCTCTTGACTCTGGCTCACATTTTCCTGTTTTATCACATTGTCTAGACATTTGACTTCTTTTAGAAACTGTTTGCACAGGCCAGCGCCGTGGCTCACTTGGTTAATCCTCTGCCTGCGGTGCCAGCATCCCATATGGGTGCCGGGTTCTAGTCCCGGTTGCTCCTCTTCCAGTCCAACTTGCTGCTGTGGCCCAGGAGGGCAGTGGAGGATGGCCCAAGTGTTTGGGCCCTGCACCCACATGGGAGACCAGGAGGAAGAACCTGGCTCCTGGCTTTGGATCCGGGCAGCACCAGCCATAGCGGCCATTTGGGGAGTGAACCAATGGAAGACCTTTTTGTCTCTCTCACTGCTCTCTCTCTTGCTCTCTCTCTCGATATCTAACTCTACCTGTCAAATAAAAAAAAGAAAGAAAGAAAGAAAGAAAGAAAGAAAGAAAGAAAGAAAGAAAGAAAGAAAGAAAGAAAGAAAGAAAGAAAGAAACTGTTTGAATGTACAAATAGTAAATTCTTGGGGCTGGCGTGGCTAGCAGGCAAAGCTGTCACCTGCAATGCCAGCATCCCATGTGAGAGCCGGTTGAGTCCTGGCTGTTCCACTTCCTATCCAGCTCCCTGCTATTGTGCCTAGGAAAGCTGTGGAAGATGGCCCAAGTGCTTGGGCCCCTGAATCCCTGTGGGAGACCAGGAAGAAACTCCTGGCTCCTAGCTTTTGGCCCAGCCCCAGCCGTTGCTGCCATTAGGGGAGTGAACCAGCAGATGAAAATCGATCTCTTTCTCTCTTTCTTTCTCTCTCTCTCCCCGGCTCTCTCCATAACTCTGACTTTCAAATAAATAAAATAAATCTTAAAAAAGAAAAAGTAAACTCTCTAAAGATTCTGTCATTCTCCTCTGAAGAATGTTGAGTTTCATTTTAACACTAAATTAAATTACTGGTACATCACTTAGACTGTGTAGAAGATTCATTTTTTACTATTAGGATGGATCTGTTTTAGTTTTATTCTTAATTTCAGGGTTTAAATCCCTTGGTCCTGAGACAGTTTTTATTACTACACGTAATGGAAAGTTGAAGGTGTTTACGCAAACCATCTAATTGGATGGGATTCAAATTCCAAACTCTGCTTTCTGCTGAGTTCTTAATGATTTGGGGACCTTTATGCCCAAGTTTTCAGATTCTCGCCTCTCCTTTTGGGGATCAATTTCCATCTGCTCTTATAGCCCAGAACTCCATGTTGCTTCAAGCCAGTAAGAATACAGCATTTGTTTGAGTTCCAGTTATCCCAGAGCTGCAGATATTGATATTCTTTGGGGGAAAAAAAAGGCAATATTAAGTATGGCTCTAACTCAGTGTGGCCCACTTTTGTTTTTTGGTCATTTTCAAATATACCTTGTGTTAGTTGCCTCACTTTTTTTTTTTAAAAAAGATTTTATTATTTATTTATTTGAGAGATTGTTACAGAGAGAGGGAGAGACAGAGAGGTCTTCCTTCGCTGATTCATTCCCCAAATGGTTGCAACTGCCTGAGCTGAGCCAACCCGAAACCAGGAGCCATGAGCTTGTTCCAGGTCTCCCACGTGGGTGCAGGGGCCCAAGGACTTGAGCCATCTTCTGCTGCTTTCCCAGGCCATAGGAGAGAGCTGGATTGTAAGAGGATATGAACTGGTGCCCATATGGGACGCTGGCACTGCAGGCGGCGGCTTAGCATAGCGCGCCACAGCGCCGGCCCTGAGGAACATTACTCTTACACAAACTATTCTGCCCCTGCTGGGCTAGAGTTTGGAAGTTTCTTGAATTCTTCAGTTTTGATCTCTCACCCATAAGCCTTTGCTAATACTGTCTTTTGCCTACATGATTTTTGTAGCTATCCATGTCCTTCTTCCACTCCACTTTTCCCATCTGACCAGTTTCTATCCCTTCTTTTTTTTTTTAAGATTTATTTGTTTGAAAAGCAGAGTTACAGAGAGGCAGAGGCAGAGAGAGTCATAGTGTCTTTCATATTCCCTAACATCGAGTTGGAGCTGAATAAATATAATCTAATAGATGATGGAGAGATGGGGCTTGTTTGAATGATGGTTCCAGAAATCACTAAAGAATCTGTAAATTTAGAACACTAAAGCTTTTTTTTTTCTAATTATTTATTATTTCAGACCCTATCCTAGCCTGATAACTTAATTGTGATGTATTGGTAGT
Organism: Oryctolagus cuniculus; assembly: GCF_051225735.1. NCBI lineage: Eukaryota > Metazoa > Chordata > Mammalia > Lagomorpha > Leporidae > Oryctolagus > Oryctolagus cuniculus. Next base: position 32,859,886 of record NC_142867.1, read on the forward strand.
TACGAATAATGTTTAATTGGATCTTATTTGTGAATGTCTTCCCTTAGTTATGTTTGCTTATGAACAGTGCCTACTTGTGCTGGGCCATCATCCTGATATTTGGTATGAAGCTGCCCAGTATCTTGAGCAATCAAGTAAACTGCTCGCAGAGAAGGGGGTGAGTATTCCTTTTTTTCCCCTACATTAGTATTTTTGTGGTTTTGATAGAGCAATGATTTGCTGAAAAACACAACACTGAATTTGGGTAATAAATTGTAAGTGTTGAAAATTTTAAATATATTTCAGTATGAATCTTAGTGAGACTCACTTGATTAGACAGACTGCCTTAGTCAGAATATAGTGACTATTTTTAAATGTATTAAAGGGATGAAGCATTTAGAGCACTTACATGGTTCTTCTGTAAGTTAAAATATGGAGGAAGTTTTTGGAATTTTTTTTTAAAGATTTATTTATTTATTTGAAAGTCAGAGTTACACAGAGAGAGGAGAGGCAGAGAGAGAGAGAGGTTTTCCGTCCGATGGTTCACTCCCCCGATGGGTACAATGGCCGGAGCTGTGTCGATCCAAAGCCAGGAGCCAGGAGCTTCTTCTGGGACTCCCACATGGGTACAGGGGCCCAAGGACTTGGGCCATCTTCTACTGCTTTCCCAGGCCATAGCAGAGAGCTGGATTGGAAGTGGAGCAGCCTGAACTAGAACCGGTGCCCATATGGGATGCCGGAGCTTCAGGCCAGGGCGTTAACCCGCTGCACCACAGCGCTGGCCCCTGGAATTTTTTTAGAATCTAGAAATGCATAATTGTGTATGTGTGGGTATGTTTTCATATATGTATATAATGGCAGATTCATCTTATTCTCTTTCAACTATGTTAAAATTATTGAACTTTCTTTTTCTCCTAGGATATGAATAATGCCAAATTATTTAGTGATGAAGCTGCTAATATATATGAAAGAGCCATAAGCACTTTATTGAAGAAGAATATGCTTCTATATTTTGCATATGCAGATTATGAAGAGGTGAGTAAAAATGTTTAAACTTTTTTTTAAAAGATTTATATATTTGAAAGGCAGTTACTGAAAGAGGAGGGAGACAGAGGAAGAGAAAACTTCTGTTATCTGCTGGCTCACTCCCCAAATGGCCACTCCCCATAATGGCCACACTTTGGCCAGGCCAAAGCTTCTTCTGGGTCTCCCCCATGGGTGCAGGAGCCCAAGCACTAGGATCACCCTCTGCTGCTTTCCCAGGTGCATTGTGGGGAGCTGGATGGGAAGGGGAGCAGCCAGGAATTGAACTAGCACCCATATGGGATGCCAGCATCGCAGATGATCGCTTAACCTATTAGGCCACAGTGCCAGCCCCTCGAACTTTCTTATAATTCAACTTATTTTTAAATAAATGTGTTCCATGCAATATTTGGGACACACTGTTTTTTAAAATAATAATTTTTTAATAATTAATTTGAAAAGCAGAGAGGAAAAGAGAGAAATATTTTCCATTCCTTGATTCACTCCCCAAAGGCCTACAAACAGGTTAGGCTGGGTCAAATCAAAGCTAGGAGCCAGAAATGTCATCCAGGTTTTCCACATGTGTGGGAGGCACCCATGTACCTGGGTCATCATCAGCTGCCTCTCAGGCGCATTAGCAGGAAGCTGGATTGGAAGTGAAGTAGCCAATACTCTTACAGGCACTCCGCTATAGGATGTGGGTGTTCCACGCAGCAACTTAATCTGCTGCATCACAGCACTCAACCCTATAGTTCAGTTTTTACTGTGGGACTGAACTTTTTTTCTGGCTGCTTCCTTGCCAGGTATACTGCTTTTGGTAGACAGAGATGATATAAAATGATTTTTTTTTAAGAAGAGATTTATTTGCTTGATAGGAGTTACTGAGAGAGAGAGGGAGAAACAGAGAGATCGTCCATCCATCAGTTTACTCCCCAGATGGCCACAACCTTGGGGGCTAGGCCAGGCCAAAGCCAAGAGCCAGGAACTTCCTCCAGGTCTCCCACATGAGTAGCATGGGCCCAAGCACCTGGGCCATCTTCTGCTGCTTTTTCCAGGCCATGATCAGTTTTTAGTACTCAGCTTGTATTGCACAGCATGGATCATCGTGAATGAGTTGGTACAGCATCTGGATTTATGAGAACTCAGTGCTGCTTGTTTATGAGTATATACTTATGTTCACTTCTCTACTACCTTAGAGTCGCATGAAGTATGAGAAGGTCCACAGTATATATAACAGACTTCTGGCAATTGAGGATATTGACCCAACCTTGGTGAGCAACTTTACAGATCCTTTTTTCCAAACTTTATAATCTTTTGTAACAAAATAATTGAATTTACATATATAAAATTCATTGTTGTTGTTATATAGGTCTATGAACCTTTACAAATAACAGCACGTCACAAGATTATCATCACAATCAAGATATGAAACGCTCCCCAACCCCAGTTTCCTTCATTTTAGGCGACCCAGCCATCTGCCATAACCACTGACAATTACTGCTCTGTTCTCTGTTGAACTTTTTTTTCAGTGCCACAATACACAACACTTAGAGAGATGCTTTCTCTAACACTCTTCTTGTGATCATGGTTTGAAGTCAGTTTATGCCAAATCATTGTTGCTTAATATTTCTTTTTCAATAAGTAGAAGCAGGAGAAAGAGACTGGAGAGAGCAGACTTCATCCTCAATGCTGCTCTGTAGTACTGGTTTTCACAGCCTGAGTTTCTCTGAAAGCGCAATGGAGCCCTCTGATTGGGAGGAAAGGAAAGCAGCCTCGGCCGGGGGCTCTAGACCCACGCCTCAGATGAACTGGCTACATTACATTTTTTGTGTATTCGTTTGTAGTGAGATGCCACTGCTGCAACTGCTCACATTTATTCAGATTTTTTTAATTCATTCAGCAAATGTGTTCAGTCAGAACACTGCTGGAGTCTGTGCCTTGTGCTAGATGGCAGCAATGTGACGAACTACGTAACACTGCTTTCCTTGAAGAACTCAGTGCATTCAGCCCTCCACTGAAACTGTGCAACATAGTTTGACATCAAAACTGAGCAAACCAGGACTTATACTGATAGTCATTTTTCTATAAGCAAATACTGCACATTCATCTCATGTTTGATATTCTGAAGGTACTAAGTAAAAAAAAAGGCTCATAAATTGTAGTGAGCTAAAATTTTTAAATAAACCATGAAAATGTGAAATTGAACATTTATTTTAAAATGTTTCCATTAAATTGAACTGAGTTTTCTAAATATTAATATTCATTAATGGAGTGTTTTCTGGTAGTTTTTACATTTTCCCCCTTAAAATTAGCATATTCTAGAATTAAATAGTGATGATTGTCCAGCCTTGTGATTCTATTAAAATCCACTGAATTGTGCACTTCAAAGGGTAAATGTTGTGATATGTGAATTACATCTCAATAAAAAAAATCAGTTTGCATGCATCTGTAGTACGCAGTAAATGTAGCTTGTGGATTTAACTAGTGTGTTATCTATAATCCTACTTACCTTCTAACTTCTTAGATATTCAGGATTGCTTTTGTATACAGGACACATAGTAGTATAATAATTAAGTGAAACAGTATTAGTTGCTACAAGGGTCACAGTTCTGATTTGTAGAGTATGAACACTTTTTTGCATAGGTATATATCCAATATATGAAATTCGCGAGGAGAGCAGAAGGTATCAAATCTGGAAGAATGATATTTAAAAAAGCAAGAGAAGACACCAGAACTCGCCACCATGTCTATGTTACTGCAGCACTCATGGAATATTACTGTAGTAAGGTAAATACTGAAATCCAGATATAAAGATGAAGTCGTTTCTTTCATCTGAGATACATTAATTAAAAGAAAAGTAGTCTGGGGCTAGGGTTGTAAATAAATAAAATAAATTTAAAAAAAAGAGTTATTGTTTTATTTTAAAGTCAGAGTTATACAGAGAGAGGTCCTCCATCCGCTGGTTCTCTCCCCATTTGGCCCCAATGGCCAGAGCTGCGCCGATCTGAAGCCAGGAGCTTCTTTCAGGTCTCCCACACGGGTGCAGGAGCCCAAGGACTTGGGCCATCTTCTATGGCTTTCCCAGGCCATAAGAGAGAGCTGGATCAGAAGTGGAGCAGCTGGGACTTGAACCGGTGCCCATATGCAGGTGGCGGCTTTACCCGCTATGCCACTGCGCCGGCCCCCAGCAAATTTTTAACTGCTTGCTAATTTATATCTTATTAATAACTATATTCTGAACCTAAAACTTGAATAGTTTTTAGCTCAGCAGTTTTTTTTAATATTTTAATTTTATCTTGTCATATTTAGGTGTTGTAGTTTTGAGTGTCTTGTCTGATACTTGAAGGGTATCAGTACTTTACTCTCTTTACTTTTAGGACAAATCAGTTGCCTTTAAGATTTTTGAGCTGGGGCTAAAGAAATATGGAGATATTCCAGAATATGTCCTGGCCTATATTGACTATCTCTCTCACCTCAATGGTAAGTTGATTCAGGAATTTCCAATGGTTACTTAATATTAAGGCATCTGAAATTATGTTGCTGTGTGTTTTCCTTCTTAAATGTATTATAATTCTGATATTACACCAGAACCAGGCACTTGGGAAGCACTCAAGAAATATCTGTGTTCAATGAAACATGAGTTTGGTACTTATTGAATAGTGGTAGCTGCCTTTTGAGGTTGCAGAATTTTGTCTCTACACAGTCAAGTCCCATCAGTCACAGGGTAAGACCGTAAAGTCAGAGTTAGGAGACACAGAACTATTCATATCTCATCTCTGGTGCCTCCAGGCAAATTCTCCCGTTTCCCAACACTCAAAGTAGTAAAGTGTTTTGAGGCTACTGCGGAAGAGATTTTTTAAAATATTATGATTATTGGCACCTTTATTTTTAGTTCCCTATTCTGTTGAAATAATAGTCATCCCATATTGAATTTCTACTTTGTACTAGGCACTGTACTAGATAATTCATACACACACACACACACACACACACACACACACATACCTACCTCATTTAGTCGTTACCCACAACCTAAGATGCACAATTTCTTAACAGAAAACAATCTGGAGAAAATGTTTATTTAAAAAAGAAATACATAAGTGTATGCCATGTAAATGATTATGAAGTATATATTGATAATTTTAATGATATTTCTGTAACATAGCTTTCTGTATACCCAAATAGCATAAAAGGATAAAACTTAAATATGATTTTGTATTTCAGTTTAGTGACTCTACACAATGGAAAAAGACAATTTCAAAAAGTGAGACAGTGGGGCATTTAATTGGTAAATTTTCTTGTATGAAATCAGTGTTCCTCACCACATTATTTTGCCTTTTTTTATTAGTTATTAGTTTGTCTAATATTTGTTATTTTTCAAGTGAGGATTATTTGATGTCAATATTGCTATCTTCCAAAATCAGTGTCTTAGTTCATTTGTCTGTCCATGTATCTATCCATGCATCAAATATTTATTCATTACCTTCTGATTACTAAAATCTGGGGGTACAAAGGTGAAAGGACCCTGGGGATACAGAAGTGAATGGACGCATCAGAGTGTTCTCATAGGGAATCCGATGTGTAATAGAATCGCATCATCATTTGAAGCTTCATTGTAGTATAGTTTCGAGGTTAAGTACCTAATATTAGATGTCAGTTTTCTCCTCTGCAGAATGGTCGTAATAATGTTTCCAGAGGATTAAATGATTTCTGCATATGTTAGGGTTATATGTAGAATGTGGTAAGAATTCTGTAGGTGTTAACTGTGATGACTGTGCTGATCGTGATCAGATAAACTGACTACTATGATAGAACACTGGACGAAGCACTTCCAAAGCACAGAGAGGGGCTGTGCTGTACATTTGTGGTAGCCCCTACACTGCTAGGTAACTGAGTACCTGAAATGCGGGTAGGCTGAAATGATATATGGTGTAAGTATAGAATACATGCCAGATTTATAGTTAGTACCAAAAATTGAGTGTAAAATATGTTAATTTTTCCTATTATCTATTGAAATGATAATTTGGATATTTAGGTTAAATAAACTACATTAAAATTTACCTGTTTTCACCTGCAATGTGCCTACCAGAAAACTTCAGTCACATGTATAGCTTGCATTATATTTCTGTTGGACAGTACTGTTCTAGAGGATGTCATTGAGAAAGCATGGAGTTGGGTCTTGAAAGATGAATAGTAGCTAGCCAGGTAAAGAAAGAGAAGGCATTATTCCAAAACACAGCATATTATAAAGTTCTACGGAATGGTAAAAAGTGTGACTACAGCAAAGCTTGGGATAAACAAAAAAGATAAAACACAAGATGTACTCAATACTTGTTAAAGTACAGGATGTTACACTGTAGGTGGGGGTCACTGATGCGGTGCTTTGGTCTAATACATGTACTCTTTCTGGGTTTTCTTTTGCATATGGACACATAATAAGTTAGCTACCCTGAGGGAAAGCCAACCACTCTGCTGGATTTTTTGTTAAAGATTTATTTATTTATTTAAAAGCAGAGTTATAGAGAGGCAGAGGCAGAGGCAGTGGGGGGTGGGAGGGAGGTCTTCCATCTACAAGTTCACTCCCCAAATCGGAGCAATGGTCAGAGCTGGGCTGATCCAAAGCCAGGAGCTTCTTCTGGGTCTCCAACAAGGGTGCAGGGACCCAGGGACTTGGGCCATTTTCTACTGCATCCCCAGGCCATAGTAGAGAGCTGGATAGGAAGTGGAGCATCTGGGACTCAAATCAGCACCCATATGGGAATGCTGGCACAGCAGGTTGTGGCTTTACCTGCTAGCCACAACCTTATTGGGGTATAATTTATATACCATAAATACACTCATTTTATTTTTTTTTAAAGATTTTTTTTGTTTGAAAGGCAGAGTTACAGAGAGGCAGAAAGAGAGGTCTTCCATCCACTGTTCACTCCCCAGATGGCTGCAACGGCCGGAGCTGGGCCAATCCGAAGCCAGGAGCCAGGAGCTTCTTCCAGGTCTCCCATGTGGGTGCAGGGGCCCAAGGACTTAGGTCATCTTCTACTGCTTTCCCAGGCCACACAAGAGAGCTGGACCAGAAGTGGAGCAGCTGGGACTCAAAGTGGCGCGCATATGGGATGCTGGCATTGCAGGCGGCAGCTTTACCTGTTACATCACAGCACTGGCCCCACTCATTTTAAGAGTGCAGCTTATTGGGGAATGAACTAGCAATGGAAGATCTCCCACTCTATGTCATACTGTCTTTCAAATAAACAAAATAAATCTTAAAAAAAAGTCATTATTAGGGCCAGCTCTGTGGCGTAGCAGGTAAAGCCACCAACTGTAATGCCAGCATCCCATATGGGTGCCAGTTTGAGTCCTGGCTGCTTCACTTCCAATCTAGCTCTTTGCCATGGCCTGGGAAAGCAGTAGAAGATGGCTCAAGTCCTCAGGTCCCTGTACCCGTGTGGGAGACCTGGAAGAGGCTCCTGGCTCCTGGCTTCAGATCGGCCAGCTCCAGCCATTGTGGCCATCTGGGGAGTAAACCAGTGGATGGAAGACCTCTCTCTCTCTCTCTCTGCTTCTCTGTAACTCTGCCTTTCAAATAAATAAATAAATATTTTTTAAATCAAGTGGTTATTATATTTACTGCTAGATTCTTACATTTTATTTTTTAAAAATTATCTATTTATTTTAAAAGTCAAAGTTACAGAGAGAACAAGAGAGCAACAGAGAGATCTTTCATCCGCTGATTCACTCCCCAGATGGCCACAATGGCTGTGGCTGGGCCAAGCTGAAGCCAGGAGCCAGGAGCTTCATCTGGGTCTCACACATGGGTGGAAGGACCCAGGTACTTGGGGCCATTTTCTGCTGCTTTCCCAGGCCATTAGCAAGGAGCTGAATTAGAAGTGGAGCAGCTGAAAAAAACTGAAATAAACAAAAAGTGTGAATAAAAAGAGGATATAAGTGTAGATCCTGCAGTGATTAATATTAATTAAAGAATATTTAAAAAAAATAAAAAAGGAAGAAAGAAAAGAAATGGAACAGCTGGGACACAACCAGTGCCCATATTGGGATGCTGGTGTTGTAGGCGGTGGCTTTACCTACAGTGCCACAGCACGGTCCTGAATTCTTAGATTTTAAGACGCCTTAGAGCTTAGCAAGATGTGTCATTTCCCACTTTCAGCTACAGAGGATCTCCTAAGATTCTTTTTTTTTTTTTTTTTTTTTTTTTTGACAGGCAGAGTAGACAGAGAGAGAGAGAGAAAGGTCTTCCTTTTGCCGTTGGTTCACCCTCCAATGGCCACCGCGGCCGGTGCGCTGTGGCCAGTGCACCGCGCTGATCCGATGGCAGGAGCCAGGTACTTATCCTGGTCTCCCATGGGGTGCAGGGCACAAGCACTTGGGCCATCCTCCACTGCACTCCCTGGCCACAGCAGAGAGCTGGCCTGGAAGAGGGGCACCCGGGACAGAATCCGGCACCCCGACCAGGACTAGAACCCGGAATGCCGGCGCCGCAAGGCGGAGGATTGGCCTAGTGAGCCACGGCGCCGGCCTAAGATTCTTTTTTTTTTTTTTATTTATTTTTTTTTTTTTATTTTTGACAGGCAGAGTGGACAGTGAGAGAGAGACAGAGAGAGAAAGGTCTTCCTTTTGCCGTTGGTTCACCCTCCAATGGCCGCCGCTGCAGCCGGCGCACCGCGCTGATCCGTTGGCAGGAGCCAGGATCCAGGTGCTTTTCCTGGTCTCCCATGGGGTGCAGGGCCCAAGCACCTGGGCCATCCTCCACTGCACTCCCTGGCCACAGCAGAGAGCTGGCCTGGAAGAGGGGCAACCGGGACAGAATCCGGCGCCCCGACCGGGACTAGAACCCGGTGTGCCGGCGCCGCAAGGTGGAGGATTAGCCTATTGAGCCACGGCGCCGGCCAAAGATTCTTAAAATTTAATATATTTATAGCAATCATTCTTACTTCATTTACCACTTGCATATTTATCTACTAACCTAGCTTTTATATCTTTCCAAGAAGGTAAAAATAACTAAATACAGAGTAGTTCTGGTATCTCGAAGTAAAAAACTCAATTATGTCTAAAATTGAACTGGACAGCCTTCATAGTCCATGTATTTTTAAAATATCAGTAGCCTGACCATTATAATGTCAGCAGATAAGGAATTTTCATTTTTTAAAAAAGGCAAATAAGATATTTGGTTCAAACATCCAGTGGGATGTTTCCATTATAACTGCAGCATAACACAGAGGAGAGTGAAGTAGATGGAATAAGATGTGGCTTCCACATACAGCTCTGTTCATCACTAGCCAGCTAAGAGTCACTCACTGTCGCTGACCCATGTGTTTGGGCCCCTGCCACCCGTGCGGGAGACCTTGGTGAGGCTCAGCCATCTGAGGACAGAACCAGCATTTAGAAGATTTTCTCTGTCTCCTCTTCTCTCTCTTTCCCTGTAACTCTCTGAAACAAATTTTTTAAAAGTCAATCTTTTTGAACCTCAAATTTTCTCATCTATAAAAATCAGATAATAGTTGTCTCTCTGTATAAGCTTTTTTTTTTTTTTTTTTTTTTTTGACAGGCAGAGTGGACAGTGAGAGAGAGAGACAGAGAGAAAGGTCTTCCTTTTGCCGTTGGTTCACCCTCCAATGGCCGCCGCGGCCAGCACGCTGCGGCCGGCGCACCGCGCTGATCCGATGGCAGGAGCCAGGAGCCAGGTGCTTTTCCTGGTCTCCCATGGGGTGCAGGGCCCAAGCACCTGGGCCATCCTCCACTGCACTCCCTGGCCACAGCAGAGGGCTGGCCTGGAAGAGGGGCAACCGGGACAGAATCCGGCGCCCCGACCGGGACTAGAACCCGGTGTGCCGGCGCCGCTAGGCGGAGGATTAGCCTAGTGAGCCGCGGCGCCGGCCCAACTCTCTGTATAAGCTTTTGTGAGGATTAAGATAATGCTTGTGAAAACAGGAGGGTACTTCAAAAAGTTTATGGAAATGGAATTAGAAAAGTTCATTTTCAAAGTACTACAGAAAAAGTGTTTATTTTGGGGCTGGCATTTGATCGTGCAGCTAAAATGCCACTTGGGACAACCGCTCCCCATGTCCGAGTTCCTGGGTTTGAGTCCGATTCCACTTGTGATTCCAGTTTCCTGCTGACATAGACCCTGGGGAGCAACAAGCAGATGATGGCCCAGGTAGTTGGGTCCCTGCCATCTACACAGGAGCTCAAGATTGAGATCCAGGCTCCTGGTTTCAGCCTGGTCCAGCCCCAGCTGTTGCAGACATGTGGAGAGTGAACCAGTCGATGGAAGACTGACCTTTTTCTCTCTGCCTTTCAAATAAGTTAAAAAATTATTTTGTTGCTAAAATTTTTGAAATTCACAGTTTTTCATAATACATATTCTTGATGAACTTTTTGAAGACCCCCCTCATGCATGGGTTTCTAAAATTTTTTGCAGCAAAATAGACTTTAAATTCCATTTTCCCACAAACTTTTGAAGTATTCTTGCACATTGTTGAATTGTAAAACAAATTTTGATATATAAAATCTTTTAAAATATTCTAGAGGACAATAACACCCGAGTTCTGTTTGAACGAGTTTTAACATCTGGAAGCCTTCCTCCAGAGAAGTCTGGGTAAGTCATTGTCCAAACTTGGTTATTAGGTTCTAGTGGAAGTTTTAACCATGATGTGACCCATGGGATGAATGTTTGCTTGAATATGAATATCAGGAAAATTCTCTCTTCTCTCAAGCTTTTGCAGTATTTCCATACCTGTTTATTTATTTATTTATTGGCATAGTGACTAGAATGTTTTGAGAGATCTCTACCAATTTATTACTGGATATTTTCGTGTCTTTCTAGTTGAATATATCACAGAAATTGGTATGATCATTTAGTTCTGAAATCTTCCCCTCCTTTAGTCAAAAGCAGACTTTTGACATAATCAAAGTTTGCTTTAGGCAGTAGGCTAAGTGCAGCTTAGCCGATAAGATGCCCGATCCCCACACTGGAGTCCCTGGGTTAGATTCCTGGCGCTCGTACCTGACTGCAGCTGCCTACCAATGTAGACTCTGGGCTGCAGTCACAGGTGTGGGACGTGGATGGAATTCCTGGCTCCTGGCTTTCGCCAGGTAGAGCCCCAACTGTAGGAGGCATTTGGGATGAACCAGTGGTGGAAGCTCTTGTCTAACCTCTCAAAAAAGAAGAAATAATGCAAACACAGCCAAATGTTGTTAGTAAATCTGAATAATGGTATAGGTATTCATTATCTACCATCTACTTCCCTATAGTTTAGGAGTCTTTGTAATAAAAAAGGCTTTTTATAATTTAGAAAAAGGGGAAGAGAACTTAAGGCTTCTTTGCAAATGGACTTCTTGCCCTAAATCCAGAATAATTAAGTATTGATTATATTTATTTTCTTGTAGAGAAATCTGGGCCCGGTTTCTAGCTTTTGAAAGTAATATTGGTGACCTAGCCAGTATACTCAAAGTGGAGAAAAGAAGATTTACAGCCTTCAAAGAAGAGTATGAGGGCAAAGAAACGGCTTTGCTGGTAGACAGATACAAGTTCATGGATTTATATCCTTGCTCTGCCAGTGAGCTGAAAGCGCTGGGTTACAAGGTACGTCCACAGCATCAGGATCGTGGAGTGTGCTCACTTTTCCAGGGCTATAGGAGAATTCACGGGAACCTTTGTTCTTAAATTCTGAAATGTAAATTAATCTAGCTTTAACAAGATTTGTAGAAAACAAGTTCAGTTATTTCCCTTGGCTTTATGAGTATCAAATATCGCTGAAGAAAGTAAGAATTAAAGTTAGATTTAACAAACACTTTGATTCCTTCCCTGATAAGGTTAGTGTGGAAGAAAGAAAAAAGAATATTATGATTTTAGGGCTTTGATTTTTTTGTTGATGTTGTTCCAATTGCTCTTACCAAAACGATGAACATGTTTTGACAGATGTTAAGCCAAATGTAGTTCCTGTTGTGTATTTTGTAACATACAATGAAGACACATTACAGCTTATTAAATCCATAGTTCCTGAGGGGTTGTATCCTTACAGTAGTGCTCCTTCTGGGAATTTGTCTTCTAGTATTGGAACTCTCCTACACACACTAATGAATCCCCAGAAGACAAATCTAGTACTTGAACCTGTTTGGCTAAGGAGAACAAATGTTTACGCAGCCCCAGGAACACTCTTGCTGGGTAAACCATTTTTCTGTCATCTCTGGATCTTTCTGTGCTATGAGAATGAAGACCAAGGTGGAAATTCAGAGGGAAGTTGTATATCCAAGTCCTTGTTGCTTTTCGAGTGTTCCTGACCTTCATTCTCCTTGTCCTTGCTGCCCTCTTTTGGCCTGGCTCTGGTTCTGAACCTTGAGAAGAACTAACCAGCATGGAGCTTCATTTCTGTTAATGGAAGCTCCAGTCCTGTGCCAGTTCCAAATTCCTATTTTTTTTTCAATCCTTAATGCACAACTCACTCTAGGCCTAATGTCTTTATTGAATTACTACTATATTTTATCGAATTTTTTACTATTTTGTATTGAATCTCTACTATAAAAGAACAGTGCTGTACAAAAAGTAAACAAGAGAAGAATCAAAACTTGTAAAACAGGATTACTGCAGTTTCTTTGGAATATATTAAAAATGTAGATTTATTTTAAAAAAGATGGTTTTTATAATTTCTTTTTCTAATATAAGTGAGAAAATTCTCAGATTCCTATTTTGAACCAAGGGATTATAGCTCAGGAATGATCCGGTTTTGCTCGTAGTTTCTCAATGAAAAGTCAGATATTTTAAAATTACTTTGTGGACTTATTACAAAAGGTTATTCAGCTTTTCCAAGATGAAAATGGAAATTAAAGAAAAAAATAATTTTCTAGTTCCAAGTAGATTGAGTTATTGAAAATGAATTTTCCACTTTACTGCTACTTTTACACTTTTATTGGGGAAGAATGAACGTGCTGCTTCTACATGTGGTGAATGGTGTGGTACACACAAGAGAGAAAAGCACTTCCCAGTGTGTCGGCTAATCTCAGTTTGCCCATGTAAGAGCAGATGTCATCAGTTAAGCACGATTTGGTGAAATGAAATGCTCTTGTACCCTTGTTAGTGGAAGGGGTTCCTTTCTGTTTCGAGAGGCTGTTGATCCGCGGTCGCCTGTAACAGAGGAGCTCCTCTTAAACAGGGCTTCTGTTAACAGGTGACGCTCCTGCTCCTCTCATGTGCTTCGTAGACTCTGCAGCCTTCGCATGGGTTTGAGGTCTCCCCAGCCTCTCTTTCGTATTAACTGTGTGAACTTCTTTGACCCCAGTCCCTTTTATAACAGGGAGGGGTTACTATGTCTCATCAAAGAGGAAGTATAGCAAGTGGCTAAAGCTGCCTGACAAATAGCAGTTGCTCAGTCAGTCTTTCTTCTCCCCTGTTAACAACATTGGGAATGATTTTTCATTTCATTAGCAAAATCTAGTAACCAGTGTTAAATAATAATAAACTTTATTTTATTCTTCATGAAGCAGGACCTCACTTGAGCTAGCTTCTGTACTTAATGTATAGAAAGTTATAGTGGAAGGGGCAGATCAAAAATATTGGATTTTCCTCCAAATGACCCTTCCTCTTCTTGGCGCCAGGTTTACAGCTTTATCCACAGTTGTTTTCTACAACTGCCCTACTGGCCCGCGTCCAGGGGTTCTTACCAAGGGGTGGGCGAGGCTATAAAGCACCAAGCCTTCAGAGCCAGATTGTTTTCTTGTTATTAAGTTTCTTGTTTAACCCTCCTGCATTTTCTTTCATTTTTAACTCAGTTATTCACACCGAGTCCTCAAGACTGTAGAAGTGCACAATTACATTCTGTAAGTCCTTTTCAGGTTTAGGATTCTCTGTTCTGCATTTTCAGGATGTTTCCCGTGCTAAGCTAGCAGCTATAATTCCAGACCCAGTTGTAGCTCCTTCTATAGTGCCTGTCCTGAAAGATGAAGTGGATAGAAAACCAGAATACCCTAAGCCAGACACTCAGCAGATGATTCCATTTCAGCCACGGCATTTAGCACGTAAGCCATGATTTAGATCCAATACCAAGACCTCTGTTTGTTGACTTAAATCCAAGGTGTGTGGGGGGGAAGTAACAAGGCCTTTCCATGGTCGGTTAACCGCTAGACTTAGGGTCTCTGTAACAAATGACTTGGCAGTAATCTTTGAACCAGCTGAACCAAGAATATGCTTTAAAAAACAAACAAACAAAAAAAAATGCTCAGTGATCCAGATTCCAGCAACCCATTTGGCAGTGATACTGAGTTTTCAGAAATGCTGCTACCTGCAGAATACCTGACCAGCTGGAAACTTACTCAGCGGTGTCACTTGGGCATACTTATACTCAATGGTTAGTAGCCCTTCCAGATACTTTTTGAACAGGGCCCTTATGATTAAACATGTTGAGTAATGGGTTTAAAAAAAAAATTGAGACATAGCTCCCACCTGCTTGTTCATTCCCTAAATGCCTATAACAGTTGGGGCTAGACCTGGGCCAGGCTGAAGCAGGGAGCCAGGAACTCAATCCAGGCCTCCCACATAGGTGGCAGGGACGACTTGAGCATCACCTGCTGCCTCCCAGGGTGCACATGTGCAGAAGCTGGAATCAGTAGAGCCAGGATTAGAACCCTGGCACTCCAATAGGGACTATGGGTGTCCCAACCAGTGGCTTAATCACTATGCCAAATGCCTGCCCCTGAATAACTGGCTTTAACAGGACTGTTCAGCCAATGACTTGGGTGGCTCAGAAAGAAAGTTGTCTACTTTGCTGCCTCCCAGTAGATTGAGGCTGCTTTTCCTGTTTTACCTACTTGAATGTGGTCAAGCAGGTACAAGCACTAAAAGCATTTTAAAATGTCCAGAACAAAGAAAGAGACATAGAAAACTTTACCTACAAATGACTTTAGTTTCTCTGTTAGACACTTTCATCGCACTGATTCACTTTTCTTTCTCTCACAGCTCCAGGCTTGCACCCTGTCCCTGGTGGAGTGTTCCCTGTCCCCCCTGCAGCCGTCGTTTTAATGAAACTTCTCCCTCCTCCTATCTGTTTCCAGGTTTGTTCCTATTTTCGCAGTAGGTACACTCCATGGGTTACAGTAACTGTGTGCTTTTTTGTGTGTAATGGGAAATATATAAAGTGCTGCCATTTTAACCTGTCATATTACTAAGGATTAAAATTAAAATTTGTGTCAATATAGGGTCCTTTTGTACAAGTGGATGAACTGATGGAAATTTTCCGAAGATGCAAGATACCAAACAGTGAGTGACGAAAGGTCCATTTCAAAGTATGATTCACTTGTGGTCTCCTGTCCAGAACAGGTAGCGTGCACTGCTGTGGAAGCTTCCACAGCAACTAGGCAACGGGCAGCCGTACAGACGCAGGAGTGATTGGAGTCCTATTCTATGTAAAATGTCATCCATTGCTGTTCATGTGAATGCACGCCACCAGACTTAGCTTATGAAAGGGACTTTATTTACTTGAAAGGCAGAAGGACAGAGAGGGAGACACACAGAGATCTTCTGTTGGTTCACTCCCCAAATGGCTGCAACAGCCAAGTCTGAACCAAACTGAAGCCAGGAACCAGGAAGCCTATGCTGGTCTTCCAGGTACTTGGGCCATCTTGTGCTGCTTCCTAGGTGCATTGGCAAGGAGCTGAATTGGAAGTGGAATGGCTGGGACTGGAATAGGCACTGATGGGATGCCAGCTCCTCACAGTGGCATAACCTACTGTGCCCCAATGCCAGCCTCTGTTTTTAACAGCAACTTTTGTCTTTTCCCTTTAATTATGTATCACATGGTACTGTCCCATGCTTTGCCAACAGTAGGCTATGAAATGAACTACAAAGTCTCTAAAGTAGAACATACTGGGCCAGCGTTGTGGCACAGAGGGTTAAGCCACTGCCTTCAATGCTGACATAACATATGCGCACCAGTTCCGGTCCCAGCTGCTGTATTTCTCATCCAGCTTCCTGCTAATGTGCCTGGGAAAGCAGAATATGGCCCAGCTTGGGCCCTTGCACCCACATCAAGAGACCAGGATGAACCCCCTGGCTTCAGGCCTGGCCCAGCCCCAACTCTTGCAGCCATTTGCAAAGTGAACCTTTCAAATAAATCATATTTAAAAACAAGATAAAGAGGAACATACATAGTCTTTCATGGTAGCTTAATTTTAAATCTTGTCCAACAGCCCTTTTTGTTTTGTTGCAACAGCTGTCGAGGAGGCTGTGAGGATCATTACTGGAGGGGCCCCAGAGCTGGCTGTAGAAGGCAACGGCCCAGTGGAAAGTAACGCAGTGCTCACCAAGGCCATCAAGAGGCCCAACGAGGACTCGGATGACGATGAAGAAAAGGGAGCTGTCGTCCCCCCCGTTCACGACATTTACAGAGCGCGGCAGCAGAAGCGGATCCGATGAGGCAGGCTCCAAACCTGCCGCTGGGAGAACTCACCCAGGATTTCCTCTCTGCCTCTTAAGTCATATGTTTAAAAGAGACAACACTTTGTTCCAAGGTTCTTAGAAACAAAGTATTGTCATTGGTGCCTCTATCGTATGGTTCTTGAGAAACCAACCAACCAACCTGTGTGAAGTTTAGAATATGGAACAGACCTATGCTCTAAACAAATAAGGTTTCAAAAATGTGAGAACAGTACAAAATGGCAGAACCACATTTTGTTCCCTCTTCAAGGGTGTCTTGTATGTGCCGTTTGAAGATCTGTGAGTTTTCAACAGTTTTATTTTAAAAACTGGATGGCTTATGATTGTAAAGCATTTTATCACATTTTCTGAGAAACTGTTGTTCTTGGTTTGCTTCTGTAGAGTCCTGCCTTATTGTTTTGTTTTTATTTATGGCAGAATGTATGGAGTCTGTTTTGTAGTTGAAAATTTTAAAACAGTCCTTTAAAAAAATAAAAGGGTCTCAACAACACCATGCCGCCTCCCGCTTCTTCATTCAGATTTGCAATAGGTACTAACGACATTATTCAGCCACTGTCATTTAAAAATAAATGGCAGAAATCCAAGGAAAAGTCATTCTGTAATAATTATAGTCATGTGTCACTAAGTGATAGAACACATTCTGAAAAATATGCTGTTAGGTGATTTTGTCCACTGTGCAAGCAACACAGAATGTACTTAGACAAACCGTGATGGGATGGCCTACGACACACCTAAGTTACGTGGCTTGTAGTTTGTTGTTGAAACGTTGTATGGCACATCACTGTACGTACACTTAATCACACTTCCAGCCCACTCCCTGCTAATGTGCACAGGAAAGCAGCGGCACACGGCCCAAGTGCTTGGGCCCCTGCGCCCACCTGGGAGACCCAGATGGAGTCCCAGGATCCTGGATTCAGCCTGGCTCAGCCCTGGCCATTGCGGCCATTTCGGGAGTGAATCAGCAGATGGAAGATCTCGCTCTGTGACTCTGCTTTCAAATAAAAATAAAATTTTTTTAATCACATCTTGTTTCCTGATCTTTTATGGTACTGGCTGAGTGCATTTCTCACAGGCAAGTTAAATATTTTACAAACCCCCAATATGAATGTATTTCCCCCCAATTAAATGTGAGGCAGATCATTCATCTCCGAAAAGCAACACAAGTGTGGGGATCCTTTAACCACCTACCATATTCTCAAATATATTATTAATAGTGCTCAGTGCTCAAGAACATTTTTTTAGGCGCTATAAGCCACCACCTGCAGTGCCGGCATCCCATATGGTTGCCATTTGGAGTCCTGGGTGAGAATTCCTGTCCTGGCTGCTCTACTTCCAATCCAGCTCCCTAGTAATGTGCCTGAGAAAGCAGCAGAGGATGGCCCAAGTGCTGGGGCCCCTGCACCCACCTGGGAGACCCAGAAGAAGCTCCTGGCTCCTGATCAGCCCAGCTCTGGCCACTGGAACCATTTGGAGAGTGAACTAGCAGATGGAAAATCCCTCCATCTCTCTCTCTCTGTAGCTCTGCCTTTCAGATAAATAAATCTTTAAAAAGGTAAAGTGATAGCCAACTGAATTCTAGTTAGCATAAACAAAAATTCATCATGCAATTTTAGGCCAGAGAATTAGGCTTTGCTGTATGACAGCCACATTACCTCCTTTAAACTGATTCTTTAGAAAAATTACTAGACAGAGGGGCCAGCCCCATGACTCACTTGGTTAATCCTCCGCCTGCAGCGCCGGCATCCCATATGGGCGCCGGGTTCTAGTACCGGTTGCTTGCTCCTCCTCCAGTCCAGCTCTCTGCTCTGGCCCGGCAGGGCAGTGGAGGATGGCCCAAGTGCTTGGGCCCTGCACCCGCATGGGAGACCAGGAGGAAGCACCTGGCTCCTGGCTTTGGATTGGCGCGTGCCGGCTGTAGCGGCCATTTGGAGAGTGAACTAATGGAAGGAAGATCTTTGTCTCTCTGTCTATAACTCTACCTGTCAAATTTAAAAATCTAGAAAAAAGAAAAAAGAAAAATTAATACAGAAAACTGGGTAAGCCTAAATAACTGAATCAGAATGAAAGCTAAATACCAGGAAGGGAACAAATAAAACATGGTTATAAATAAACTATCTTATCTATTGGGAACATAATTTAGAATCTGAATTTAGATGGGATTAAATAATCTTAAAAAGCTTCAAATTTTCCATAAAACTCTCACAGAGGCTGGTGTTATGGCACAGTGGATTAAGCTGCTATGATGCCAGCATCCCATGAGGGCCAGTGCCAGTCCCAGCTGCTCTGCTTCCAATCCAGCTTCCTGCTTGTGTGCCGGGGCTTGGGCTCTGAACACCCATGTGGGAGACCTAGAACTCCTGGCTTTGGCCTGGTCCAGCCCTTGCTGTTTTGGCCACTTCAGCAGTAAACCAACAAACGGAAGATCTCTAATTCTGCCTTTCAAATAAATAACTCTTAAAAACAAAAGAACCTCTTGTAATACAAAAAGATTATCTTGAATCATTTTCTCATTTACGCATATCAAGGTTCTACAAGTTGTCATAAGCATGTTTAGTCTCCCGCATTTTCTCTTAAAGCTGAAATTGCCTTAAAACACAGTTGCCTCTCAGATTTTCTGATCCTCTATAGTATCACTTTAAGTTGTGTGGGTTTTTAAAATATATTAAACAAAACCATCTTAGAAAATTATGTACTTATTTTTCATTTATTTGTGAAACAGATAGACTGACAGGTCTCCCATCCACTAGTTTGTTCCCCAAATGCTCCCAACAGCGGAGGCCAGACCAGGATGAAGCCAGGAGCCCAAGAAATTCAATCTGATTTCTTTTTTTCTTTTTTTTTTTTTTTTTTTTTTTGACAGGTAGAGTTAGAGACAGAGACAAAGGTCTTCCTTCTGTTGGTTCACCCCCCAAATGGCCACTATGGCCGGCACCTGCGCCGATCCGGAACCAGGAGCCAGGTGCTTCCTTCTGGCCTCCATGTGGGTGCAGGGCCCAAGGACTTGAGCCATCCTCCCGGGCCACAGCAGAGAGCTGGACTGGAAGAGGAGCAACCGGGACAGAATCCGGCGCCCCGACCGGGACTAGAACCCGGGGTGCTGGCACCGCAGGCAGAGGATCAGCCTAGTGAGCCGCGGCGCCGGCCATCAATCTGATTTCAACATGGTTGTAGGGACCCATTACTTGAGCCATCACTAACTACTGCCTTATAGGGTACACATGGGGAGCAGAGTTGGAACTTGAATCCAGGCACTGATAGGAGATGTGGGTAGCCCAAAGGAGCATCTTAACCACTGGGCCAAATGGCTGTCCCAACAAAACAATCTTTTTTTTTTTTTTGACAGGCAGAGTGGACAGTGAGAGAGAGAGACAGAGAGAAAGGTCTTCCTTTTGCCGTTGGTTCACCCTCCAATGGCCGCCGCGGCCGGCGCGCTGCGGTCGGCGCACTGCGCTGATCCGATGGCAGGAGCCAGGAGCCAGGTGCTTTTCCTGGTCTCCCATGGGGTGCAGGGCCCAAGCACCTGGGCCATCCTCCACTGCACTCCCTGGCCACAGCAGAGGGCTGGCCTGGAAGAGGGGCAACCGGGACAGAATCCGGTGCCCCGACCGGGACTAGAACCCGGTGTGCCGGTGCCGCTAGGCGGAGGATTAGCCTAGTGAGCCGCGGCGCCGGCCCCAACAGAACAATCTTAAAGGCACAAGTAGGAGCATGTGGCATAGATTTTAAAATAGAGAGGTACAGGGGCTGCCACTGTGGTGCAGCGGTTAAAGCCCCAGCTTGCAGCACCAGCTTCCCACATGGGCACCTGTTCTAGTCTTGGATGCTCCACTTCTGCTCCAGCTCTCTGCTATGGTCTGGAAAAGCAGCAGAAGATGGCCCAAGTCCTTGGGCCCTGCACCTGCATGGGAGACCTGGAGGAAGATCCTGGCTCCAGATCAGCTCAGCTCTGGCCACTGCAGTCATTAGAGGCGTGAACCAGTGGATAGAAGACTTCTCTCTGGCTCTAGCTCTCTAACTCTTTCAAATAAATAAAATAATTATTAAAAAAATAAAACATAGAGCCGGCGCCGTGGCTCAATAGGCTAATCCTCCACCTTGCGGCGCCGGCACACCGGGTTCTAGTCCCGGTTGGGGCGCCGGATTCTGTCCCGGTTGCCCCTCTTCCAGGCCAGCTCTCTGCTATGGCCAGGGAGTGCAGTGGAGGATGGCCCAGGTGCTTGGGCCCTGCACCCCATGGGAGACCAGGAAAAGCACCTGGCTCCTGGCTCCTGCCAGGATCAGCGCGGTGCGCCGGCTGCAGCGGCGGCCATTGGAGGGTGAACCAGCGGCAAAGGAAGACCTTTCTCTCTCTCTGTCTCTCTCTCTCACTGTCCACTCTGCCTGTCAAAAAAAATAAAAAAAAAATAAAAAAAAAAAAAAAAAAAAAAAAAAAAAAAAATAAAACATAGAGGTACAGACTCCCCTGAAGTGCCATCTTTGGTGGTTAGTGCTTTGAAGATGATATAGTTCCAAACACCTGTAAGTGATCTGTAGTAGTGTTCCTCTAGGTAATAAGAGCTACAGGAACATGCATGGAAAATGACTTTTTTTAGAATGTAATCAAGAGAAAACTGTGTACACATACGTACACATATATAATGTTAGACATCTGAATTTTGGAATCTAATGTGCAGACTCATGGTATAATCAGTCCTATATTCCAAAGGACTCTCATATATATTTATACATGGGCTAGACCAAAAGAAATTGACAAATGATACTCTCACCTTTTCTAAGAGCCACGATAACATCTCCAAGATTCTAGAACCAAATTTCAAGGACATCTGTAAATTTTTCCTAAACAAAAATTAGTCAAACACTGGCCTTTATCACTAAATTTAAAACAAGGTTCTATCCATATTGCCACACTTAACAAAGTAAAGACTATATAAGCCACTAGTAATGTAAAACTGAACAACCAAATTGTACCACCGAAAAATAATGAAAAAAATACACCACTTTTATTAGAATATTGATCTGGGTCAATAATTATGAATTTATTTAGTAATTTTATATAATCCTCTGTTGACCTGTAGTTGATACATAAATCACCAGGTTCACATTCTGTTTTCTTACATTTCCATTCCCAAAGCAAACTTCATTAAAATGGTTATTCACCAAGTAACACAATTCAGGTACATGTTACTGATTTAAGTACATCTTAATCATTCAACAGAAGTGTCAGCTTACCAAACTTTGGGAGTAAGAAAAACAGCCCAGCCATTTGCTAAACTTCCTTCCCTGTGTGAACACGACCAGAGTTCTGCCGTGGGCATTAAGGAGGACAGTGCTCTAAAAGGCAGAGGCAACACGAGTAAGAGAGAAAAGCAATAGTATGACTTCAGCTTGAAGGTTAGTTTTAGTTAGATGTTGCAGTTCAAAGTTCTCCGTGTTTAGTTCAGATAAAGCGAGCTTAAAAATTGTTGGGCTTACGGGGAGTCAAGTTTAGCCAGTGCTGCTAACATCACACATCTGATTCAAATTCGAGCAAGTGCCCTTGGTCACACCAGGATGACAGTGTATTTCTGGTTCTTAGGTTCAAAAGTTAAGTCAGGCATAACAGAAATCCACACGAGGAGAGTTTTAGGTAAAACCCTGCCTGTTTAGGCTTCTGACACTGATTTTTAGGTCTCTGGCTATTTCTGAAAGTACCGGTGAACATTTAATAGGTTAATAAATGGAGCTGATTTGGGCTTAAAGGTTATCCCCTTCCCCACCCGTGAGGTTGCCTGTGAATAAAAATGGTATCCACTAAAATAATTATATAATACAAAAATCTACTATAAATACAATTGCAAAGATCATTGTAGTTACTTATAGAGGTGAACGCTGGGTGGTAAGGAACGGTAAGTCTGCAGGAGGCGATGAGAGGAAACAGCCGTGGGAGACGATGGGAGAAAACCTTCCCAGTGCGCTTGACTGAAGGGAGCCTGGACGCTAACCTGGGATCCACCCCTAACGCGGACGGGCATCAACGTGTAGGGGCTTCCATGCTCTCCGTTATTATTAATAAAATAAACAGACCCTCTCTATGTACACAGGATCCTAATATCCAGTACCAAACATAATCCCCATAGCAACAATATAGTGAATAGTGCTCCATTTTATAGATGAAAATACAAAGGCCCAAGGGAGAACGCCTGGTCCACCATCACACAGCCAGTGACAGGCAACAGAGGGGAAAAAAGGACCTGAACCCAGCTCTTCCTCTGAATCAGGAACTTTGCCACTGGATGTTCCGACTGGAAGGCGCAGTGTTCCGACTGGTCCCGCAGTGTGCGGGTGTGGGAGCCCAGCCCTGACTGGCCACCGTGAGGATGCACCGTGGCGGAGGTAGGAGCCCTGGCTTCCCTCCCTCCCACCCTACCTCAAAAGGAAAAGAAATGTTGTACTCAGAAACGGGGCATATGCAGGGCACTGCACACCATGCACCCAGGCCTGGCCCCTTTGGCACGCACCAGCAGGGTTGGCGGCGGCAATCTCTCCTCTATTCCCAGGCATCTTAAGGCTTTGCAGAAAAGAACCGCAGCACCTCCACGAACACCGGCCGCCGAGTAGCCCTCCCAGAACCGCTGGCCTGTGTGAGCTTGCTGCAGGCCAGGAAGTCAACCTTACCGGTAACTTTTCTCCATAGAGAACACGTTCTCATACACCCAACCCACTGCATTTAATCAGTAAGACCCCCAATCAGTGTGGCTCTCATCTGAAGAATACTTACAATCGTGTTACATGGTTACATAAGTAACCACATTTTGCAGCTAGATTTAAAAGGAAAAGAGTTTAAGAAAAAACAAAAACACTTAGGCTAAGAATCCATCCGCCTAACCAAGAGCCAACAACGCAGCAGTTACTGCTCTAGACATCCATTCATTCATGAAAGCGTCGGGTCTAAGAGGCTTGGTGATAGTGACCTCGCTCTGAGGGCTCGGTCCTGTGCCCAGGCAGGCGGGTACTGCACCAGGGACACCCAGGATTTCATGCCGAAGCACTTGTCTCCACAAACCCGTCAGGAAGCAGGTCCCAGCCAATCATTCTGTAGTATGCAGAATCAATTCGATTCTGAAGAAGGCTACTGTATACTCCAAAGAACGTTTCGTCTTGGAGGGAGGGCTGTGGGGTGGGAGCGAGATACAAGCAGATGTTTAATAAGGTTTCCTGAGGGAGCAGTGAACTGCACGGATTTCCTGGCCCCTGCTGCTAATTCTGAGACCCCAGGAAGCAAATGAGCTCACTACCTTCCCGGAGCAGCAGAGGCTCCTGGGAACGCCGGCGCTCTGAACTCGGCCCCCTTCACCCTTGGCCTTGCCAGCTGCGCGCGTCCACTACTGAGGTAGAGGGGCCTGAGAAAGGCTGCGAGCTGCTTACTAGAGCTGCCTCACGATTTCAAGTGGCCCCAGCTTGTCAAGCTAGGACCCATGAGGAAGAAGAGCAGCCTTCCGGAAACTGGCAAAGAGGGGCCGGGGGTGGCGATGCCCCCTGCAGTGACAGCAAAGCTCCTGTCCTCCTGCCTGGAGCGGGAGGACAGGCCCCAGACGCCCGGAGGCTGAGCCGGGCCATCCCTGGGTGCTCGGAGCCCAGTCACCATTCACCAGGAGCAACGTTGCCCCACAGCGACCCCCACCTCAAAGAACACTTCCGGAAGCCACGTCACTCACAATGCACAGGTGTGACTTGGTTCTTTACAACTCCCCTGGAATACACTGTCTGCGCTTTACAGAGGCCCCAGGCTCGCCAGTCTCCTACCTGGGCCCTGAAGATGCCCTGACTCTACTCAGTGATTTTTTAAATGCATCCCATCACCATGGGTTAGAACTAAGTTCATCACTCATCCGTTCACGCATCAAAATCAGATCCAAGTCCTGCGTACGAGCCCTGGGACCACTGCGGTCTCCCCAGAAGCCCTGGGTCTGGCACTCTGTCTGCCCTCTGCCCAGTGCTGCTGTGGGGCCACCCGCCAAGGTCCGTGCAGCCACTTCCCCACGCACAGCAGGGGCATCTGCCCGAGTCCCCGTGCAGCTGCCCCCGGATCGTCTCACCGAGCTCTCCTTCTGCAGGAGCCAGGGAGGTCGCGTCCTTGTTTCTAAGCTTTAATGACGTCTTGACCACACAATGCAGCGTAAGTTTCCAACTAAACGACGGGCAGAGTCGCATGTATCCGAAGAACTCGCATCCCTCAGTGTACCCACTGACTTAAGATGCCTGGCGTCACAGGCGGCCTGCAGGGACTCCTCCCCCAGCCCCTCCCTGGGCCCCTCTGGCTCTGTCCTGCCCGGCCACGCCCCTCACCAAGGGCTTCCTCCAGCGGTTTTACCCCTGCTATTTGGGCAGCTAGAGAGCACTCCAACGGGCCCTCGGCTGTGCTCCTGCTAGACTGTCCCTGGGGAAAGCCCGTGGACTGCACGCACACGACACACAGGCCTTTAACAGAAAAGCTCATCTGTGAGACCCAGATCACTGTCTGGACCACATGACACGCCAGCAGTTCCGAGCACTGGAGTTCCTTGAAAAATACTGCTGAGAACCCAGGGATTCTCCGTGACTGCCTTATCTAAGAGATTACTGAGGTTGAGGTTGGGCTATTTTCCCTGAAGACACTTTAATTCCTTCTAGAAGTCTAATTCAATCAGTACATCTGTGTCTTGTATCAAAGTGAATTTTTCAGTAAAATCCACATTTTTCCTTTCACATTAATACATATATACACATACATACATATTTTCTAAAATTCCCTCCTAACTTTCAAGGCTTAAAAGAAAAAAAAACAAAACCAATGAAGTTCTTTTTTTTTTTAAGATCCTGTAAGTCACAGCTGCTATCATTCAGGTTGTGAGTAACTGTGGAGAAGAGCGGGCTTTTTAAAACAATAACTCTGTTCTGGAACAAAGGAGCTCTGAGGACCTGGCTAGGCAGGCAGGGAGGAAGTGCTGTGGGAGGGAGGCCACAGGCGCCCTCCCAACACAGAATACTGGGTGGCCACTGTGCAAGGCGGGGCTTGGTCTCTTCCTGTGGGAGCTGTGGCAGGAGGGTCTGAAAGACCTACTCCAGGCCGCAGGAGAGAGAGGCCGTGGCTGCTGCAACCACGGTGGAGAAGGAGTGCACACACAGGCAGCCAACTGTTTCAGAGCTGAGAGCTACCTACAAAACCAGGATAACAGGAAGCTGCTTTGATTTATCAACTTGCACTCGTAAATACAATCTCTCAAAGTGGAACCCAGTGGATTTCTCAACAGTGATACATGATATTCTTCCCTTTGGAGTCAGAGCTATTAAATAGACTTGTACTACACAGCCATTTTCCAAAGCAACATTAGAGTTGAGAACAGGTGTTCAGGGGCGAGTAGCACTGCTGCAGCACAGGGTGTCCACGTTAGGACCTGATGAGGATCTTACTGAGGATTGCATCATAGTAGGGACAGAAGACCATCTTGTTATAGTTGACCAGGCGTACAAATTTAACAGCGACTTCCTCCAGCTCCTTCTGAACAGGACCCAACCCTCCAGGTACTGCGGGCAGCGGTTTCTGATGGCCCCAGGCAAGGTAGGTCTCTAAGAAGGTCAGGATTCGGGATTCTGTGATGGGAAAGAAAGTGGTGAGTTGTTCCTTGTTCCAGAAACCATACGGACTTCTGACAGGCTTTGGCTCTTAGCTTAACCACCATGTCTTCACCGAACCCTTCTTCCTTGCCGCCCACAGCACCTCACTGCTTCTGAACATTCACCCCATTTGTATGTTTTCCTTCCTCTCCAGCAGGTCAGTTTCATGAAGGTAGGCACCACACTTATTTTGTTCATCATCTCTCCTCAG
Organism: Oryctolagus cuniculus; assembly: GCF_051225735.1. Classification (NCBI taxonomy): domain Eukaryota; kingdom Metazoa; phylum Chordata; class Mammalia; order Lagomorpha; family Leporidae; genus Oryctolagus; species Oryctolagus cuniculus. Next base: position 32,886,168 of record NC_142867.1, read on the forward strand.
CACCCAGCACGATGCCTGGTATGAGAACTGGCTCCCCAGAGAAGCTCAAAACACATTTGTGGGGCAGGAGCTGTGGCATAGCAGGTTAAGCCACCACCAGCAGCACTGGCATCCCATATAAGCACTGGTTTGAGACCTGGCTGCTCCACTTCCAATCCAGCTCCCTGCTAATGCCTGGGAAAGCAGTGGAAGATGGCCCAGGTGCTTGGACCCCTGCACTCCATGGGAAATCTGGAAGATGCCCCTAGCTCCTGGCTTCAACTTGGCTCAGCCTGGCCCTTGTGGCCATCTGGGGAGTGAACCAACAGATGGAAGATTGATCTTTCTCTCTCTCTCTGTAACTCTTTGAAAACAAAAAAATCTCAAAACACCCGCACACACACACTTGGACCACAGGGGTGTGTACATGGATGAAAGGGGAGCTGAGCGCTGACCTGCTCTGCTCTCATATTGAGACCAACCATCATCGCTGGACGTCACATAAAAGGAGGACAAAATACAGCAGGAACTGTAAGTTCAATAAAGAGGGGAAAAAGGGACGACTCAAGCACCACTGACGGGGATCCGCCTTTTCTCACGAAGCCGTGAAAGACCAGGAGCTTCCTTCACTGAGCCTCCTGAGGGCCTCAGAAGCCACCAGCATCGTAAACCTGCCCCACTCCGAGCAGTAGTCTGGTTAACTCTTTTAGCACCTCCCCTCAAAGCATTTGTACTCTCCTGTTAGCCTCAACAGCCAAACAAGGTTTGCTCGTGTCACATTTTTTGCAGATTATAGAAATAATAGGGGCCAGCGCCGTGGCTCACTAGGCTAATCCTCCACCTAGCAGCGCCAGCACACCGGGTTCTAGTCCCGGTCGGGGCGCCGGATTCTGTCCCGGTTGCCCCTCTTCCAGGCCAGCTCTCTGCTGTGGCCCAGGAATGCAGTGGAGGATGGTCCAGGTGCTTGGGCCCTGCACCCCATGGGAGACCAGGAGAAGCACCTGCTCCTGCCATCGGATCAGTGCGGTGCGCCAGCTGCAGCACGCCAGCCATGGTGGCCATTGGAGGGTGAACCAACGGCAAAGGAAGACCTTTCTGTCTCTCTCTCTCACTATCCACTCTGTCAAAAATAAATAAATAAATAAATAATAGGGACATTTAACTGCACACCCCAACCCCTGCCCTGGAGTATCTTCTCAGGTGCAAACAATTCATTTCCTTCCTACCAATGGGCTGGGGCCTAGCTCCCCATACCCAAGTTAGTGTGGCTCTCTAAGGCTCCCAAGGCTGGAAGCTTCACTCCAAAGTCGAGATCCTCGCATCATTCCCACCCAAGGCCTGGTTTTTATCTGCAGGGCTGTCCTGGATACCCTGGATATTATGAAGCAACCAAGACACCAGGACAAGGAGCAGTCTGTTAGCCACGACCTGGTTACAGAGCCCGTCCCACCTTGCTTCCAACTCAGAGAATGTAACCTTGAAGACCCAGATACTGTAAGATCTGCAAGAGCCCAACTCACCTTGCTGTGACCTGTGCAGGGTAAGGGGGAAGTAGGCTTTAAAACAGCTTAATTTAGAGGCCAGCACTGTGGCATAGCGGATAAAGCCACCGCCTACAGTGCTGGCATCCCATATGGTTCAAGTTCTGGCTGCTCTGCTTTTAGTCCAGCTCTCTGCCAAGCCCTAGGAAAGCAGCAGAAGACGGCCCAAGTCCTTGGGCCCCTGGACCCATGTGGGAGACCCAGAAGAAGCTCCTGGCTTCAGATCAGCCCAGCTGATTTGGGGGTGAACCAGCAGATGGAAGACCTCGCTCTCTCTCTGCCTCTGTCTCTGCCTCTCTATAACTCTGCCCTGACACTGTGGACAGAACAGACCTAACAGATATCTATAGAATTTTCATCCTACAATTGCATATACATTCTTCTCTCCAGTGTGTGGCACTTTCTCTTGGATTGACCACATGCTAGGCCATAAAGGAAGTCTCATCAAATTAAAAAAAAATAAAAATCATACCATGCATCTTAACAGACCACAATACAGTGAAGCTGGAAATCAGCAACTCAGGAATCTGAGAGCATATGCAAACACATGGAGACTGAACAACATGCTCCTGAATGAACAGTGGGTCACAGAAAAAAATCAAAAGAGAAGGCAAAAAATTTCTGGAAACAAATGAAGATGACAATACAACATAGCAAAACTTAAGGGATACAGCAAAAGCAGTGGTAAGAGGAAAGTTTATAGCAATTAGTGCCTACATCAAGAAATTGGAAAGGCACCAAAAAAATGAGCTATGAATGTATCTCCATGATTTAGAAAAACAGCAAACCAAACCCAAAAATAGGAGAAAGGAAATAATTAAAAAGAGAAGAAATCAACAACATTGAAACAAACAAACAAACAATACAAAAGATCAGTAAAACGAAGAGCTGGTTTTCTGAAAAAAAAAAAAAAAAAAATGATACCCCATTGGTCCAACTAACCAAAAAAAGAAGACCCAAATCAATAAAATTAGAGATGAAAAAGGAAGTGTAACAACAGATACCAAAGAAATCAAAAGAATTATCAGAAATTACATATGAAGAGCTGTATGCTAGCCTACTGGGACACCTAAAAGAAATGGATTCCTGAACACATACAACCTACCTAAATTGAGCCATGAAGATACAGAAAACCTAAACAGACCAATTATCAAGATGGAAATGGAATCAGTAATAAAGGCCCTCCCAACAAAGAAAAGTTCGGGACCAAATGGCTGCACTGCTGAATTCTACCAGACATTTAAAGAAGAACTAACTCCAATTCTTCTCAAGCTATTCAAAATAACTGAAAGGGGGGAATCCTCCCAAATTCTTCCTATGAAGCCAGCATCACCTTAATTCCTAAACCCAAAAAAGATGCAACAGTGAAAGAGAACTACAGACCAATTTCCCTATTGAACATAGATGCAAAAATCCTCAAAAAAATTCTAGCCAATCAAATCCAAATACATCAGAAAGATCATTCACCCAGACCAAGTGGGATTTATCCCTGTTATGCAAGGATGGTTCAACATTCACAAAATCAATGTAATACATCACATTAAAAAACTGAAGAACAAAAATCACATAATTATCTCAATAGATTGAAAGCATTTGATAAAATACAACACTCCTGCATGATGAAAGCTCTAAGCAAATTGGGTATGGAAGGGACATTCCTCAACACAATCAAGGCAATTTATGAGAAACCCACACCCAGCATCCTATTGAATGGGGACAAGTTGGAAACAATCCCACTGAGATCCAGAACCAGACAATGATAGCCACTCTCACCATTGCTATTCAATATAGTCCTGGAAGTTTTAGCCAGAGCCATTAGGAAAGAAAAAGAAATCAAAGGGATACAAACCTGGAACGAGAAAGTCAAACTATCCCTATTTGCAGATGACATGATTCTATATATAGGGGATCCAAAAGACTCCACCAACAGACTATTGAAACTCATAGAAGAATTTGGTAAAGTAGCAGGGTATAAAATCAGTGCAGAAAAATCCACAGCCTTTGTATACACAGACGATGCCACAGCTGAGAAAGAACTTCTAAAATCAATCCCGTTCACAATAGCTACAAACAAAATCAAGTATCTTGGAATAAATTTAACCAAGGATGTCAAAGTTCTCTACAATGAGAATTACAAAACACTAAAGAAAGAAAAAAAAGATACAAAAAAATTGCAAAATCTTTCATTTCTTGGATTAGAAGGATCATCAAAATGTCCATTCTTTTGAAAGCAATTTACAGATTCAATGCAATACCAATCAAAATACCAAAGCCATTCTTCTCAGATCTAGAAAAAATGATGGTGAAATTCATATGGAAACACAGAATACTTTGAATAGCTAAAGCAATCTTATATAACAAAAACGAAGCCTGAGGCATTGCAATACTAAATTTCAACGCATATTACAAGGCAGTTATAATCAAAACAGCCTATATTGATAGAAAAACAGATGGATAGACCAACGGAACAGAATATAAATGACAGAAGTCAACCCAAGCATCTATAACCAACTTATTTTGACCAAGGAACTAAAACCAATCCCTAGAGCAAGGACAGTCTCTTCAACAAATGGTGCCGGGAAAACTGGATTTCCACAGGCAGGAGTATGAAGCAGGACTCCTACCTTATACCTCACATAAAAATCCATTCAAAATGGATTAAAGACTTAAATCTGTGACCTGATACCATCAAATTATTAGAGAACACTGGGGAAACCCTGACCCCAGAGGCACAGGCAATCAAAGCCAAAATTAACAAATGGGATTACACCAAATTGAGAAAGCTTCTTTACTGCAAAAGAAACACTCAGGAAGGTGAAGAAGCAGCCAACAGAATGGGAGAAATTATTTGCAAACTATGCAACTGATAAAGGATTAATAACCAGAATATATACGGAGATCAAGAAACTCCACAACAACAAAACAAACAATGCAGATAAGAAATGGGCAAAGGTCTTAAACAGATATTTTTCAAAAGAAAAAATCCAAATGGCCAACAGACACATAAAAAAATGTTTGGGATCACTAGCTGTCAGGGAAATACAAATCAAATCAAATTGAGGCTTCACCTCACTCCAGTAAGAATGGCTTTCAAACAGAAATCAACAAACAATAAATGCTGGCGAGAAGGTGGAAAAAAAGATACCCTAATCCACTGTTGGTAAGAATGTAAACGTTCTCAGTATGGGGATGGGGATACCTCAGAAATCTGAATATGGACTTATCATATGACCCAGACATCCCACTTTGGGAATTTACCCAAGGGAAATGAAATCAGCAAATAAAAGTTATCTGAACCCCCATGTTTACTGTAGCTCAATTCACAATAGCTAAGACATGGAATCAACCTAAATGTCAACCAAAAACTGGATAAAGAAACTATGGAATATGTGCACTATGGAATACTACACAACAGTTAAAAAAAATGAAATCCAGTCATTTGCAACAAAATGGATGAATCTGGAAAACATCATACTTAGTGAAATAAGCCAGTCCCAAAGGGTCAGATATCATATGTTCTCCCTGATCTGTGATAATAGAGCACCTAAAAGAAAATCCATAGAAGTGAAATTGACACTTTGAAAAGCAATGAGTTGAACAGTCCTTGTCTTGACTGTCAAGGAAACATTTTCCTTCATACTATTTGTTGAATTCTTTACTTATCAGAGTTAATCATATGTGTCTAAAGTCAACTGAAATTGATCTCAGTGAAAAATAAAGAGTGGAAATAAGAGAGGGAAGAGGAAGCCTGTAACTGCAAAGCTATATAGTTCCGCATACATTCCTGCAGACTTACTCCTAAAGGTACAGTTTATAAACTTACCATGGGGCCAGCGCCGCAGCTCACTAGGCTAATCCTCCGCCTGCAGCGCCAGCACCCTGGGTTCTAGTCCCGGTCGGGGCACAGGATTCTGTCCCGGTTGCCCCTCTTCCAGGCCAGCTCTCTGCTGTGGCCCGGGAAGGCAGTGGAGGATGGCCCAAGTGCTTGGGCCCTGCACCCGCATGGGAGACCAGGAGGAAGCACCTGGCTCCTGGCTTTGGATTGGCCCGTGCACCGGCCGTAGCAGCCACTTGGGGGATGAACCAACAGAAAAAGGAAGACCTTTTCTCTCCATCTTTCTCCCTCTCACTGTCTAACTCTACCTGTTAAAAAATAAATAAAATAAAATAAAACAAACTTACCATGGGATCCCAAATCCCATTAAGCTGGGTGGTAAAAATACCATCTTAAGTGTTAAAGTGATCATATTAAATGTTAAAGTGAACATACAGATAGGATTAAGTGTTCAAGTCATCATGTAAATAGGATCAAGTGTCTGATAAAAATAATAGATAGAATTAAAAAGGAGAGAATGTTCCAACTTGGAAAGCAGTCCACACAGCAGACTCATAGAATGACCATCGCTTTAAATAGTACTCTGATCTCAGAATCAGCTCTTAAGGCATGCTGGTCTGGCTGAAAAGCCCACAAGAGCATTTCCAGCATGGAAAGCCAGGACATTGTGGCAAAAAATGTCCTACATAAAGGATCTGTGAATGAGACCCCAGTGGAAAGAAGGGGTCAAAGAAGCATGTACTTTTCTCTGAAGGGAGGAGAGAACGTCCACTTGCTAATGGCCTTGTCTAAATACTGATGGAGACTGTGGATTCAAAAGGCAGCTCACGTCAAGAGCTTCGGGTGATCGCTGTTAAGTTAACAACAGGAGTCACTGTGCACTTACTTCCCATGCAGGAACTCTGTCCTCAATGAGTTGTATTATAAGAATTAACTGTGGCCGGCGCCGCGGCTCACTAGGCTAATCCTCCGCCTTGCGGCGCCGGCACACCGGGTTCTAGTCCCGGTCGGGGTGCCGGATTCTGTCCCGGTTGCCCCTCTTCCAGGCCAGCTCTCTGCTGTGGCCAGGGAGTGCAGTGGAGGATGGCCCAAGTGCTTGGGCCCTGCACCCCATGGGAGACCAGGAAAAGCACCTGGCTCCTGGCTCCTGCCATCGGATCAGCGCAGTGCGCTGGCCGCAGCGCGCCGGCCGCGGCGGCCATTGGTGGGTGAACCAACGGCAAAGGAAGACCTTTCTCTCTGTCTCTCTCTCTCACTGTCCACTCTGCCTGTCAAAAAAAAAAAAAAAAAGAATTAACTGTAAAACTTGTTCTGTTTGTGTGTGTGTGTGTGTGTGTGTGTGTGCAAACTGTTGAAATCTTTACTTAGTATAGAGTTGATCTTCTATGTATAAAGTTAATTGAAAATGGAATCTTAATGGAGAATGGGACTGGGAATGGGAGAGAGAAGAGGTGGTGTGGTGGGAGTTGGTGTGGGAGGGCAGGTGTGGTGGAAAGAATCACTATATTTCTAAAGTTGTACTTATGGAATTTGTACTCCTTAAGTTTCTTTGGGGGGAAAAAACATAATTAAGTCAGGCTAAAGATTTTAATCTGAATTTTAAAAAGTAAACACTGTGCTCCTTGATCACCCATAAAACAGAATTCCTCTTAAGCTTTTCTCAGGTATAACTGACAAATGACTGCATATATTCACAGTGCGCATGTTTTAAAATAAGCATATATTACAGAATGATTAAGTCAAGCTAATTAATGGAACTTTTCATCTGCAGTGTCACTATTGTGAAGGTGAAAAGTAGCAGCTAATATAGAATTTTAAAAAAATTATTTGAGAGAGAAACAGCGAGAAAGCTTCCAGCTGCGGTTCACTCCCCCAAACGACCGTAACGGCTAGAGCTGGGCCAGGCTGAAGCTGGGAGCCAGACACTCAATCCAGGTGCCCCATATGAGCGGCAGGGACACAACTACTTGAACCGTCACCTGCTGCCTCCCAAGGTGCACATGAGCAGGAGCCTGGAATCACTTTTATTATGAACAATCTGATACCTTTATATATTAATGCATTCAGCAGCACTGTTTTGATGAGTTAAGTATTTTTGTAGTTTCAACAAATAAACTGTTAGCCAACTGGCAAAAGGGCTTTATATATGAAATACATGGCATCTGTTCACCTTAAAATAAAATTTTCTTGAAAAAAGAGCTTCTTGAAAAAAATACATCCATGCTCAGTCATCTTTTTTTTCAAAACTCAAGAGATTACTAATGGGCAGATTACTAACTCATCCTGATATGAAGTAAGGCTAATTACAAACTATGGCTCAAAGCCACCTCCCACTATGCTTGATGGCACTTTGCTTATTTTGTTACAGGTTACAATTGCTTTTCCTCCTGGTATATTTTCAGAAAGCTTGCTTCTAAGAATCTATAAAGAAGGAAATTATTTATATCACATTAAATATGAACACACACTCCTTTTCTCTGACCTTACATTTATGATGGCACTTGTGCTTTTTTAAAAAATAACTTTTATTTACAAAGGGGGAACAAATTTTGTGTATTTCATATATATAGACCTGGGTGTACAGTGATACTTCCCATCCTGACCTCCCCACTCCTTCCTTATTCCTTCCTTCCTTCTTTTTTTTTTTTTTTTTTAAAGATTTATTTATTTGAAAGTCAGAATTGGGGCTGGCACTGTGGCTCACTTGGTTAATCCTCCGCCTGCAGCGCCGGCATCCCATGTGGGCGCCGGGTTCTAGTCCCAGTTGCTCCTCTTCCAGTCCAGCTCTCTGCTGTGGCCCAGGAGGGCAGGAGGATGGCCCAAGTGCTTGGACCCAGCACCCTCATGGGAGACCAGGAGGAAGCACCTGGCTCCTGGTTTTGGATTGGCGCAGTGCCGGCCGTAGCAGCCATCTGGAGAATGAACCAACAGAAGGAAGACCTTTCTCTCTGTCTCTAACTCTGCCTGTCAAATAATAATAAAAAAGGAAAGAAAGTCAGAGTTACACAGAGAGAGAATGAGAGAGAATGAGAGAGAATGAGAGAGAGAGAGAGAGAGAGAGAGAGAGAGAGAGAGAGAGAGATCTTCCATCCATTGGTTCACTCTTCAATTGGCTACAACGGCTGGAGCTGCACCAATCTGAAGCTAGGAGCCAGGAGCTTCTTCAAGGTCTCCCAACTTGGGTGCAGGGGCTCAAGCACTTGGGCCTTCTTCTATTGCTTTCCCAGGGATAGCTGAGAGCTGGATGGGAAGCCGGGTTTTGGACCCGTGCCCAAATGAGACACCCACACCGTAGGCAGCAGTGGCTTTACCCGCTGTGCCACAGCGCAGGCCCCTCTTTATTCCTTTCCTTCTTTTGACGTCTGACCCACCGCTTCCCAGCCAGGCCTGCCGAGCCGCACGGTGGGCGCTGGGACCCCCACGTCAGCTCCCTCGGGGTCCCAGGCCGCCCCCCACCACCAGCACTAGTCGCCTCAGGGACACAGTCCCCGCCCGCCGCCCCCTTACCACTCACACACGTACCCATGAGCCTGCGGACCGGCTCATCGGCACTGGCCAGTGCCTGGATGTGGCCCTTGAGCGCTGTCTCCTTGTCCGGGGTGCAGGGGGCGGCCCCACACAGGGCGAGGCAGCTGCTCACCTCCAGGCAGACCTTCTCCCCGATGGTGGTCAGGGCATCCCTCAGCTGGAAGGAGCTGGGAAGGGAAGGGGAAGCCGGAGAGAGCAGGCTGATGAACAAGCAGCCCGGTAGCCCCTCCTGGTAGCCCCTCCTGGCGCCGCCCACGCCCCTCCCCTCGGGCCCGCCTGGGGGGCTTCCGTTCCCAGAGCTCGGTGGGCCTGGGCGCCAGGAAGCAGGCCTGGCGCTCACTGGAGTCTGTCCCAAGATAGCCCCGGGCAGGACACCCAAGAAGCCCGGAGCCTGGTGGCTGTGAGACAGTTTCCACCAGATGCTCTTTTGTTCCTTTTGACTTTTTGAAACACTTTAGCATCTGAACTGTTTTAAAATAAAGAATAACAACGAAAACTAAAATCCAAACGTTAAAAAAGCATTGCCACTATGATCCCCTGGGGCCCAGACTCCCTTCCAGCTGTGGGGAGCCCTCCTGCTGTCCAGAGTTCTGAGAAGGTTGCTGTCTCTGTTCTGGGTCCAGATCCTTGGATAGGACAACACGCCCTGGACTCACTGCTGGAAACAACCCTGTGCCAGCCCCTGAGTGCCAGGGCACAGGGTGGAGCACAGGGCCAGACCCCCAGAGAAACCTTGGACACGGCCTCTCTCACTGGTAGCTTTGAAGGAGAAGTTCTAGCAGCTGTGGGGGACACAGGTGACAGCCCAGGCTGCACCGTCCAAGGGCCTCAGGCACACTTGCAGCTTCCTGGCCTGAACATCTGCCATGGGCTCCTCCTGTGAATAATTAGGCAGCAGGCCTCCCTCTCAGCTCCTGGAGACACTCCCACCCCAGTCGGCTGTCTGCCCCCACCCCCAACCTCACCCCCCATCCATTAAAGGCTCTCAGTCACTTACGGCAGGTGCATATCGGTTAGCAGAATCTTCACCATCGTCTTGAGTTTCCTCGCAAAGTCGGCCTGGCTGGAAATTCCTGGGGCTGCCATGCTGAATGTGACCAGCAACACAGCTCCCAGCACGGTCAGGTGCTCCAGCTGGAGCTGCAGCTCTTGGAAGCGGGCCTGGTCCATCAGCACTGTCTGCAACACACAGGGCCTTGGCTCAGCGGGGGCTTGGGCTGGCCAGCAGGGGGCGCTGGGCCACAGTGCCAAGCCGGCCCCTGCCGCTCCCCTGGGGATTTTCAGTTACTGGGAGTCACAGGTGAACCACTTGGGTGCCCCTTCTTCCTCAGGAAGGATGCAGGATTCATGTTCATGAAGAGCACGGGGCAGCCCTGGGGAGAGACCCCAGCTCCGAAAGCTCTAACGGCAGCCGATCCTGCTGGGCTCCTCCTACTTTGCAGGACTGCTGTGAAAGTGCACAGCGGCCTGCAGGGCCAGCGTTCGATCATTGAGATCTGTGTCACCAGGGGCAAGAGGAACAAGGAGCAGCGCCAGGGCGCCAACTTGTCCGACACTGTCCAGGACTGCTCCAAGTGCTGTGGCAAAGCTCCCCGGGCCCCCAGCAAAGCAGGACAGCAGGTGCACTGTGCTGGTGGGGGCGGGGCGAGGGGGTGGGCAGTGCCAGCGAAAGGAGGCTCTCAGGAGCTGCTAAGGAGAAGGAAAGGGAATGGGAGAGGATGGACATTCGACAACCCAGAGCCGCCAGGAAAGCACAACAGCTCTGCAGGGTTAGAGGCAGCCCCCGGGCACAGTGAGGGTGAACGTGGCGCAAGAGCTTTCACTGGTTCATCAAATAACCCAGGGTCAGTCTTGCAGTGAAAGGCTGCGGCGCACCAAATCAGGACAGTGGCAACTGGGACCACAGCCCAGAATTCTTCTGAGAAGTGACAGTTACCTCTGAAGACTGTGGGTGCTCTGCTGGTGAACAGACAGGCCTCAAGGGACTCCCCACCTGAGCTCTTGTACTTCCCTCTGCTCTCCCAAGAATATCCTGTAACTGAGCAAAAGCTCTCCAAGGCTCAGCTCCAAGAGCAGAGCTCCGGCCCTGGGGAAAGGTACCACTTAGCTACGGTTCCTTCAGGGACGCGTCAGGCTGGCTTGTCCCACCAGCAGAAAGCCCGCCACCTGACATACAGAAAGGCAGGCACACACTCCCCAGCAGGCCACACCCCTGCAGAGCCTGCTCCTGCACAAAGCAGGGGACTCGGAGGTGGGAGATGAAACCTAAACTTACAGCATCTTGAAAGGAAAAATCAGGAACTTTTGAGAGAGATATTTAGAGAAGTAGCAGGATCTGTGGCTAGAGATAAGGAGCTTAAGTGCCCGAGAAAATGGGGTGGGGATGTCCATACACCCCAACAGCCATTTACAGACAAAGTGGGAGCCCTCTTGGTAGGCATGCTCTGAAACAGGTCTGCAGGACAGGTAGTCACCGGGAAAACATCAGAAGACAAAAGTGTGCTCAGCTGGAAGGCAAGGAAGCTCCTCTAACAGCGCTATAAAGCAACGCCACTACTGTGGCTTTAAGACAGGATACAAATCAGTGGCACAAACTGCAAGCATCAGGCATTGCTGGTGGGACTGTGAAATGATGCAATTGCTTTGGGAAAACTTGGCAGCTCCTCAGCACGTTAAAGACGCCACGTAGCCCAGCAATTCTAATCCTCTGTGCACATAAAAACTCGTACATGAATGTTCATTCAGAAGCATAACTCAAAACAGCTGAAGGTGGAAGCAACCCGTGTGTTCATCAGTTGATGAATGAAGAAATAAAATGTGTCCTGTTCACCCAGTGGAATACAATATTCAGCCTTAAAAATGAAGAAAATGCTTATGCATAATACACCAAGGCTGAACCTCAAAGACATGATGCTAAATGAAAGAAGCCAAACACAAAAGAACGGGGTATGATTCACTTCGATGAGGGTACTACAGTAGTCAGGGTTCCAGGGGCCAGGGTATTGGTGGGACTCTGAAATTATGGTATGACAGGTAGAGTTTCACAGTTTGGGATGATAGGAAATGGAGAGGGTGATGACTGAACAACAATATGAATGTACTTACCACCACTGAATTGTACACTTAAAATGATCAAAAGGGTATATTTTATGTTCTGTGTATTTTACCACCATAAAAATACAATAGGGGTCAGCACTGTGGCCCAGCAGGTAAAGCACCTGCAGTGCCAGCATCCCATATGGGTGCTGGTTCGAGTCCCAGCTGCTCCACTTCCAATCCAGCTCTCTGCTATGGCCTGGGAAAGCAGCAGAAGATGGCCCAGGTGCTGGGGCCCAGGCACCCACATGGAAGACCCAGAGGAAGCTCCTAGTTCTTGGCTTTGGATCAGTTCAGCTCCAGCTATTGTAGCCATTTGGTGAGTAAATCAGAAGATTTTAGACCTCTCTCTCTCTCTCTGCCTCTCTGTAGCTCTGCCTTTTAAATAAATAAAATCTTTTTAAAAATACAATAAAAAATAAATAAAGTAGAGGTACCTAAGAGAACATGGATGAATATTATCTCCAGTGAAAAAAGCTGGACATCAAAGGCCAATATGTTGGGATTCTATTTACATAAAATATCCAAAATAGGCAAATCCACAGAGATGGGAAAACAGCTGAGTGGTTACCAGGGGCTGGAGGGAGGAGGGAAGGGACTGGAAATGCTAATGGGTACAGAAGTCCGTTTTGGGGTGGTGAAAATGCTCTAAATTAAATGGTGATAATGTTTGCGTATTTGGCAGATACACTAAAAACTACTAAGTTGTCCACTTAAAAAGAGAATTGTCTGTGACGTGAATTTTACCGGAAAACAAGGTATTCTTTTAAAGAAGATCAGCGGCACAGCAAGAAGCGTGAGTGCGCGCACAGGAGCACCTACTTCAGGGAAAGGTCTCCGGAGGTGGTCCCATTTCAGAAGCTTCAGGTATGCGTAGTTCTGGACAGCGACAGGACTCAGCACGGGGGTGTCCCTAGAGCCGGCCACCTCTTCCCCGGCTGGCAGCGCAGACTTACGCTTCTGAGTCATAAGGTCATCTGAGGCTTCTTCTAGCCACTGTGTGACAAAGTCCAGGGAATCTGAGAAAAACAAAGCTGTGACTCTTACCGTGACCCCTAGGCAGTGTGACACAGGATGGAGTATGAACTTCGGACGGAGAAGTACTCCGTTCAAACCACGGCGCTGCAATCCCCAGCTGTGTAACCTCAGGCAAGTCCTAACCTGATTACTGAATTCCTGATCTGAAGACATTTACAACACCTGCCTCACAGGCCCCTGTGCAGATTAAATGCGATCATGAACACTGGGACGTGGCACCTGGCCAGGCCTGGCCACCTGCCAGGTGTAAACAAACTGTCATTCCCTTCCCTTCGCCCATCCTGACCACTACAGGAGACACGGCTGAGGGCTCTGGTGACGGCTGGACTCAGGCGGGATGAGATACCAGCTCAAAGGTCCCTGAGGCAAGTCTCCACTATGCTGATCGTGAGGCCTTCTCTTGTCTAATCTTCATCTACCGGTCTTGTGCACTTCTGGCCTCACGGTACCTGGCGTGTAACTCAGCATGTGGAGCTGGCTCCCATCAGCCCTCACACTCTCTCTACTTTTCTAAACTGATTAGTGCAGCGGGCACTCTGAGGGGTGTAGAGAAAGAATAAGGAGATCTTGTGCAAGTTAGCTTAGCAAAGAGTGATCTGCTGGGTCCCGGCAGGTGCTGCAGCTCTGCCAATGCTCTCCTCTTTAAAACCCAGTGGGCAGACGATTGTGCTGTGGGGCAGCGGATTAATCTGCTATCTGCAGCTCCAGCGTCCCATGTGGGTGCCGGTCAGAGTCCCAGCTCCTCCACTTCCAATCTGCCTCTCTGTTGATCTACCTGAGAAAGCAGTAGAAGATGGCCCATGTCTTTGAGCCCCTGCATCCATGTGGGAGACATGGATGAAGCTCCTGGCCCCCGGCCCCTGCCTGGTCCAGTCCTGACTGTTGCAGCCATTTGGGGGAATGAACCAGAAGTTGGAAGATATCTGTCTCTCTCTGCCTCTCCTTCTCTGTGTAATTCTGACTTTCAAATAAATAAATAAATCTTTAAAAAAAAAAAAAAAAAAAGACTCCTCGGCCTGTAAAACTGTGCCCCCAGGACCCTCAATCTCTATGACACTGGTCACTGGTTCAGAGTGTGCTCAATCAATCCGGGTCAAAGGTCTCTCAAAACCTGTTTCCCATATCTGTCAGACTTAAAAAACAGCGCTAAACTCATGGGCTTGCTGCATCAGGATTATGAATGACAAGGCACGCACAGCCCTCGGTGCAAGCCTGGAACCGTCAGCCAGTCTCCCGGTGCTGCTGCTGCTTCCGATCTGCTCTTTCCAGACTCCACCTGGGCCCAGCACCACCTCAGACTTCTCTGTCTGGGGCTGGGTGACTCAACTGCTCTTGGCACTGAAGCCTCAAATCTGGTCAGGTAACAGGATCTATCCAGAGGCTGCTATCTGTGTCTTGTTACCAGCAAAGTCAGAGGCTAAATGAATTCACAATAAACTCCATCTGAAGCCTAAAATTTACCCAGAACATCAGCTGCCAATGCAGAGACCAAAAATAGCACCCTATAAATACAACATAGTTTCAGATTCTATAGGTTCATGAAATGAGACTTTTCCTGGGTGTGAAAGATCTATGCATACAGAATTGACATGAAGTTTGTCATTTTTAAAAAGACCAAGAGGGGCCAGCATTATGGTACAGCAGATTAAACTGCCACTTGCATTGCTGGCATCCCATATCAGAGTGCTGGTTCAAGTTCTGGCTGCTCTGCTTCCAATCCAGCTTCCTGTTAATGTGCCTGGAAAAGTAGCAGAAAATGGCTCAAGTACTTGAGCCCTTGCCATCCATGTGAGACACCAGGATGGAGTTCCTGTTTCCTGGTTTTAGCCTGGCCCAGACCTTTCTCTCGGACACTCTGCCTTTGAAATAAATAAGTATATAAATCTTTTTTTAAGCATTTATGTATTTGAAAGGCAAAGTTACAGAGAAAGAAAGGACAGAGAGAGAGAGAGAGATCTTCCATCCGCTGGTTCACTCCTTAAATGGCCAGAATGGCTAGGGTTGGGTCAGGCCGAAGCCAGGAGCTTCTTCTTGATCTCCCAAATGGGTGCAGGGGCCCAAGCACTTGGACCATCTTATGCTGCTTTCCCAGGCACATTAGCAAGGAGCTGGACTGGAAGTGGAAGAGCCAGGTCTCAAACCGATGCTCATATGGGATGCTGGCATTATAGGCAGCAGTTTTACCTGCTGTACGATAGTGCCAACCCCCGTAAATAAATCTTTAAAAAAATAAATAACAAGGATACAATTTACCTTAAACTGGCATTTTCATTAACTATTTAAATTAGCACTCCCATGTTCTTTCATTTCTGTTCTCATATCCCCCATTGTTCTTCCTGTCAGTTAAATTTTCTTTTCAAATGCTTCACAGCTCTAACTGTAGTCCTAACATGTTATACTTTTCCTTCCTCAACTTAGACTATTCTCACACCGAATTTTAGTTTTCTTTTGAAAACACTACCATTAAGAAAACACTAGCCGGCGCCGCGGCTCAATAGGCTAATCCTCCACCTAGCAGCGCCGGCACACCGGGTTCTAGTCCCGGTCGGGGTGCTGGATTCTTTCCTGGCTGCCCCTCTTCCAGGCCAGCTCTCTGCTGTGGCCCGAGAAGGCAGTGGAGGATGGCCCAAGTGCTTGGGCCCTGCACCTCAGGGAAGACCAGAAGAAGCACTTGGCTCCTGCCTTCGGATCAGCATAGTGTGGCGGCCATTGGAGGGTGAACCAACGGCAAAAGGAAGACCTTTCTCTCTGTCTCTCTCTCTCACTATCCACTCTGCCTGTCAAAACAAAACAAAAAACAAACAAAAAACAGTACCGTTAAGGGCCCGGCACTGTGGCATAGAAGGTTAAGCCTCTGCCTGCAGTGCCAACATGTCATATGGGCCCTGTTCGTGTTCCAGCTGCTCCACTTCTGATCCAGCTCCCTGCTAATGTGCCTGGGAAAGCAGCAGAGGATGGTGCAAGTGCTTGGGCCCCTGCTACCCATGTGGGAGACCCAGAAGAAGCTCTTGGCTTCAGCCTGGCCCAGCCCTGGCTGTTGCAGCCATCTGGGGGGTGAACCAGATAGAAGCTCATTGTCTTTCTCTTTCTCCCCTTCTCTCTCTCTGTATCTGCCTTTCAAATAAAATAAAATAAAAAAAAAAAAAAAAAAAAAAAAAAAAAAGCAGCTACAGCAACTTAAATGAAAAAAAAAACACAGACAACCAAGGAGCTCCACAAAGCTCTGAACATACTTGGCTGCTTCTCCAAAAGCTCTTGAAACTTCTTCCTTTCATACTCAACTGATTGCTGCATGAGGTGCGGTCGAATGCTGCTGACAGCAAAGTTCGCCATGTCCACTTTCATCAGGTCCAGCACAGAAAATATTGCCCTGAAAGGGAGGAGAGGATTTAGAACCAGGTATTTTCAGCAATGTGGTTTTAGAGGAGATGGGTGACGGGAATTAGAAACAGGTATTTTTGGAATTATGGTTTCAGAGGAGAAAGGTAAGCTGATTTGAAACCATCTTTTCGTTTCAGAAAAGACAGCAAGAAAACTTTGAAAAAAGAAAGTACTAAGAAAAACAAATTTAGGAAAAAGACATTTAAACAACAATGTGAAAAGCCTGAGAACTCTGAAGCTGTCCTCTATCCCCGTATCCTTGTTGCTTGCCCTGAAGCAAATGCAGCTTCCTCTGCTGCCTTTCTAGCCCAGAACCTCACTTGTCTCTCGCTCGGCGCCAGCCCTCATGGCAGCCACAGAGGAAGGACCGGAAGGTGAGGCTGGGAGCTAGTTCACCTGACCTGATGTCAAGGACCCAACTTTGATCCTGCTGTCGTCACATACCAAAACCTTGTCACGTGTCAAGATCTGCTAAGCACCTATCTGCAGGCTTTAAGAACCTAATGTGCAAGTGTAGTCATGGTCTTATGCAGAAGCAGGAACAGGATCAAATGGACTCCAAAGTCCCCTGATGCCCTTTGGGACCGACTGTACACTACGTGACAGAATAAGTGGAAGGGCCCAAAGTATGGGAAAGGATACACAGACTGAGGGTTATTCAAACCCTTCTCCATCCATACCCTGTGGCCCTCCCTCTGCTACTCCCAAATCTTCTCCCGAATTGCTGTGGTCTTCCCAGTGTCTTCCTTCTTTATGGTGGAACTGGAGTTCATTCTATTTCTCTCGGAGGATTCTCCTTTAAGGACTTCCTCATTTAACTTTGTTAGACTCTAAGCTTTTTTTAAAGATTTTTTTCATCTATTTGAAAGGCAGAATTACAGAGAGATTTTCCATCCGCTAGTTCACTCCCCAGTTGGTCAACAGCTGTGTCTAGGCCAGGCTGAAGCCAGGAGCTTCTTCTGAGTCTTCCATGTGGGTGTGGGGATGCAAGGACTTGGGCCATCTTTCACTGCTTTCCCAGGCACATTAGCAGGGAGCTGGATGGGAAGTGGACAGCCGAGACTCAAATCAGAGCCCAGATGGGATGCTGCCTCATTGCAGGCAGCAGCATTACCTGCTACACCACAACACCAGTCCCTACTCTAAGCTCTTCCTCATTTTATTTTTAGGCTCCAGCACCACACCTAACACAGAAGACTGTTCAATAAAAGCCTGCCCAATGAACAAAGCAAAAACCATTTTTAAGAGGTGTTTTTAAACTCTGAGGTAACTTTACAATGCAGGGCATTCTTGTGTGTACTGAGGAAGGGAGAGAGGATATGCCATCTGTCCTCTTTCACCAAGAAAGCTGGAAACAGGGCCAACGTTGTAGTGTGGCAGTTTAAGCTGCTGCCTACTGTACTGGCATTCCATACGAGCCCTGGTTTGAGTCTTGGCTGCTCCATTTCTGATCCAGCTCCCTATTAACATGCCTGGGAAAGCAGAAGAGTATGTGGACCCCTGCCACCCACAGGGGAGACCTAAATGGAGTTCCAGGTTTCTGGCTTTGGCCTGGCCTGGCCCAGCCCCAGTCATTGCAGCCATTTGGGAAGTGAATCAGCAGATGGAAGATCTCTCTGTGTAACTGTCTTTCAAATAATTAAAAAAAAAAAAAAAGCTGGAAATCAAATTTTGTTTGCTTATAAAACTTTTTAAAAAATTATTTTGAAGACAGAGATGGACAGATATTGAAGGAGGGAAAGGAGGTGAGGGAGAGAAAAGAGCATGCTGCAGCCTGTTAGGAACAAAGCTGGGAGCCAGGAACTGAATCCAGGTCTCCCATATGGGTGGCAGGAACCCAGTTACTTGAGCTATTACCTGCTGCCACCTGCTGCCTCCCAGAGTGTACATTAGCAAGAAGCTGGGAAAGGGAGCTCAAGGTAGGAATTGAACCCAGGCACTCTGATAGGAGATGTGGATAAGATGGGATATCTTGACTGTTAAGCCAAATATCCATGCCCACTTATAAAAAATCGCCTTGGTAACATGCAATAACATTCTTCAAACTGTTCATATCCTCTGACACAGTAGCCCCATTTTAAGTACCCATATTTAGGAAACAACCTGAAATATAAGAAAAAGTTTTGTGTACAAAGATATTTACTGGAGGGTTAAGTAGTAAAATGTAAATTATATATAATCTATCCATCTTTCTTAAGAATTAGCTAATTCCTTTATGTAAATGAATATGTGGCAACCATGAAAAAAGCTTTCTTAAAGTTTAGAAAACAGTTTAAAAAAACCTCTTTAAACTTCAAGAAAATGCTTTCTTGAGGTTTAAAAAACAATATAAAAGGGTAATGCAGGAGCCAGCATTGTGGTGCCATGGATTAAGCCCATCATCTGCAATGCCAGCATCCCATATGGGTACCAGATGGAGTACCTGCTACTCCTCTTCCAATCCAGCTCCCTGTTAATGCGTTTGGAAAAGTAGCACACATGGGAGACCTGGACAGAGTTCCAGGCTGCTGGCTTCAGCCTAGCCCAAGTCTGGCTGCTGTGGCCATTTTGGGGGGAGGGAACCAGTGGATTGAAGATCTCTCTCTGCCTCCTTCTCTCTATAACTGCCTTTCAAATAATCTTTTTGGGGGGCTGCCACTGTGGCGTAGTGAGTTAAGCTGCCATCTGCAGTGCCAGTATCCCATATGGGCCCTTGTTCGAATCTCAGCTATTCCGCTTCTGATCCAGCTTCCTACCAATGCGCCCAGATCCTTGGGGCCCTTGCATCCATGTGGGAGATCTGGATGAAGCTCTTGGCTCCTGGCTTCAGTAGGTCCCAACCCTGGCTATTACGGCCACTTGGGGTATGAATCAGCAGATGGAAGACTTGTCTCTGCCCCTCTTCCTCTCTGTAACTCTACCTTTCAAATAAATAAATCTTTAAAGAAAAAGGAAAATTTAATTTAAAAAATAAATAGGGGCTAGTGCTGTGGTTGTAGCTGGTTAAGCCTCATGGCATGGGCATCCCATATGGGCACTAGTTCATATCCCTGTGGCTCCTCTTCCAATCTAGCTCTCTGCTAATGGCCTGGAAAGGCAGTGGAAGATGGCCCAAGAGCTTGGGCCCCTGCGCCCATGTGGGAGACTTAGAAGAAATGCCTGGCTTCGGATCGGCTCAGCTCCGGCAGTGGCTGCCATTTGGGGAGTGAACCAGCAGATGGAAGACCTTTCTCTGTGTCTCTCCTTCACTCTGTAACTCTGCCTCTCAAATAATCTTTTAAAAAATATTTTTTTTAAAAAAAAGGGCAATGCAAAACATCCCTATTGTGTTGAAATACAAGTTTAAACAAGTAAAATTGTATAAAAGCTAAATACACAAATAAACAAATGAGTACAAGTGAAAAGGGAAATCTAAATAAGATGAATGGTTTGCAGCAATGTCAGTATGTTGGCTGTGATATTACAGTAGTCCCCCCAAGTTCATGGGGAGCTGTCCAAGACCCTCAGAGGACGCCTGAACCTGAGGATAGCACCAAACCCTACCTACTCATATTAACATAGTCCATATTAACTTTTTAGTCTTCTACATATTTAATTTTAAATATATATAACTGTGATCAAGTGTCCATAATTTTTATACTAATATGGGTAAGGAGTGATATGATTATGCCTGAAGATTTGATGTCTGGTTAACTGCTTAGCTTTGCTTTCCTATAAACAGATAAAAGTGTATATATCAAAATGGTGCTGAGCAATTCCTTTATGGGAAAAGAAATATCTAGCTCACAAATTGCATCTGGAATGAAAGAAATAACAAACCACAAATACCGGCTGGGACACTACACTTTGGACTTCCCCGTGTGGGATAACTTATATAAATGTTTATGTCCCTTACGGGAACCCTGGAAGCCAGGTTATAGAGCTGTAATACAACACCTTGGCTCCTGAAGCCAGGTGAGTCTGCACCCTTCTGTCAGGCTCCTCTCATCCCCGAGCTGTCTGGTGAATGTTTCAGGCTGCCCAGGGGCAAGCCGTGGAAGAGACAGAGCCAAACCTGTGGCCCAGGGCAGTCCTGCAAGTCTGAATGTTGGGCCGAACCTAAGACCAACGGGACCAGCAGGCCTGACTTCTGTTAACACTATCCCTACTCATTTCACCTACTTATTGAAAGCATTATTGAAATAAGTGTACAAATGTATTTACATGGAGTTGTAAGATAATACAGTAC
This sequence comes from Oryctolagus cuniculus, assembly GCF_051225735.1. NCBI lineage: Eukaryota > Metazoa > Chordata > Mammalia > Lagomorpha > Leporidae > Oryctolagus > Oryctolagus cuniculus. The sequence goes on from NC_142867.1 coordinate 32,906,773, forward strand.
AGATTAACCAGCTGCCCTAATGGTAACATTTTGTGAAGCTGTAGTAGTCATGCCCCATCTGCTTTGGTTTGAAAATTTGTCCCCCTTGCACTCAGGGGTTTAGTCCTCAAAGTCTGATGCTAATGGCACAAGAATCCAATTAATGTGTTTTCAGGTGAGGACTTTGGAAAGTGATTAAACTGGACAAGGTGGCTAGGGTGGGGCCCACATGACTAAATCCTGGTGGCTAAGAAACCACACACAGACAGACACGCATGCTTCCTGGATCCTGCCACATGATGTCCTGTGCCATCTCAGAACTCTGCCAGCAACAAGGCCACTGCCAGATGAGGCCCCTAGACCTCGAGCCAAAATAAACCTTTTTCTTCATAAAGTTAGGTTGCCTCAGGTATTTTTATAGTAATAAAAAGTTGACTCAAACACTTCCCCCTTACCCATAGTTTTGCTTTCTAAGGTCTCAGTTACCCACAGTGAACTACAGGCCAAAAATGGAAAATTTGAGAGAGAGAAAGAGAGAGAGGGAGAGATCACATTCATATAACATTTATTACAGTCGACTGTTACAACTGTTCTTATTGTTATTAATCTTACTGAAATTGAATTTTAAGTATATATATAGAAAAAACAGTATACAAGTACATAAAAAAGATAAAGCAAATGTGACAAAATATTAAACTGATAGATTCACATCAAGGATATATGAACATTGACTGTACTGCTTTTCAACTTGTCTGTAAGCCTATAATTTTTTCCAAATCTTATATGTTAATAACTATTAATATTAATATGGTATATATTATCTAATACACACACATAAATGGGCTCAATTATTTGGGTCCCTGCCATCCATGTGGGAGAATCGAACTGAGTTCTAGGCTCCTGGCTTTGACCTGGCCCAATCTCAACTGTTGTGGGCATTTAGAGAGCAAACCAGTAGATGGAAGAACTCTTGCTCTTGCTCTGTGTGCATGCGTGTGCGTGTGCGTCTATGTGCCATTTATTTATTTTTGAGGATTTGTTTATTTGAAAGGCAGAGTTACAGAGAGGCAGAGGCACAGGCAGAGAGAAAGGTTTTCCATACACTGGTTCACTCCCCAAATGGCCACAACAGCTGGAGATGCACCGATCAGAAGCCAGGAGCCTGGAGCTTCTTCTGGGCCTCCTATATGGGAGCAGGGGCCCAAGGACTTGGGCCATCCTCTGCTGCCCTCCCAGGCCATAGCAGAAAGCTGGATTGGAGGTGGAGCAGCTGGGACTCAAACCAGAGCCCACATGGGATGCTGGTACTATGGGTGGCGGCTTTGCCCACTACCCCACAGCACTGACCCCTGTCTGTGCCTTTTAAATAAATAATTTTTAAGAATATATCATAATGACAATTGTGATTATGCAGTAAAATTATGGGTGACTTTTGTTTTTTTTGTTTTTTTGTTTTTTTGACAGGCAGAGTGGACAGTGAGAGAGAGACAGAGAGAGAAAGGTCTTCCTTTGCCGCTGGTTCACCCTCCAATGGCCGCCGCTGCAGCCGGCGCACCGCGCTGATCCGATGGCAGGAGCCAGGAGCCAGGTGCTTTTCCTGGTCTCCCATGGGGTGCAGGGCCCAAGCACCTGGGCCATCCTCCACTGCACTCCCTGGCCATAGCAGAGAGCTGGCCTGGAAGAGGGGCAACCGGGACAGAATCCGGCGCCCCGACCGGGACTAGAACCCGGTGTGCCGGCGCCGCAAGGTGGAGGATTAGCCTATTGAGCCACGGCGCCGGCCCTATGGGTGACTTTTGTTCCTAATTTTCTATATTTTAAATATTTAAATTTTTTTTCAAATGCATAAATCATTAGATTTCAGGAAGTTTAAATCTGAAAATAGGCACTTCATTTTGAATGCAGAGGGCTATTAACTGTTTTCCTACCTGAAAAGGGGCACTATTTCCTTAATGTCCTTTAGTTTCTTAACTTCCTCATCTCGAGCAGGTGCACACAGCGTCCCCATCATGCCAATAATGAATCCTGCCAGCTTGGAAATGTCTAGGGCCCCATTCTCTGCTTCCTGCTTTATCAGATCCAGATCCAAGACTTCTGTTATCTGGTTTCTCAGTCTAGTGTGACCAGGCAGCAAGAAAGATAAGAGAGTCTACAAGAGAGCACAGCTAAGTTTAATCAAGGTTTTTTAGACATGTTTTATTACACATAAAAGAATTCATAACTATCAAAAAAGGACTTACCAACTATTACTGTAAAGCTGCACATATTTGAAGCTCTTGTTAATAAATCTACAGAAAAACATGCTTATTACAACTTATTTAGATAGCTACTTAAGTTTCCATTTAAGCTCTAGGTAGAAATCACCTGATGAAAGGAAAAACTGTTCATGGTGAAAACAGAAACACACGGATTAATGCAAGCCTGAGAGCCAACCACACATTCCAGTTTCCACAGATAGAGTTCTTTGATCTGCGAAAGGCATTACAAAACCAGTCCTTCCACCTCAGGTCTTCTCTATTCCAAAGACACTGCTTTGCCATTATAAATAGAATGCATCCTAAGAATTTATAGGGACCAGCTGTGATGTAGTAAGTTAATCCTCCACCTGCAGTGCCAACATCCCATATGGGCGCCAGTTCGAGTCCTGGCTGCTCCTTTTCCGATCCAGTTCTCTGCTATGCCCTGGGAAAGCAGCAGAAGATGGCCCAAGTCCTTGGGCCCCTGCACCACGTGGGAGGCCTGGAAGAAGCTCCTGGCTTCAGATTGGCAGCTCCAGTCATTGGTGGCCATTTAGGGAGTGAATCAGCGGATAGAAGACCTTTGTCTCTCCATCTCACGGTAACTCTACCACTCAGATAAGTAAATAAAATTAAAAAAAAAAAAAAAGGAATTTATGGGTGGGGCAGCACTGTGGCATAGCAGGATAAGTCACCACCTGCAGCACTGGCTTTTTTTTTTTTTTTTTTTTTTTGACAGGCAGAGTAGACAGTGAGAGAGAGAGACAGAGAGAAAGGTCTTCCTTTTGCTGTTGGTTCACCCTCCAATGGCCACCGCAGCCAGCACACTGCGAATGATCCGATGGCAGGAGCCAGGTACTTATCCTGGTCTCCCATGCGGGTGCAGGGCCCAAGCACCTGGGCCATCCTCCACTGCACTCCCAGGCCACAGCAGAGAGCTGGCCTGGAAGAGGGGCAACCGGGACAGAATCCGGCACCCCGACCGGGACTAGAACCCGGTGTGCCGGCGCCGCTAGGCGGAGGATTAGCCTAGTGAGCCGCAGCACCGGCCACACTGGCATCTTACATGGGCACCAGTTCGAATTCCAGCTGCTCCACTTTTGATCCAGCTCCCTGCTAATGTGCCTGGAAAAGCCATGGAAAATGGCCCAGGTGCTTGGGCCCCTGTACCCACAAAGGAGACCTGGAAGAAGCTCCTGGCTTCTGGCTCAGCCTGGCACAGGCTTGACCACTGAGGCCATTTGGGGAGTGAACCAACAGTGGAAGATAACACTCACATCTCTCCCTCTTCCTCTCTCCTTCTCTCTCTGCCTTTCCCTCTCTGTAACTCTAAGTTTCAAGTAAATAAAAATCTAAAAAAAAAAAAAAAAAAAAAAAAAAAAAGTATATGGGCCAGCATTGTGACACGGTGGGTTAAGCTGCTACCAGGGATGTCTGCATTCCATGTGGGTCTGCTCTGGATACAGTTCTGCCTCCATTTCTGATCCAGCTTCCTGCTAACATGCCTGGGAGGCAGCAAATGATGACCCAAATACCTGGGTCCCTGTCACCCACATGGGAGACTCTGATGAAGTTCCTGGCTTCTGATTTTGGTCTAGTTCAGCCCCAGCTGTAATAGGCATTTGGAAAATGAACCAGCGGATGGAAGAACTTGCTGTCACTCTGCCTTTCAAATAAATAAATCTTTTTAAAATTTTTATAAATAATCAAATATTTTATAAAGTAACTTTTGTTGGCTTTAAGTAATTCTGTTTAAAAAATTATGAACATCTGAGAAACTGGGGAAGCCAGGAATGGGGGCAACCACGTCTAAGGAACCTTTCAGACACAGCCTGGTCTTTCTCCGGGAACTAGTACCAGTACTGCTCAGCGGCTCAAAGTCCAGCACTTTGCCTGGAGTCCAGGAGTGGTCTGAGGGAAACTAAGTTGTGTTTCTGCTCAACTCCGGGCTGAAGTTAGAGGTCTGAGAAAACAACTGCATATAAATGTAATCTAAGTCTTGAAGGGTCTCAAAAAGGAAATTTCTTGGACAATTCAACTGCTCAAGTGAGCATATAATCAACTTAATCTTCCTAATAAAGTAGCTTTCATTTTGGAAAAAAAAATTATTATTAGTCTTTGTTTACAAGAATAATACCCTCAGGTTATCACGACTTGCTCAACATTTTTAAAAAACAGGGCATTAGGCCCAAGACACTCTTAATCCACATTTTAGCAAGGAATTTAACTTCTTGATCCTTCAGTTTCTTTCAAGTCTCCGGCACAGTCACACCACGCAGTGGAATTAACGTTCCTGACATTAGAAAAGACCAGTTGCTCTGTGCCTCACCTCCTTGATCTCTCCTACAAGTTTGATGGCGTGGTCGTATGTCGGAGGGTCCTCGCTTAGCTGGACACTCAAGCAATCCCAAAAAGCTTTATGTACAATCTCCTTCACTTTCTTCTCCAAGCTGCAGGCAATGAAAAACAGGCCAAAAATTTAAATAAAATATTGTAGCCTCAAATCACTTTTAAAAGCACAAATCCTATGGATCAGGGTAAGAAATCTTAAAAATAATTTTGGTTCAACAAAATATTTTCCAAGCCTATTTAAAACCAAAGACATACTTTGACATACTTTAGTGTTTTTTCTTTTTCCCAATTGATACCTCTTGGAAAGTACAACTTCCAATTAATTGGACAGCCAATATCAGTCCAGCTAACAGCTTGTCATGGTGAAATATGATAAAAATAATATTGAAAAATAGCAGAGCTGTTAATTTTTAGTTCCCTGACATCAGTAAATTTCTTAGGATATTTATAATTAAGAGGTGTAAGATGACAACTGGGCCAGAGTTGTGGCACAGCAGGTTAAGATGCACCCTGTAATGCTGGATTCAGAGCACTGGTTCAATTCCTGGTTGCTCCACTTTTGATCCAGCTCCCTGCTAATGTGCCTGGGAAAAAGCACTGGAAGATGGCCCAAGTACTTGTACCCCTGCATCCACATGGGAGACCAGATGGAGTTCCTGACTCTTGGCTTCAGCCTGGCCCAGTCCTGACTGTTGCAGCTATTTGGGGAATGAACCAAAGGTTGGAAGATATCTTTTTCTGTCTCTGCCTCTGTCACTCTGCCTTTTAAATAAATAAATCTTAAAAACAAAAAAAGATGAAAACTATTTGCTATGTAACAAGTGGAAAGACGTTAGTTCCTAAAAATATCCTATTTCCCATGAGATACATGGGACATTTATTTAAATAGGTATCAAGATATAACAATTAGGGCCGGCTCACTAGGCCGCGGCTCACTAGGCTAATCCTCCACCTAGCGGCGCCGGCACACCGGGTTCTAGTCCCGGTCGGGGTGCCGGATTCTGTCCCGGTTGCCCCTCTTCCAGGCCAGCTCTCTGCTGTGGCCAGGGAGTGCAGTGGAGGATGGCCCAGGTGCTTGGGCCCTGCACCCCATGGGAGACCAGGAAAAGCACCTGGCTCCTGGCTCCTGCCGTCGGATCAGCGCGGTGCGCCGGCCGCGGCGGCCATTGGAGGGTGAACCAACGGCAAAAGGAAGACCTTTCTCTCTGTCTCTCTCTCTCACTGTCCACTCTGCCTGTCAAAAAAAAAAAAAAAAAAAAAAAAAAAAAAAAAAGATATAACAATTAAATATAGGTGTAACATCTCATTAAACCAGTCTTGTGTCTTGAGAGTGAAACAAATGTTTCTTCATTACTGTCAAAAAGTAACAAAGGGCACTGTTGCATAGTGGGTAAAGCTACTGCCTGAAGTGCTGGCATTCCATATGGGCGCTGGTTTGAGTCCTAACTGTTCCACTTTTGATCCAGATCCCTGCTGTGACCTGGGAAAGCAGTACAAGATGGTCCAAGTGCTTGGGATCCTGCACCTGCATGGGAGACTTGGAAGAAACTCCAGGCTCCTGGCTTCAGATTGGCCCAGCTCTGCCCTTTACAACCATTTAAGAGTGAACCAATGGATGGAAAACCTTTCTCTGCCTCTGCCTCTCTGTACTCTGCCTTTAAATTAAATAAGTCTTTTTTTTTTTTAAGTAATATAACAAATACTTGTAAAGTTCAATTTAGAAGCCTCCCATGGGAGAAGGGATAGCCTGCCATCCCAGCAGGCATATGTATATTTTGGTAAGAGAAACCAGTGTTTTTCAGGGCAACAAGATACTCTGCCTGTGAAACTAAGTCATTAGATCAGGATCTAATCAGCCCAGCATGGCAGTTCCAATCCCCATTGCCAGAGTGAAGCTTTCCCAGGCTCACTTAACAGCTGGGGCTGCACATCATCAAATGCTGCCTAACAGGACATTAAGGCATGTCTACTTCCTGACTCCACAGAAAACTGTTCTTTTCCTATCAACAGGAGAGCCCTGATCCACCCAGCCTCTTCCTCCTTGCCACAGGGTCTGACACATCCACTGGCATGAGGAGCAGGCCAAGAAAATAAGAGGCTTCCACTCCAGAGTTGTTATTTAAAAAAAAAAAAAAAAAAAAAAAAAAAAAAAGACTTATTTATTATTTAAAGGCCAGAGTTAAAGAGAAAGAGAGGGAGAGATGGAGAGACAGAGATCTTCCATCTACTGATTCCCTCCCCCAAATAGCTACAACTACCAAGGCTGGGCCAGGCTGAAACCAGGAGCCAAGAACCCCATCTGGGTCTCCCACGTGAGTACAGGGGCCCAAGCACTTGGCCATCTTCTGCTTCTCATGTGCATTAGCAGGGAGCTGGGTAAGAAGTAGCGCAGCTGGGATGTGAACTGGCACCTATATAGGACGCTGGCACTGCAGTGATGGCTTAACCTGCTGCACCACAGCACCTGCCCCTACTCCGGAGTTCTGATGTCAGTGAACTGCTGAAAGAAGGGCACCTCCCACCCACACTTCCTCAATCTAAAACCAACTATATTTTTTCACATTTTAACATCTCTGCAACTTACTTTCCTTTGTTTTGCTTTGTTTTTAAAGATCTACTTATTGGGCCTGGTGCTGTGGCTCAGTAGGTTAATTCTCCGCCTATGGCACCAGCATCCCATATGGGCACTAGTTCTGGTCCCAGCTGCCCCTCTTCCAACCCAGCTCTCTGCTATGGCCTGGGAGAGCAGTAGAAGATGGCCCAGACGCTTGGCCCCTGTATCCTCGTGGGAGACTCAGAAGAGGCTCCTGGCCATTGCAGCCATTTGGGGAATAGACCAGCAGATGGAAGACCTTTTTCTCTGTCTCTCCCTCTGTGGTGCTCCCAAATAAATAAATACCTACTTATTTGAAAAGCAGAGTTAGATAGAGACATCTTCCACCCACTGGTTCACCCACCAAATGGCTACAAAGGCTGGGGCTGGGCCAGCCCAAAGACAGGAGCTTCATTCAGGTCTCCCACATGGGTGGCAGTGGGTCAGAAGTGGAGTAGCCAGGACTCAAACTGGCACTCATATGGGATACCAGCATCACAGGTGGTGGCTTAACCCACTGTGCCACAAAACTGGCCCCTGGATCTTTCTTAATGTGCCACTGGGCAATGATTATAATGGGCAATGTTTCTTCTTGTAACAATAAGATTACAATGGGCAATTCTCACGACAATACTTTTAAAGGGTGTATCTTACAATCAGCAGTTTTAGATTAAATAAAAACAGAAAATTAGGTGTCAACACTGTGCACAGTGGGTTAACTGCCACCATTTGTGATGCCAGCTTCCCGTGATTGCCAGTTGGAGTCCTGGCTGTCCACCTCCAGTCCAGCTCCCTACTAATGTACCTGGAAAGGCAGCAGAGGATGGTCCAAGACCTTGGGCCCCTGCCACCTATGTGGGAGATCTGGATGGAATTGTAGGCTCCTGGTTTCAGCTTAGCCCAACCTCAGACATTGTGGTCACTTGGGAAGTGAACCAGTAAATGTAATCTCTCTCTCTTCCCATCTCCCTTCCTCTATCACTCTTTCAAATAAATAAAATAACTCTGGGAACTGGCACTATGGTGTAACCTGTTAAGCCTCCATCTACAGCACCAGCATCCCACATGGGTACCACTTGGAGTCCTGGCTACTCCACTTATGATCCAGCTCCCTGCCAATGCACCTGGGAAAGCAGTGGAAGATGGCCCAAATACTTGAACCTCTGTACCCACATGGGAGACCCAAATAAAGCTCCTAGCTCTTGGCTTCGGCCTGGCCTAGCCCTGGCTGTTACAGCCATTTGGGAAATAAACTAGCGAATGAAAAGTCTCTCTGCCTCTCCCTCTAACTCTGCCTTTCAAGTTAATAAATCTGAAAAAAAAAATAACTATAGGAAAAATTAAAAAAAAAAACAACCTGATGGCTGTAGGCATGAGGGATACAAAGAATAAGCCATAGTCCTTGCCTTTGTGGGATTTACAATCTGGTGAAAGATGCAAGTAAACCAACAACATCTGACTTTGTAACTATCTGAGAGTTACAAAAAAAACTAATGAAACTATGCAATGAAAACACAAGAGGCAGTTAAATCCCATCAAGTAAGGAAAAGCTGACATGAAAGACTTTCACTGACTTCCAGACCGTGTGTATTTGCATTTTGATGGATCAGTGATTCACTTTCAAACCTAAGGAATTCCTAGGATAGGAACTTTTTTTTTTTTTTTTTAAGCAATAATGTACAAAAGGAAAAACTTACTGGAATATAGTGTTATTGACTGAAGGAAACATTTCCAGAAGTGGGAAATGCTAGTGATCTAATGAACAAGACAACTAAGCAGTCACCTTACCTGTCTTCTGGTAGTTCAGCTGGTTGAATCCGAAAGTCTCCATTTACTACAATTTCATGGGCTAGAGCCATGTTAGTGACTCCCTTCGCTGTCTCTACAAGTTCTTCTACTGTCACAAATCGAGCAGGGCTGGCTGCAACACAAACCCAGTGTAAGAGATTCCCTCCCATAGAGTAAAATTTCTCCAAAAATAGGGAGAAAGCATCAGTTTTTATTCCAGGAAATATTCTGCCTTCTGTTGAAATCTTCCGGCATTTTCAAACAGCTACAGAATCTTACCTATTTCATCTTCATTTTTTTTTTTAAGTTAGAAGCCTAAAAGCAGAGATCATTTATAATTTTTGAAACATCTGATTTTCACTAAGCTTTTCACTAAATGCAAAATGATTACAGTAAATTGAGGCTTCGATACACTCTAGTTACAGATTATCATTTCCCTTGGGGCCACGCTGTGGCGCAGGTTAATCCTCCACCTGTGTTGCTGGCATCCCATATGGGCAACAGTTCAAGTCCTGGCTGCTTCTCTTCCAATCCAGCTCTCTGCTATGGCCTGGGAAAGCAGCAGAAGATGGCCCAATTCCTTGGGCCCCTATAACCCGTGGGAGACCTAGAAGCTCCTGGCTCCTGGTTTTGGATCGGCTCAGCTCCAGCCATTGCGGCCATTTGGGGAGTGAACCAGCAGGTAGAAGACATTTCTGTCTCTCCCTCTGTCTCTCATTCCACCTCTCAAATAAATAAAATCTTTTAAAAAATAAAAAATAAGAAGATTATCATTTCCTTAGTAAGTGGAAAGCTTATGTTCTAACTCTTGCCTCCTATTTGTCCTAAATGGAAAAAAGGGAAACATTCAGTATTTTTTTTTTTATTTTTTTCCTTTTGCCTTTGGTTCACCCTCCAATGGCGCGCCAGCCGTGGCGGCCATTGGAGGGTGAACCAATGGCAAAAGGAAGACCTTTCTCTCTGTCTCTCTCTCTCACTATCCACTCTGCCTGTCAAAAAAAAGAGATAAGCAATATCACCAGTCTGCACAGGATTTAATGGTTAAAGATATTTTGGGGGGCTGGCATAGCAGGTAAAGCCAATGCCTGTGATGCTAGCATCCCATAGGGGTGCTGGTTCATGTCCTGGCTGCTCCACTTCAGCTAAAGGCCTAGGAAAAGCATCAAAAAATGGCCCAAGTGCTTGGCTCCTGTCACCCAAGTGGGAGACTTGGATGAAGCTCCTGGCTTTGGCCTAGCCCTGCCCTGGCTGTTGCAGCTATCTGGGGAGTGAACCAGTGGATAGAAGATCTCTGTTTCTCACTCTCGCTATAATTCTGATTTTCAAATAAAACAAATAAATCTTTTAAAAATAAAAAGGATCTTGGATTAGTGACAAGTTGTTTTCCTTTTCCTTCTACTCTTCTTTTGCTCACACACACACAAAAAAGGAACCAAATCTAAGAGCTGGTCATATCCTGTCTGGTAAAAATCTTTATTTGGTCACATAAGGGGAAGCTGGGAAAACTCTCAAAATTCCTCTTCACAAAATTTATCTCAACATTTCCAGAGAATATTAATAAGAATACAAGATGGATACACAAGTAAAATGGGCTTTGTGAGTACTGGTGAAATAAATACGCATAATCAGAGCCCAGATATCTTTTCAAGTCTCATTATCAAGATGTCAACATTTCCCAAATCAATCTATAGATTAAACACAATCTCAATTAAAATTCCAGCAGGTTGGGGTAGATGTGACTCAATGGGTTAAGTCACAACTTGGGACCCCTGCATCCCATGCTGGAGTGCTGGTTTGAGCTGATCTAGCTTTCTGCTAACATATCCTGCAAGGCAGTAGATAACAGCTGAAGAGCTGGGGTCCTGCAATCTAACGTGGGAGACCTAGATGGAGTTCCAGGCTCTTGGCTTCAGCTTGGCCCAGTCCTGGCTGTTAAAAGCATTTGGGGAGTTAACCAGATGACGCTCACTCTTTTAAGCAGATGAAAAACTTTAAGAGAAGAAAAGTAAAATCCAAATGATTATTTAAAGAAAAAAAAAATCCCAGCATGTTTCTCTTGAAATTGCCAAACTGGGGCCAGCGTTGTGGCACAGTGGTTAAGCTGCCACCTATGACACCGGCATCCCACACGGGCACCAGTTTGAGTCCCAGCTGCTCCATTTCTGATCCAGCTCCCTTCTAATGTGCTTGGGAAAGCAGCAGAGGATGGCCCAAGTGCTTGGGCCCCTCCACTAATGTGGGAGCTTGAGATGAAGCTCCTGACTCCGGGCTTTGACCTGGCCCCACCCTGGCCATTGTAGCCATTTGGGGAGTGAACCAGTGGCTGGAAGACCTTTCTCTCTGTCCCTCCCTCCCTCCCTGTAACTCTTTCAAATAAATGCATCTTTTTTTTTTTTTTTCCCAAAAAAATTGCCAAGTTGATTCTATGGAAATATGAAAGTATTTTGAAAAATAATAAAATTAGAGTACTTACACTAACAGATTTCTCTTTGTTCAATAAAGATTTATTTATTTACTTTTTTTGAAAGGCAGAGCTACAAAGAGGCAGAGGCAGAGAGAGAGAAAACTCTTCCATCCACTGGTTCACTCCCCAGGTGGCCACAATGGCCGGAATTGCACCAATCTGAAGCCAGGAGCCAGGAACTTTTTGCAGGTCTCCCATGTGGGTGCAGCACTTGGGCCATCTTCTACTGCTTTCCCAGGCCACAACAGAGAGCTGGATCAGAAGTGGAGCAGCCAGAACTTGAACTGGTGCCCCTATGGGATGCTGGCACTGCAGGCAGTGGCTTTACCTGCTATGCCGCAGCACCAGCCCCACTAACTGATTTCAAGATTTGTTTAAAAGGACAATAATCAAGACTGGTTTTGGCATGAGGATAAACATATAGAGCAATTGGCAGAGCAGAAAAAAGTACACACATATGTACTTTAGTGTGTGGTCAATGAGGCTAGGGCAGTTTGATTTTTTTTTTTAATCACATAGTGCCAATAATAATTAGATTATCTAAATGTGAAAGAATGGATCACAGGCCTAAATATGAGTCAAGACTATATTTCTGGGGATAGCACTGTAGTGTAGTGGGTAAAGCCGCTGCCCGTAGTGCCAGCAACCCACGTGGGCAACGGTTCAAGTGTCGGTTGCTCCACATCCGATCCAGCTCTCTGCTATGGCCTGGGAAAGAAGTAGAAGATGGCCCAACTCCTTGGGCCCCTACACCCACATGGTAGACCCAGATAAAACTCCTGGCTCCTGGTTTCAGATCAGTCCAGCTCCAGCCATTGCAGCCATTTGAGGAGTGAACCAGCAGATGGAAGACCTCTCTCTTTGCCTTTCAAATAAATAAATCTTAAAAAAAAAAAAAAGACAAAGACTAAGATTTCTAGAAGAAAATACAGATAAAAGTCTTTGTGATCTTGGATTAAACAAATATTTCTTAGATATAAAAAAACTAAGTTTACTAAAGATAAAATAGGATTTTAATTTTAAACATCACTTTGATATGGGCCCTTTATTAGTCTGTTGGCATTGCTAAAACAAAATACCCGAGGCTGGCTATTTTACAAAGAAAATATTTTTATTCAGTACACAGTTTTGGAGATTCAAGAGCATGGAGCCAGAATCTGCTCTGCTCTAATGAGGGCCTCTCAGCAGATGGCATCACATTGGCAAGAGTAGGCATAAAAGAGATCAAATGACGAGACAGGAAGCCAGAGATGGATTCCGCAGCCAGGCTTGCTCTTTTATAACCCATGCTCACAGGAACTAACCAGGGTTCCCACGAAAGCGCTAATCCCATCTGAATGCAATGCACCCGTGGACCTAGGCTTCATCTTTTACAGGTTCCACCACCTCAGTACCACTACAGAGGACACCAAGGCTTCCGCACATGAAAACCCTTGGGGTCAAAACACACTTAGACCACAGCAGACCTTCATGAAAATGTAAAGAAAGCTTCCTTGGCCGGCGCCACGGCTCACTAGGCTAATCCTCCGCCTTGCTGCGCCGGCAACCGGGACAGAATCCGGTGCCCCTCTTCCAGGCCAGCTCTCTGCTGTGGCACGGGAGTGCAGCGGAGGATGGCCCAAGTGCTTGGGCCCTGCACCCCATGGGAGACCAGGAGAAGCACCTGGCTCCTGCCATCGGATCAGCGCGGTGTGCCGGCCGCAGCGCACCGGCCGCGGCGGCCATTGGAAGGTGAACCAACAGCAAAGGAAGACCTTTCTCTCTGTCTCTCTCTCTCTCTGTCCACTCTGTCAAAAAAAAAAAAAAAAAAAAAAAAAAAAAAAAAAAAAGAAAGAAAAATAAAAAAAGCTTCCAGAGCCCCCCACCCAAAAAAGTATATACACACAAATGCTGATGCACTTTTTTGCAGTTCCAGGATCCCTTAAAACTTGATCACAGGTCCCAGAATAGGGACTCCTGCCTTAAGAGCATAACTACACAGTTTCAGACAATACAGACAAGTACTGAGTTGACACTAATTTGGAGTCATGCTGTCAACTCACAGAACACCAAAGGCAAGGCCATCAAGCAAAGAACAACTAAACACCTAAACCAAAAGGCCTCTTTTATCAGAAACAGAAGGGAATAAAACTACTAGGTCAGCCATACACACCCACATTTGAACAATCAATCCTGGCACCATGAGATGCAACAGATGCCATACATTAATAGGAGTAATAACAACTAATGCACTGCTCTGAGCATGTTGCATGAATTCATTTAATTTTTAAAACTGTTAGGTAGGAAGGTAGATATTAGCCTGTGTGTGTGAAAAGGGGCTAAGGGAAAAGATAAGAAGTTCGTGTGGGAAGGAACATAGCAACCTTAGAAGCAATGCTTTGGAAGCAGCCCAGTATGTACACATCAGAAGTACTGCCCATGTCCAATAACCATGGCGGGGGGGGGCGGGGGGGTCCCAGCCCCACCCCCGGAAACATCCCAGGCCTAGCAGCAAGCGGGCTATTCGGTCTGTCAAAGCCTCAGGAGGAATTTCATGTCCCAAAAACACTTTGCCCAGCAATATTCCAGAAGAGGGAAGGGGAAGAAGCAAAAGAAGGAAGAAGTGGATCCCATACCCCTGCAAGCCCCAGTCTAAATGCAGACTGGGCACTCAGTATCTTGCTGAGTCACCCCAGCCTGTCTGGTGTACTCTTCAGTAAACTTTGCCAATCTGTGTCTCATTTCTGTAATTCTTTTAAGGAGGGGACAAGAAGCTCTGTCTCGGTCATCTCTGGTAACAAAACCACCTGAAGAGACAGACGTATTTTCCTTGTTTTAAAGGTGGGAAAACAGACGATTTCTTGCATATTGGAGAGAAGGCCTAATAAATGCATGACGTGCTTCCAGCATGTTTCCCTAGAGATAATGTGACCTATTATTTTATCAAACCTACCTGATAATAAGCCACAATAAAATAGGACCCATTAATGTTTGCTGTAAAAGTATATTGACTAGCCGGCACCACGGCTCACTAGGCTAATCCTCCGCCTTGCGGCGCCGGCACACCAGGTTCTAGTCCCGGTCGGGGCGCTGGATTCTGTCTGTCCCAGTTGCCCCTCTTCCAGGCCAGCTCTCTGCTGTGGCCCGGGAGTGCAGTGGAGGATGGCCCAAGTGCTTGGGCCCTGCACCCCATGGGAGACCAGGATAAGTACCTGGCTCCTGCCATCGGATCAGCGTGGTGTGCTGGCCGCGGCAGCCATTGGAGGGTGAACCAACGGCAAGGAAGACCTTTCACTGTCTCTCTCTCTCTCACTGTCCACTCTGCCTGTCAAAAAAAAAAAAAAAAAATAATAGTATATTGACTAATAAATTAGCTGGAAAGGGTTTTGATCATTCTGGAAGAAACACACCTCAAACCCCAAAACCTTTGCACTTCTGCCAAATATGTAAAATTACTGATCACCCACACTTTAAAAAGACAGCATCAACACTGACGTTCTTAGACTATGACACTCCCTCTTAAAACTCTCATTTTTGGACTCACTTCAAAAAACATTCTCAATAAAAGACGTGAATAAGTCAGGGCATTGCTGGGAGTATGCGCAGAAACTGCCATCCTTTCATCTACTAGACTTGCTCCCTGCCAGGGATCTGAAATGACTCCGCCAAACACAGGCAGCAAACAGAATGCTCTCAATCTCACGGGAACCAGGCCCCCGGGCAGTGAAGTTAGGGTGTGGCGAACTCACTCACTTTTTATTTTTAACCTGCACAAGCACAACCCTGGCCGGAATTGCTTTCCCCTTTTCAAATACTATTAATTAAACCTGCAATTTATACGCCACCCTCTTGTTTCTCAGAGCACTTCAGAAAAATTACAGTGTTACTGAGACTGGAGACACAAACATTCTGGACATTATTCTAAAATCTTAATTTCTCATGCAATTGAAAAACCACAAGCAACTAGGCTGCCATTTGAGCAACTGCTGCCTTTTTTTTCTTTTTTTTCTTTTTTTTTAAGATTTATTTATTTAGCCAGCACCGTGGCTCAACAGGCTAATCCTCCACCTAGCAGCGCTGGCACACCAGGTTCTAGTCCCGGTCAGGGTGCCGGATTCTGTCCTGGTTGCCCCTCTTCCAGGCCAGCTGTCTGCTGTGGCCCGGGAGTGCAGTGGAGGATGGCCCAAGTCCTTGGGCCCTGCACCCCATGGTAGACCAGGAGAAGCTCCTGGCTTCGGATCAGCGCAGCGTGGCGGCCGTGGCGGCCATTGGAGGGTGAACCAATGGCAAAAAGGAAGACCTTTCTCTCTGTCTCTTTCTCTCACTGTCCACTCTGCCTGTCAAAAAAAAAAAAAAAAAAAAAGATTTATTTATTTAAAAAGCAGATTAACAGAGATTGTCCATCTATTGGTTCACTCCCCTGATGGCTACAATGGCCAGGGCTAGGCCAGGATCAAGCCAAGAGCCAGAAACTTCAGCTGGGTCTCCCACATGGGCGGCAGGGGTCCAAGTATTTGGGTCATTTTCCACTGCCTTCCAAGGCACATCAGCAGAAGTTAGATGGAAGTGGAGCAGCCAAGACACAAACCAGCACTCCAATATATGTCAGTGTCAGGCAGTGGCTTAACCCGCTGTGCCACAGTGCAATGCTGATTATTGACAATGCTACCGCACAAGTAGTATTAAACCCTAGCTCAGGGCCACATGCACAAGAAAGCCTGATTATTTGCATTCCATCTGCATAAAATTAATCCTGTGTATAAACTGTTGAGAGGAAATGGCTTTAAGTTTAAATGAACTTAATTATCTTGTAACCACACAAGATATATTCAGATGCTATACTGTCATTGGTTCGATTTCATTGAAAGAAACAATGAATAATTGACGAAAAACTATATATGGGTGAAATGGTCATTTTTCTATCCAATTTCATTGTTTATAGCCATTGTAATATTCCCACTAAACAAGGGTCTTTTTGCTTTTTACTTGTTAAACTTCTTATTCCGTGAAGCACTAAGCCTTTTTACTGTGATGTAAGTTTAAAATAAGTTATCTCAAAAACTGAAAAAAAAAAAAAAAAGTTAGGAGGGTGGTAGGGAGGGAGGGCGGTTTTATCATGTTTAGACTTGTACCTATAAATCATACTGAATCTGTTAAAAAGTAAAATGAAAAAGTAATCTGAGAAGCGACGCCGACGCTGCTTCTAAGCAAAGCCAAATTTGCTTACAGTGAGGTCTGCGCACCCTGTGGGGGCTGGGGGAGTCCGACTTGGCTTTGTCCTGCAAAGCTTCATCAGAACGTTCCGCAGCATCTGCAAGGCCTCGCTCAGGATCACTCGATGTTGATTTTCCTGCTTCTTTTACACTGGACTTGTCAAGGTTTTCAGACATTCTCAGTTCAGTTTGAATGCTTTCCTAGGAAAGAAAAAACAATGAACCAAGAGTTCTAGCTCTGTTGCAACTAGCAGTGTGATTCTGCACAAATCCTTCATCTTTTCGGATTTCGGTTTTCTCACCTATAAAATAAATGGACTGGGGTCGTCACTGTGGCATAGCAGGTAAAGGCCCAGTTCGAGTCCTGGCTGTTCCACTTCCCATCCAGCTCTCTGCTATGGCCTGGGAAAGCAGAAGATGGTCCAAGTGCTTGGGCCCCTGCACCCACGTGGGAGATCCAGAAGAAGATCCTGGCTCCTGCCTTTGGATCAGTGCAGTGCCAGTCGTTGTGGATAACAGGGGAGTGAACCAGCAGACGGAAGACCTCACTGTCTGCCTCTAACTCTGCCTTTCAAATAAATAAATAAATCTTAAAAAATAAATGGACTTGCTAAGATCTTACTCAGCTTTAATACTGCACTTCAGGCCGGCGCCGTGGCTCACTAGGCTAATCCTCCGCCTTGCGCCGGCACACCGGGTTCTAGTCCCTGTCGGGGCGCCGGATTCTGTCCTGGTTGCCCCTCTTCCAGTCCAGCTCTCTGCTCTGGCCAGGGAGTACAGTGGAGGATGGCCCAAGCACTTGGGCCCTGCACCCCATGGGAGACCAGGAGAAGCACCTGGCTCCTGCCATCGGATCAGCGCGGTGCGCCGACCTTTCTCTCTGTCTCTCTCTCTCACTGTCCATTCTGCCTGTCCAAAAAAAAAAAAAAATACTGCACTTCAATGATTAAACAGACACTTGAAAAGCAACACCCGTGATTTATCAAATTTGTGGAGCTCTGATAGTGTTAAGTTGGGATATTTCTGACCCAGGCCCAAGTACCATGTCACAAGAATCAGGGCCTGAAATTATTAGAAGGTGACATTATAAACTGCTTGCTTTTAGTTTAAAAAAAGGAAGCGATTCAATCTTAAGTTTTTGAATTTTGTTCCTGAGCGCTGATAGGGAAACTCCTTGGATATAATGCTTTTAATCAGGCTTCCAAGTGAATACACAGAGCTGTAGAGCTGATTTCCTGACTCTATCATGTGGATAAGGTATCTGGTGATAACAATCAGGACTGTAGACTTTTTTTTTTTTTTTTGACAGGCAGAGTGGAGAGTGAGAGAGAGACAGACAGAGAGAAGGTCTTCCTTTTGCCGTTGGTTCACCCTCCAATGGCCGCCACACCACACTGATCTGAAGCCAGGATCCAGGTGCTTCTCCTGGTCTCCCATGGGGTGCAGGGCCCAAGTGCTTGGGCCATCCTCCACTGCACTCCCGGGCCACAGCAGAGAGCTGGACTGGAAGAGGGGCAACCAGGACAGAATCCGGCGCCCCGACCGGGACTAGAACCCAGTGTGCCGGCACCGCAAGGCGGAGGATTAGCCTAGTGAGCCGCGGCGTCGGCAGGACTGTAGACTCTTATGCAGCATTTAAGAGAAATGTATGGGGCAAATATTTTCATTAACTCATTGCCAGACAATAGGAAAACATGGCAAATAAAGTAAGAAGTTGCAAGTAACTTAAATACTTGTGATTGGGTGGAGTTTTCATTCTTTCAGGTGATTGGTATAGGATTGACACCTGACACTTAGGTTTGCAGTTATTCAAGGGCTTTTTTTTTTTTTTTAAGATTTATTAGAAAGGCGGGGGTGGGGTGGGGATGGGGTTAGAGAGGATCTTCCATCTGCTGGTTCACTTCCCAGATGCAACAGCCAGCGCTGGACCAGGTCAAAGCCAGGACCCAAGCACTTAGGTCATCATCTGCTGCCTCTCCTAGGTACATCAGCAGGAAGCTGGATCCGAAGCAGAAGCAGTACTTGATCCCAGGCACTCTGATTTGGTATGCGGGGTTCCGGAGCAGCAGCTCAGCAGAGTGCACCCAATAAAGCTCTCTGAATTACACAAAATCCTTTCATTAAAGCCACAGCCCCCTCCACCCCCCGCCCCAGGTTTTCTATTCCTAGGGTGTTTCTCATCAAGGAAGAAGACACAATGTTTCTGCATTAACAATACTGAAAATAATTAGCATTTGTACTGGCAGCACCTGAAGATCCTAAAACACATCCATATACACTAATTAGGCTCTATTACACACCCGAGAGATAGTCAAGGGATCAAAAGAAATGTTGACTGCTCCAGGGAGGCCTGCCAGACTCTTCTACACATTTGACAGGAATCACTTGATACAATTATCTGAGATTTTAGGGATCTCCATTCAATAGAACAAAGTTACTGGAACTGAAATTTTTCAGGCCTTTATTACTAACAGGAAGGTTATTTTAATTCATTCCCTCCTTCCAGTATCATTTTACCTTCCAACACCCATCTCCTCAGCTCTAAATCCTATTAAGGGTTTGGAAATGCTCCAAGAGCCAAAGGCTAACAGTAACCAGCATATTCCATAAGAAAGGACAAACACAAACACTCCTAATTTTATCTTCCTCACATGATGAGAAGCAGCCCAGAACGGATGAAGTAATTCATCGTGCGCAGGGAAGGGGAAAGGCAAGAGTTCTAGGTCTCTAAAGCTCAGCTGAGTACACTAACCCCATCCTTTTAAAATTCAAGTCCTATCTCCGCCGGGATACTTCATCACCACCCCCACCCCCACCCGCGCTGCTAAACCTCCCGTTACTAGGGATCCCGCACGATCACTGCCTTAAATTCAATTCAAAATATGCTCATTTGAGTAAGACTAGAAAGATGAAAATAGTCTACAAAGGGAGGTATTCGTGCTTACAAGGAACCATAATAAAACTTAAGCACTAAGGGTGGCATTTTGAAACGGTTCGGGATCTTAGGAATAGCAGAGGGAGAAACTAATCCTGCCTGGAAGGAGTATGGGAAAATCTTCCCGGAAAAGATGACACTTGAGCTGGTCTTTGAAAGGAGTCGGATTTCACTCAATTTAAAAAAAAAAAAAAAAAAAAAAAGTAGGGAAGGGGGGAGGGGCACTTCACTGGCTAAGTGACAAAAGTGGGAGACGGCCGACGGCAAACGTGTCACTTTCAGCTCTGTAAGAACTCTTCACCCGGCTTTTTTAGCTTCCTGCAAGCCAGGACCAACCACATTCCCCACACCTACGGCACACGCACAGGTGAACTCCCCCAGGTAGATCCCCACTTAGTTTGGCTGCAGCGTCGAATCCCTGTGTCATCCGGGATGCCACTGCGTTGGGGAGCGCTGGACGCTGGCCGCAGCCACCCCTGGCCCCCTGCGAGCCGCGCACTTTGGGGGTCTCCCGTCTGTACAATGGAGCCAGCCCACCTACCGCCTCGGTATGGGGAAAGAGCCAACGCGGGGCCGGGCACCCAACGGCTCTCCGCAAATGGTAACGAACGAGATGCCGGGGCCACAGGAACCATTCACCTGCTCACACTGCGCTCGCTCGCTCACTCACTCAGCAACCCCGAACAAGCCCACAGACGGAGCCGAGGGTGCCGGGATCCTCGCACCTGCGGGGAGGACCGGCATCTGTGGGAGCCGCACGCGGGCCCACGCTGCACCCCAGGGGCTCCCCGCCAGAGAAAGGGGCTCCGTCCCGCGGCGCGGGGAGTCGCTTCCGGCGGCCCTCAGTGCCGCTCCCCCCACCTCCAGATTCCGTTGTAAACAACTGTTTGGGCAGCGAGGGAGTGGCCGGGCCGGCCGCGGGCGAGGGAAGCCGGGCGTGCCCGGAGGGCGGCCTCGAGAGGTGGGCTCCACCCGCCCGGCGTCCCTGCCTCTTCCTCGCCCCCGCCTGGCATCGCCCGGGCCCGACCCGACGGGGAAAAACAAACAAATGCCTGTGCCTGCGCCCTCGCGCCTCCCGTGCGGGCCCCGCCAGCCTCCGCGCCCGCTCCCCTCACCTGTCGCGGAGTCGCCGTTCTCCCTGCTGCCTCTCCCGCCGCGAATCAGCGCGAGGGGCGGGCGCCGCGGCACAGAGGCGGGAGCGATGCGCGGGGGGCAGGGGCGGTTCAGCCTCGGCCCCTCAGAGGCCGCATCCCTCGCCGCGCTGCGGGCGGTTCTCCCTGCCCGCTTCCAGTGGGCAACAGCCAAAGGGGCTGCTCTCGAGCGTCGGGAAGCGGGGAGGTAGCACTTATCCCGGCGGCGCCTGCTCCGCTCAGGGAAGCGCCATGTTTTTGTACGGAAAGGCGGGCGGCTCGCAGCTGGGCGGCGCCATGGTTCTGTACGGAAAGGCGGGCAGCGCGGCAGCTGCCAGCGACCTGAGAGGGACGCAAGGGAGAGAGGGCGGGAAAAGGAAAGGCTCTTCGGGCGCAATGGTGATCAAAACCTTCCCCGCCTGGGCTTTGAAATTTAAATATTCCGTCATCCCTGTCACTACCCAAAGTTTATTCCTGTGCCTTGGTTTGGGTGGTTAAAGGTACGCCCACCACGCGGACAGTCAAGCCTCAGCGGCTGACTTGGTTTGGGTTTTGAGTCATTTCTTGGGCTGCTGCCCGTTGTCTGTTGGAAGATTAAGACTTCAGCTCTGAAACGCCCGCAGGCCGGAGGTAAGCGTCGCCTAAGGGCTCCTCCGGGTGTGGACAGTTCCCACGCGGTGAGCGCTCAGAGCGTTCCAGAAAGGATCAGCGTTCTCCCGGTGAACCCGGACAAGGGAAGCCCAGTTGGTAGCCTCGGCCCCCGAGCCGGGGCCGTGACTGTTGGGCTTTTTCCAAACTACACTGATAGTTTGCCCCTGTACCCGTTCTTAAAAAGTGCAAGGTATGTGAGTCTTGCTAACGGTGCATTTGTAATTACGCCTTAAAATGAAGTCTCCTACCTACAGCCCATTACACTTAATTAATTAGCACAAAACAGATAAGGGAGAATTAGTGCTTGCAAACACTCTTACTTTCTAAATAGATATGTAGGTAGTTATTCCTCAAGTATTACTGGTTGAGTGCAATACAGCACCCTCAAACCATTTATCAATTAGCATGTAAGAATGTCCCCTTAAACACACACACATTCTCAGATGAAGATTCCCTTTAGGAGAGAAAAATCCCCAAACCCTGAAGATGTTCAACTGGAACAGCTGAGATCCTCAAAGAAGACACTCAGTTCTCACTGAGTACAGACTTCGC
This sequence comes from Oryctolagus cuniculus, assembly GCF_051225735.1. Classification (NCBI taxonomy): domain Eukaryota; kingdom Metazoa; phylum Chordata; class Mammalia; order Lagomorpha; family Leporidae; genus Oryctolagus; species Oryctolagus cuniculus. Next base: position 32,928,646 of record NC_142867.1, read on the forward strand.
AGCACAAAGTCTCCAAATTAGTGTTTGTTAATGCTAACAACATCTTAGAATCTGGGGGACAGTGGTTCTAAAACTATCCATCCCAAATCCGGGGTGGGGATGGGGTGATGCCACACAAGAAGGCGTAAAACCTTACCAGGTGTTCTAGTCTGCAACCCGGCTACAGCTCCATCCATGCCTCTCAGAGTAGGAGTCCTCTACCTTCCTTGAAGGATTAGTATCACCAGGTTTCACTCATTGGGATCAATGGATTAATAAAACCCAAGTTTCTCTTGGAGAGGATGCTGTGACCATACCAAAACTACTGATTTAATTTGGAATGATTAACCTGTAAGCTTTGGGTGTTTGAAACCTGTTTCTTTTAAATACATTGACACATGTTCCTTTCATCATTGGCTGCAGGGACTGGAAACTCCAATTGCTCAATTGAAAGGGAGTGCACTGCAAGGCTGCTGGACTTGGAAGGAGAAAGACGCAGCTGCTCCGGGGCTCAGCTCCCAGCCTGTTGCCTTCCTGGAACACAGGGCTCTCTTTCATCACATCGCTGCTTCTCCCTATAGTCTATTCCACTCCTCCCTCTACTTTGAAGGTTTGTTGTTGTTGTTGTTGTTTTTAAGATTTATTTCTTTATTTGAGAGGTAGAGTTACAAAGAGAGGGAGAGACAAAGGTCTTCCATCCACTGGTTCACTCCCCAAATGGCCCCAATGGCTGGAGCTGGGCTGATCCAAAGCCAGGAGCTTCTTCCAGGTCTCCTACGCAGGTGCGGGGGCCCAAGGACTTGGGCCATCTTCTACTGCTTTCCCAGGCCATAGCAGAGAGCTGGATCAGAAATGAAACAGCCAGGACTTGAACCAGCACCCATATGTGGTGCTGACACTGCAGGTGGTGGCTTTACCTGCTAAGCCACAGCTGGCCCAAGGTTGGATTTTCTTACTCGCTATGCCCTCATGCTTTAGACATACCTCTACAGAATTCAACTGGCCAAGCTCATTTTGCAGTCTTGGCAGCCTACAGGGAGGCTGCCCTTGGACCAGGGACCTACTCTTATCCACTGTTAGGGTGGGAGCAAGGCTCAAGAATCACTCAGGTATGAGGTATACAAGTATACACAGGGATGGGTCCCCAAGAAGGTGTCCTAGATGCATGAGGGCCTACAGCAGCCGGTAATTCACCGTTCTAGTGATCCAGGAAGTCTACTCAAGGTATTCAGGGTAGCACTAGACCTGGTTTCAAACCTTCCTGATGCCTGCAGTGAACATGTGCAATTCTTCTTAAAATTTTATTCTAATGAAGTTAGGTAAACTGTCATGCTACTAGCATATTTTCCATGAAACTGTTCTAGTAGAATGTTGCGCCTTCTAGAGGCATGAACATAACTAACCAATTAGTTCTGCTTTCCCCTGAAGGTGTTAGAGTTTTGGTTGCCAAATAATTATGCTACTCAATTATGTGCAAAATCCGGATTGCAGATCAGACAGCATATAGCTGCTCTGCCTACTTGATTGGTCTTACCAGTTTCAGCAGCTTATTTTTTATTATTTTTTTTTTTGACAGGCAGAGTGGACAGTGAGAGAGAGAGAGAGAGAGAAAGGTCTTCCTTTGCTGTTGGTTCACCCTCCAACGGCCGCCGCGGCCGGTGCGCTGCAGCCGGTGCGCTGCGGCCGGCACACTGCGCTGATCCGATGGCAGGAGCCAGGTACTTATCCTGGTCTCCCATGGGGTGCAGGGCCCAAGCACCTGGGCCATCCTCCACTGCACTCCCTGGCCACAGCAGAGATCAGCAGCTTATTTCTGAAAACTCCCTATATACAACTAAATCATGAACTATTCTCTTGCCTCATTGTAGAGAGGGACTTTCCCATCTTACCTATGTAAAAAACCTGATATTCTGTTTAATTAGGCAAATTGGTATCATATATACAGTACAGATGTTAGTCCTTAAGTTTCATTTAAAGACTAGTGAGCATCCGTTATAGTTGAGAAAAAAGGTCATTGATATGCAAGTATTTGGATACATAACTTCTTTCCCTACTTCTCAGTAATAGTCTGTTAAAATAGTTAAAATTCAGTGTGCCGGGCACCAGGATGGGTGCATACAAGTACATCCAGGAGCTGAGGAGAAAGGAGCAGTCAGATGTGACACCCTTGCTCCTAAAGGTCCACTGCTAACAGTACTGCCAGCTGTCTGTGCTCCACAGGACTCCCTCCCACCTGACAAAGCATGCAGACTGGGACACAAGGCCAAGCAAGGTTATGTGTATGTAGGACCTGGGACACAAGGCCAAGCAAGGTGATGTGTATGTAGGACCTGGGACACAAGGCCACGCAAGGCATGTGTATGTAGGACCTGGGACACAAGGCCACGCAAGGCATGTGTATGTAGGACCTGGGACACAAGGCCACGCAAGGCATGTGTATGTAGGACCTGGGACACAAGGCCAAGCAAGGCATGTGTATGTAGAACCCATGTGCACTGTGGTGTCCATAGCACACATTTCCTAAGGGTGCGACCCACAGCAAGCCTGTCCATCATGGTGTTAGGCGGCTGAAGTCTACATGCCTTCAGTGTGCTGCAAAGAAACAATCTGGACAGAACTGTGGGGGTTTTCAGAGTCCTGTATTCTTACTGGGTTGATGAAGATTCCATGCACACATTCCTTGAGGTTATTCTTATTCATTCCATAAAGTTATCAGAAGGGGTCAGTGTTACAGCACAGTGCGTTAAGCCACAACATGACATGCCAGCATCCCATATAAGCACCAGTTCAAGTCCCGCCTACTCTACTTCTAATCCAGGTTCTTGGTAACACACGTGGGAAGGCAACAGAGGATGGCCCAGGTACCTGGGCTCCCGCCACCAATGTGTGAATCCCAGGTGGAGTGCCAAGTGTCTGGCTCTGGCCTGGTCCAGCCTCGGCTGTTGCAGCCGTTTGGAGGGAATTAATCAGCTGGTGGAAGATCTCTAACTCTTTTAAATAAGTGTTTTTTAAAAAACAAACAAAAAGCTATTGGAAGAAATCCTGACACTCAGTGGACAAACACAGGGAGATGCCTGGCCTGACATCTGCAGGCAGCAAGAGCAGTAGACTCAAAAATCACAAGTTCACCCCTATTGCTGGTTCTCAACACGCAAAGGTGCAAGAAGCCTCCAGCTGCACCGTTACCACTCATACAAGAAATCATTGCAAAACAGACCTCGTCAATTTAGAAGTCACGTCTACTTAAAAATGTCATTTTGGGGCTGGCATTATGGCATGGCAGGTTGATCTACTGCCTGTGGTGCCAGTATCACAGATCGGCAACAGTTCAAGTCCTGGTGCTCCACTTCTGATCCAGTTCCCTGCTAATGAGTGGCAGTGCAAGGTAGCCCAAACTTGGCCCTGACCCACTGGATGAAGCTCCAAGTTCCTGGTTTCAGCCTGACACAGCACTGGCTGTTGTGGCCATTTGGGAAGTGACCAGCACATGGAAGATCTGACTCTCCCTCTGTAACTCTTTCAAAGTGATATTTGTCTGCTAGAACTAGTCTGCAGATGATTTTATGAATGCTTTGTCAGCTTATGAAAATTGAAGTACAATAATATTTGAAGACTAAGTAATAGTATATATTGTTTCTAATAAACTTTGTACCTCTATGCCAATGTTTAAAACATGCTATGTGGTGTAACAGGTGTAAAGTAAGTTCTCTAAAAGAGAAAAAAGATAAAATTCAGGGGGCCAATGTTGTAGCTCAGCAGGTTAAGTTACCTATCTATGATGCCAGCATCCTGTATCAGAGTGCTGGGAGTCCCAGGTGCTCCACTTCTAACCCAGCTCCTTACTAATGCACTGTGCAAATCACATGACACACCAGGTTGGAGTTCCAGAGTCCCGGCTGCAGCCTGGTCTACACCTGGCTACTGCAGCCATGTGGGGAGTGAGCCAGCAGATAAAAGATTTCTCCTCCTCTCCCTGTCTCCCCATGGCTCTGCTCTTCAAATATATAATTTGAAAAAAAAAATGGCTAAAATTCAATCTCATTTGCTTACCTTTTGGTTTTGCTGTAAGGCTGAACAATTTCAAGTTGTAATTGTATTTTAAGCTGTATTATATTGTTTACCAAATGTACCTTCAGTGTGCACTCATTCCAAAATAATCATTAACTTGATTAAAATGTGTTAGGAGAGGGCGAGGGGTATTTAGTGTAACAGATAAGACTGCATCACAACCCAGAGTGCCTGGGTTCAAGTGCACGCTTACTCCCAATGCCAACTTCCTGCCAATGTGCACCAGGAAGCAGAAGGTGATGCCTCATGTACTTGAGTCACTGCTGGCCACATAAGAGACTCAGACTGAGTTCCTGGCTCCTAGCTTCAATCTGGCCCAACCCCAGGTGTTATAGGCATTTATGGAATGAACCAGCAGATAACAGATCTCTGTGTTTGCCTTTCAAATAAATAAAAAGTTTAAAACTTGTTTAAAACTTTGGCTCTAATGACCCATTTACAAGTTTAGGGCACAATGGAATACAATAAAGGATAGCCCAAACTTAAAATTAGCAAAATCACGAATATAGGAAATTCATCAATAGCGACTAGCAAAGAGGGACAAGGAGTAGAGAAAAGAGGGTGGGGAGAGAGAGATGAACCTACAGATTTTAAAGACTTTAAGAAGCACACTAACAATTCCAATTTATTTGGATGTCTATTTGAATAAACTCAATCATCTGAGATCATCAGAATATTTGAACACTAATTGCATACTTGATTCTAAAAAACTGTTTTTGTATGACTCATAAGGATATTGTCAATGTATTAAATGTCCTTTCAGAAATACACACTGAAATTTTATTCAGGAAGTGATACGTCACTGGGATGGTAGCAAGGATTGGGTGGGGAACAGATTAAACAAGATTGGCTGTGAGTTCACAACTGTCAGTATGGGTACCTGGGATATCCCATTATCCCCACTTTCATATACACTTGAAATTTTCCACAATAAGCTTAAACAGATGAAGTTTCAGAAGCATTAGAAGTCTGATTTCTGACTTATCTACAATTCATGGTAATTAACAGATTCATTTGGGGCCGGCGCTTTGGTGTAGTGGATGTCTGCAGTGCCAGCATCCCATATGCACACCGGTTCGAGACTTGGCTGCTCCACTTCTGATCCAGCTCTCTGCTATGGCCTGGGAAAGCAGTAGATGGCCCAAGTCCTTGGGCCCCTGCACCCACATGGGAGACCTGGAGGAAGCTCCTGGCTTTAGATCAGCACAGCTCCAGCCATTGTGGCCATTTGGGGAGTGAAACAGCAAATGGAAGACCTATCTCTCTCTCTCTCTCTCTCTGCCTCTCCTTCTCTGTATAACTCCGACTTTCAAATAAATAAATCTTTAAAAAGATTAAGATTCATTTTATCATAGCCTAAGTTTCTTTATTTTTAAAGATTTATTTTATTTATTTGAAAGACAGAGTTACACAGAGAGGTAGAGACAGAAAGAGAGGTCTTCCATCCACTAGTTCACTCCCCAGATGGTCGCAACTGCCAGAGCTGCACTGATCCGAAGCCAGGAGCCAAGAGCTTCTGGGTCTCCCACGTGGGTGCAGGGGCCAAGGACTGGGCCATCTTCTGCTATCCCAGGCCATAGTAGAGAGCTGGATCCAAAGAGGAGCAGTGGGACTAGAACTGGCGCCCATATAGGATGCCAGTGCTTCAGGCCAGGGCTTTAACCCGCTGAACACTGGTCCCAATTTTTTTTTTTTTTTTTTAATTTGAGAGGAAGAGTTAGAGAGAGAGAGAGAGAGAGAGAGAGAGAGAGAGACAGAACAGTTTTCTATCCATTGGTTCACTCCCCAAATGGCCATGATGGCGAGAGCTGGGGAGATCCAAAGCCAGGAGGAGCCAAGAGCTTCCTTTGGGTCTCCCATGTGGGTGCAGGGGCCCAAACACTTGGGCCATCTGTCACTGCTTTCCTGTCATAGCATAAGTTTCTTACCTTGCATCTTTAAGTACTTTTCAAAATACAAATGACACTCCTTATAATATGTAATAGACTTCCTTATTATCTAATACTTTCTTATGTAAACAGTACAGGTCATCTAAATTCCTATCATGTTCTATAAAGCACTGAACACAGTGGACAATATGCAACAGCAATATGTCATCTTAATAACACTCAGTTTTTGACACATAAGATTATAAAAAGAATTTTTATTAGGTACAGTTTCATATTTAGAAATTCCAAGCTTACAAATATGATTGGATCTTTAAGATACATTATTTATTCTTAAAATACACAACTTATATACAAACATTAGAAACTCAGTCTCCAAAATACTCAATAAAGATGTCTGGGTGACACTTATAGAACTGACCTAGCAGCTTTTTTTTCTCTTTGGCAGACAGTTTTGAGTCCTCATCAATAGTTTTTAGTAAGTTCAAGAGCTCGTCTTTCGTCGATTTCTGTGTGCTGTTGAAATAGTCACTTTGATCAATTCTCTGGCAATAAATATATCCTTAAAATGTAAAAGTAGAAAAGTTCACTTAATGACACTGCTCCTTTAACAAAAGTCAAACAATATTTTAATATTTGTTTTTCTTTCCCACTTTGTAAGATGAATTGAAGAAATGAACACTGCTGATTTTCTCTAAGCCTGGTCATGCTGCTTTATGAAACAGGCTCTGTGCTAAGTTTGTATAACTCTGAGAGAATGTTTAGAATTCAGTTAAAATTGAAGTGCAAACGCTTACAGCAAAATACTTTAAATAAACACTAAGAATCTGTCTTTTGAAAATAGTATTTCTCAGTTTACCTGCATCTTTATTTGGGTCTCTTCCCTTCTGTATGGCCATAAGCTTAACACTGACAATTTTATGTAAGGTTCCAGGAATCTTAAGAAAAAGAAGGGACATAGGACATTATTCAAATGCATTTCAATCTGGCAATCTAATAAATTTAACCCTGTAGGTGGTTAAATTTAGCATACCTTAAAAACATCTTTCTGATGATCCATTAGAAAGAGTACCAGAAGATCAGTTTTGCCTTTGGATAAGTTTTTGTTGTCAACAATGGCTTTTGAGAATATCCTTTTCACAACCATTCGGTTGTCACTCTATAAAAATAAAACACACTGTGTACTATGTATTCAGAAGACTTAAGGTTTATTTCCTTTAATAGAAAAGGGACTATTAATAGCTATTCTCCATTTCAGCATACTTGAAAAAGATGGGATAATCTGACACATGGGTCCTGTGAGTACTAAAGATACTCAATACAATTAACATTTAAACAAAAGACTTACTTCTTTCTGTAATTTCAATTCAGAAGGATGTGCTGCAACAGCCATGAAATACAGTAGTCGTCTAAATTCTTCTCTGCTTTGGGAATCCAAAAGCTTTAGAAAGAGCTGAGTAGCTTCTAGTGCTATTTCTGTCTTCCCATTCACTTTGGCCAAAAGAAAAAACTGCTTTTAATTGACCAAACATGACTATATTAAAGGGAATAAAACTCAAGTTGTAGCTTAAACCATACAGTACATTTATTCAAAATTGTTTCCAAAACCAAAACAAGACTAGGAATTACAATGAATGACCCATACCATAAAGAGAGCCTGTTCTCCAGTTGGCAACTAATTGCCTAAATTCTTGTAACACAGTATCTTAGGTCATTAAATCTAACTCTTGGCTTTGAGGATACATTCCCCAGCCTGTATTTTTCATTAATTCAATATGCTATGTGCAGATGCTGATTATCCATCTCTGCCTCAGAAAAACAGGAATTTTCTGATACTTCCAATTTTTTAAACAGCCCAAGTGGAATGTCTGGCTCACTGATGAAGGGACAAAGCAGAATGTCTGCCATCTTCGAGACTGAAAGGGCCATGGTGCTAGTGCTGGTCATTCCTCTAAAGAATTGCTGGGGCCGGCGGCATGGCATAGAGGGTAAGGCTGCCACCTGCAGCACCTCCATCCCATTTGGGCACTGGCTCAAGTCCTGGCTGCCCCACTTCCAATCCAGCTCTCTGTTAATGTGCCTGAGAAAGCAGAAGGCAACCCAAGTGTTTGGGCCCCTTCCACCCACATAGGAGACCTGGATGAAACTCCTGGTTCCTCGCTTTGGCCTGGCCCACCCTTGGCCTTTGGGCCATTTGGGGAGTGAACCAGCATGTGGACTATGTGTCTTTCCCTTTTGAACTCCAACTTTCAAATAAGTAAATCTTAAAACCAAAAAAGATTGCTGCTCTCAGTTTAGGCTTCCAATGAATGAGTGTTTTCCTGTTGCAACCAGAAATTTCTGCATACTTCAGAGCTCACTAAAGCCTCTTTCCAAATGAACGAAAGAGATTTTGGAGTAAGCATTCTTTCTATGGATTAATCCAGGTCCACTCCTGGCTTCAAGTAATGAATGCTCTTTTTGTTACTGTTGAGGAAAATTAACCTTTTCCTATTTCCTCCAAAAGATACATTCTCTCTGGTAGGATCTCACTTACCTAAGAGTTCTGCAATTCCATTATGAACATCAGATAAATGATTTAACAGAGGCTTCCTACTACTGTAATATTTGCCAATGGCATCAAACAGAAGTCTCTTCACCATGTCTGTGCTGTCTGGTTGCTCAGGGAAGTTTCTGCTTATGTCCACCACCAAATGGTCTGGAAAGTATTCCAAGCAGTCGATCGCTGCAGAGAGCCATTCATCTTCCCTGTGTGAGACAGAGAATGGAGGATTACTTTATAAAGCAGGGAATAACAAACATAATACCAGTAATTTACTATTTCAAGCTTGCCACCAGGATAACTGCCTATCCATGTAAAGATATGCTTAATTAAAATTTTTTAAATTTTTAAAGATTTTATTTATTTGAAAGAGTTACAGAGAGAGGCATAGACAGAAATAGAGAGAGGTCTTCCATCCACTGGTTCACTCCCCAAATGGCTGCAACGGCTGGAGCTGACCCAGGAGCCAGGAGCTCTGAAGCCAGACGCTTCTTCTGGGCCTCCCACGTGGGTGCAGGGCCCATCTTCTGCAGCTTTCCCAGGAACATTAGTAGGGAGCTGGACTAGAAGTGGGACAGCGGGGACCTGAACTGACACTGATATGGGATGCTGGTGTGCTGCATGCCGAGGCTTTACCCTTCAGTGCCACGGCACCAGCCCCCAGTTTATCTATTTTTTTAATTAGACAGACATCTCCCATTTGTTAGCTCACTCCCCAAATACCCTCGAGAGCTTAGACTCAACCCAGGTCTCCCATAAATACTTGGTGGGCCTTACCACTGCCTCACAAGGTCTGCATTAGCAAGTGCTGGAATCAGGAGCTAGAGCCAGGAATCAAACCCCAGCACTCCCAACCACCATCTTAACTACTAGGCCATATATAAGCATTCTAATATATAGCTAGATCACATATCAAAGATAGAAAATTCAATTTGGCTACGTTTTCTTTTTTGCTGAAACAGAAAACTATCCATTACAATTCAGACATCAAAAAGGACATCCGGAAGCTGGAAGTCACTTGCTCGGGCCCCAGGCAGGACCAGGACCCAGGTCTGATTCCTAGGCCAGTATTTCTGCAACACAAGGTTGCTTCTTCAGAGGATGTGTGTGATCTATGATCTCTCACTGTCATCTCTAACAGAGGAAGATAAAAGTCTCAAAATAATTAAATATCAACTACCGTGTCTAGTCAAATGGCAGCTGAGTAACTTTACAAAAATGCTACAAGAAATAAAATGGCTAGCTCTTAATATTCAATTTGTTAATATATACAGTTTAAAAACAGTGTCTTCTACTGCCGTGGACTCAGGACAACTACTTCTGCACGACCCAAATGAGTATCCCAGGCAAGTCATTCCCTCGCTGGCACGAGCCTCATTGGCTTTGTAGTAAGATGGGGCTGGATGACCTTCACTGTGACATACAGACTCTGTATGTGAAAATTAAGATACTTAAAAATGTCTTCAGATGTTACTTTAGGTTGTAGAAAAGTAACTTAAACTCTTGTAGAATAACCCTCCTATTATGTGAGCAGACTTGAACAACTATGTTGGGATTTGCTTTTTCATATAAGGTTTTCAGCTACATCTTGGCATTCAGCTAGCATATTAATAGTTCACTTTAGTGCAGCCCTAGTGAAGTACTGAAAATGCACGTCACTTTCCTTTCAAACATTTCTATCTCCTTAAAGCGGGTGGAACATTATTTGCTAAAGCAAGATAATTAAAAGTTAAATAAACTAGAAAATATAAGGACTTATTTTAACTTTGTTTCCTAAAATATTTATGTATTTGAAAGTCAGAGTTACAGAGAAGGCAGAGAGAGAGAGAGAGAAAGTGTGTGTGAGTGTGTTATTGTCCATCCACTGGTTCACTCCCCAAATGCCACAGCCAGGGCTGGGCCAGGCTGAAGCCAGGAGCTTCTTCCAGGTCTCATACATGTGTGCAGGAGTCCATGGACTTGTGCCATCTCCCATTGCTTTCCCAGGTGATGAGCAGAGAGTTGGACCAGAAGTAGAGCAGCCAGGATGCCCGTGCTGCAGATGGCAGCTTAACCCACTGCACCACAGAATGGGCCCCTATGTTAACCTTTCATAATATTACTTAGGAGATGAGTTTCAAAGTTATGAGAAATATGGAACTATTCCGAAGGGGGGAAAATCTTAATTTCTGTAGCACCTGAAGTTTCATCTTCAAACTGTAAGATTCATATTTAGTAGAATGGCAGCTAGATGTGAGAGACCCTTACTTTCATAAAACTAGTTAATTTAAAATGATGTATTTAACAGGCATTCTAGAAGAGTATAAAAGCATATGTAGTTAAAAGGACTCCAAGAATTTTTTAACTATATTTAAAAAAACCACTAAGATTTATTTTATTTGAAAGGTAGACTTAGAAAGGAAAGACACAGATTTTCCATCTATTGGTTCACTCCCCAAATGGCTGCAACAGCTAAGGCTGAGCCAGGCTGAAGCCAGGAGCCTATAACTCCATGGGGGGGGGGGCACTGTGGTGCAGTGGGTTAAAGCCCTGGCCTGCAGTGCTGGCATCCCATATGGGCGCCAGCTCAAGTCCTGGCTACTCCACTTCCAATCCAGCTCTCTGCTGTGGCCTGGGAAAGCAGTGGAGGATGGCCCCAATTTCTTGGGCCCCTGCAACTGTGTGGGAGACCCAGAAGAAGCTCCATGCTCCTGGCTTTGGATCAGCTCAGTTCTGGTCATTGCTGTCATTTGGGGACCCACCCCCCCCCCCACCCCTGGCTCTATCTGTGACTCTGTCTTTCAAATAAATAAAATAACAACTTAAAAAAAAAAAAAAAAACACTCCATCTGGGTCTCCCACGTGGGTGGCAAGGGCCCAAGAACTTGGGGCCGTGGACCATCTTCCACTGCTTCCCCAGGCCCATTAGCAGGGAGCCAGATCAGAAGTGAAGCAGCTGTGACTCAAACCCCTGCCCATATGGGATGCTGGCACCCCGTGCAACTTAACCTTCTGTGCCACTGACACTGACCCCCTAATTGGTTAATTTTGTTCTTGGTCCCTTTGAGAAATCTTCAGAAGACACCTGACAGTCTTACATTTTAACTAAGATGGTGCATAATCACTTTACCTGATGTGCAAGTGAACATGTGAAACAAAAATGATAGGAAAAGCAATGAAATTTAAACTATTTCCTAACTTTAACTAATTGTGTTCTTTCTCAAATACTGATTATACCAAATGGCAATGCATATTTGATCCTAGGGAAAGTAGAATTCAAAAGATTATCTTAAAGCCATTATTTATAATCTTCCTGCAAACATACTGATTATTACATGCACTTCCACATACTGAGAGTCGCTGTAAGCCTTGAGGATCGCTCGATCTAGGTAGTTACTGCTGTTGATCACGTCAGGCTGCCTCTTGGGTTGGGGAACTTTAGGCACAACCTCTTGCTGTCTGAGTAAGGAGTCAAGAAGTGGAAGATCCACAAGTTGTAGTAGCCGTGCAATTGTTTCTTCTTGCCATACTTCATTAATAACTACACAGGAAAAATGAGGAGGTGAAAAGTAGGAATAAATATTACATGTTCACAACAATATTTATCTAGACAGGTCTAAGCTAATAAGTTTGGGTGTCCCCATCCTCCAACACCAAAAAGAACAAGTTAACTTTATGAACTGCTTTCTTCCAACAAAGTAAAACAATCCAAGATTTGTTTAAAGTGTAGGAGAACAGACTTTGGACAACAGGAATTCTTTTCATTCTCTGTACTGTATAAAGCAATCTGGCAGAGATAAGAGATCAAGTCATATAACATGTTAATAAGGAGTCTGGAAGAAAGAATGATCCATTCAATCTAAGGGCTGGTTTGAAATGCCTGGCTGCAGGGTAGTCACTCAGGGTTTCCACAGTGGCACAGAGGAAGGAGGGGGAATGAGAGTCACTGAGCTGCATTCTACCGCCACACACAAGGAGGAGCACACAGATTCTCTTCATGTTTTAATGTAATTTTCAAATTTTTCTTTAACCTAATAAAACTTAGGGAGAGAAATATCTGAGAACAGATTAAGTAAAAAAATCTGCACGCCAAACAGTTCAGTTTTGAACCTCTGCCAGCTGATAGGACAAAAGTCAGTGTTCCAGAGTTCTAACACTGATGCGTTTGTTAAAGATAATGGACTTCTGTTAAAACTTAATAGAAACAGCTCTAATACATAGTGTGCTCTTTCTCCGCACTTGGAATATGTAAGCTCTAGTAAAGGTTAAGACTGAAAACTTTTAAATAATTTTATTTGAAGTCAAGTCTTCTGTTCCTCACTTTGTGCATCTTTAGCTTACCTTGTGGAGACAAGGTTGCAGAGAGATTTACATGAGGGGAGTTAGCAGGCTTCAAACTCAGATTTTCCCACAAATCCTCCAGACTGGTTGATTTGGGATCAGGTGACTTAAATAATGCATTTGCATTCCTAAAATAAATTTCTTATAAGTTATTGTTTATTAATATAGCCACAGAAATATTTTAGTACTTGAGATCTAATAGTTTCTAGAATATTTATGTCTTTCCAAACAAAAACATAACAAATACAAATTCTGAGTGTAATAAAATATAAAAACACTCCACACCTTTTTTCTCAAGTCTAAATAAACATAGCGTAAATAAATTCTCCTTTCAATATTTAGATTTCTTAATTTTTATTTTTTAAAGATTTATTTGAAAGTCAAGAGTTGGAAAGAGAGAAAGGAGAGGGAGGGAGCGAGAGAGGGGAGGGAGGGAAGGAGAGAGGGAGGGGAAGAGAGGCAGAGAGAGATGAAGAAAGAGAGAGACAGAGACACAGAGAGAGAGATCCTTCATCCACTGGTTCACCTTCCAGAGGGCCAAAAGAGCCAGGCTGAAGCCAGGAGCTTAAACTGAGTCTCCTGTGTGGGTGTGGTTGCAGGAGCCAAAACACTTGTGCCATCTTCTGCTGCTTTTCCCAGACCATTAGCAAGGAGCTAGATGGGAAGTGGAGCAGCCAGGACAGGAACCCATGCCCATACGAGATGCCAGCGTTGCAATCACTGGCCTTACCCACTGTGTCACAATGCTGGCCCCCATTTAGATATTTTTTTAAGTATGAATTTTATGTCATGTGAATTGTTTTTAAAAGATATATTCACTTGAAAGTTAGAGTTACAGAGAGAGCAGGTGAGACAGACAGAGATCTTTTCTATCCACTGATTCACTGGCTAAAGCCAGGAACTTCCTCCAGACCTCCTACGTGAGTGGCAGGGGTCCAGGGACTTGAGCAATCCTCTGGTGCTTTCCCAGGCCATTAGCAGGGAGTTGGATGGGAAGTGGGGCAGCCGGGACATGAATCGGCACTGATACAGGATGCCGGTGTCGCAAGTGGCAGCTTTACCCACTAAACCGCAACACTGACCCTATAAATATTTAGATTTAAGTAATTCAGTGACCAAATTTTAGTCACCAATTTTAAAACATAAGTAAAACTTGATTACGCTTACTGTTTTATTAGTTATATCTATTTCTGGGGCATTCTTTGCTGGATAGTTCTCATTTTCAAATATAGATCTATAATCGTTTACCTGCGAATGATCTATGTACAAAATTACCTTTTTTAAAGATTTTGTTTATTTATTTGAGAGGTAGAGTTACAGACAGAGAGAGGGAGAAATGCAGAGAAAGGTCTTCCATCTGCTGGTTCACCCCCCAAAACGGCAGCCATGGCCAGAGCTGAGCTGATCCAAAACCAGGAGCAAGGGCCCAAGGACTTGAGCCATCTTCTACTGCTTTCCCAGGCCATAACAGAGAGCTGGATCAGAAGAGGAGCAGCCAGGACAAGAACTGGAGCCCACATAGGATGCCGGTGCCACAGGAGGAGGATTAATCTACTGTGAAACAGCATCGGCCCCCAAAATAACCTCTTTAAACTCTGCAGAGTTACAAATTCCTAAATGTATCTGGTCCCAGGGGTTTCAAATACATATACAAAATACATATACAAATGCATCTGAAAGTGTTCCCCATGCCCTTATCCTCATATCTGCTTCCTGTATGGAGAGGCAGATTCCGTATTCTTCAAAGAATGAGAACATATTTGAAGGTGAGGTGGGTACTGTGGCTCAGCAGATTAAGCTGCTACTTCGGACACCTGCACCCATTATCCAAGTACCTCTTCCAGTCCTGCCTACTCAGCTCTCATCCAGTTCCTAATGAATCCCTTGGGAGGGATAATGTATCATAATGTATCCCTTGGGAGGCGGCAGATGATGAGTGACAATCTTGCGCCCCTGCCACCCAGTGGGAGACCTTTGGCCTGGCCCAGCCCTGGCTGTCATAGGCACTTGGGGAGTGAACCAATGGAAGGAAGAGCTCTCTCTCTTTGCTCTGCCTTTCAAGTTGATGAAAATAAGCAAACATTTAAAAAAAATATTCAAAGGGAAATACTCTAGAACTTCAGGTCAGGTCTGTATTACATTGTCCCCTCTGCACAGTGTAGCTGAGAAAACGGGAAAAGCTCAAGTTGTTTGAGGAGTATTTCATGATAAATAACAAAGTCCACAACGTTCTCACCACCCACATCCATTTCACCTGCTGCTGCCCACAATGCTGGCTCCCCAGTGTCCCCTGGAATGACTCCCCTGCCCCCCAGGCAGCTTAGTTCAGCCCTCACTTCTGCAGCCGGCGGTATTGTAACAGATCCCTACCCAGCGCTCCCCAGCAGGCTCCACGCAACTGCCAGATTGACCTAACACTCACGGGGACTTAAAAAAAGTTCATAGAAAATGGAATTTAAACATTATTTTTGTATAAAAATCTTGAAATCCATGCATAGTTTCTTCATGATACATTCTACATGTACTTTTTGAAGGCTCCTTGTACAATCTCATCATGTTTAAATTCTTTCTGTAGCCTCCCCAACGTGTGTTACAAATTATGAAGACTCATCAATCCCGTAGGATGTCACATGAGGCCCTCTACATTCTGGCTCCCACACGCCTTTCACACTTCTCATCTGCCACTTGGTGGATCCTAGAGATGACCCGTGACAGGGCTCTCCCCCTGCCTGTCTGTACCCTCCCCCGCTCTCATGCTGCTTTGTGTGTCAATTCTTTATGATTTTACTGATTTGAAAGCCAGAGAGAAAGAAATGGTGAGACAGAGATCTCCCATCCACTGGCTTACTCCTTTAAGTCCTGTAACAGTCGGGGCTGGGCCAGGTCAAAGCCAGGAGACAGAAACTAAGCCTGGGTCTCTGACATGGGTGGCAGGGACCCAATTTATTGAACTATCACCTGCTGCCTCCCACAGTGTGCTTTAGCGGGAAGCTGGATCAGAAGTGGAATAGCCAGGACTCAAATCAGGAGTCCACTAGGGAATGCTGGCATCTTCACTACTGCGCTAAACGCCCTCCCCATGAGTGTGAATCCCTATTTTGTACTGTAACTATAACCCGAAGCAGAAATATCAAAGTTTGCTGGTTGTTTCTGTTACATATAAAATATGAACAAAATGCCATCTGGAACAAAATGGATGAAACCGGAAATCATTCTGCGAAGTGAAATAAGCCAGACCCAGGACAAATATCACATTTTCTCTTATTTGAGAAAATTAATTTACAGAGAGTATAAAAACTGTGTGGATGCCATACCACTTGGTATACAGTTACAAAACCTGTTTTGCTGAATCACACAATGTATATTATATATTCTTCCCCATGTTATGATCATGAGTCCCTCACTTGTGAGATTAACCGATTTCAAGAAAAAGTAGTAATTAGGTGTATGTAGCTAACCTCTACATTTTAAGTGAATGTGGCAAAATATTAAAAATTGTTGCACTTAAAAAAATAAACTTATGGCCGGCGCCGCGGCTCAACAGGCTAATCCTCCGCCTTGTGGCGCCAGCACACCGGGTTCTAGTCCTGGTCGGGGCACCAGATTCTGTCCTGGTTGCCCCTCTTCCAGGCCAGCTCTCTACTGTGGCCCAGGAGTGCAGTGGAGGATGGCCCAGGTCCTTGGGCCCTGCACCCCATGGGAGACCAGGAGGAAGCACCTGGCTCCTGCCTTTGGATCAGCGCGGTACGCCGGCCATAGCGCGCTGGCCGCAGCGGCCACTGGAGGGTGAACCAACGGCAAAGCAAAGACCTTTCTCTCTGTCTCTCTCTCTCACTGTCTACTCTGCCTGTCAAAAAATAAATAAATAAATAAATAAAATAAACTTATAATTTTAAAATGAACAAGTCTAGGATTTGCCAAACATACTGCTTAAAAATACAATGCCAGTCAACACCTCATAAAAAAAAAAAAAATCCTGCTGACATTCCCATGATAATCTAATGTCACATACTAACCCGGAAGGTGAGCACAGCTTGTTTTCTTTGCCTAACTGACGGTCCTGGTCAGGTATCGTTGTGAATCTATACAGGCTGCAACTACTGTCTTCAAATGTAGGTTTTTTGTCTTTTCCAAAGACTTTGGTTGGAACTGCTTCAAATACTTTGTAGTCCATAAGTGCTTGACACACTCGCACCACTTTGGCCCGAGGAATATCTACGTCACCAAAATACTTATTCTGAATTAGGTGAGAATAAATGACATCCACAGCTTCTGAACCAACAAAGCAGTCATTATGTCGTTTTAAATGGTGCCTTCGTTTTTTCACCTCCACCTGTGTTTGAAGGGTGTTTATAATGCTGCTCCACACATAGGTGGCTCCAAATGGCTTCTGGGCCACACTGAAACCTTGAAGGAGAAAAATTGCAGAGAAACTGAGCATTACTGCCTTGTTCATTACTACCTTGTTAGATGGTCTAAACAGTACTTAGGCAAGAAAATTAGCAATTTTCAAAGATATTAATAAGGAACAATCATGAAGGCAAAGTAAGATATTGCTATTAATAGCAATTAAAAACTTAGTTCCAACCATGTGCCAAACACTGTTAAAAGTGCTACAACAGAACAGTTTACAAAATAAAGTACCTGTTCTCACGGATGTAGGTTCTGTGAGAGGACACAGGCAGTGCTGCGTTTGATTAATGCTAAAAGGAAAAAGCAGGGTAAGGAAGCGAATGCTGTCTTAAACGGATGTCAGGAAAGCCCTCTCCGGCGAGGTCGTATCTCAGTGGCAACTGGAGCGAAACGAGCACACGCTGTGTAGGAGCCTAGGGAAAGGACAGAGAACAGAAAGAGCGAAGCCCTGATGTGAGGTGTGCCTGCCAGAGCTGAAGGAGGCCAGCAGGAAGCACGAGGAGGAAGTGAGAGCGAGCAGGGAGTGGAGCTGGGATCTGAGAAGGCAGGGGAAAGGACACGTCACGTGGAGCCTGGTGGCAGCTATGAGTTTTGTTCAAGGAACTCTGTTAGCGCCTTGCATAAATTATCTAATTTTCACTAGCAGTTCAATGAAGTAGATATCACCTCTATTTGAGAGATTAAAAACAGATTCACGGGCTGGCACTGTGGCACAGCAGGTAAAGCTGCCGCCTGCGATGCTTCCCATATGGGTGTTGGTTCGGTTCCCCGCTGCTCCACTTCTGATCCAGCTCCCTGTTACTGTGCCTGGGAAAGCAGCAGTGCCTGGGTCCCTGCACCCACATGGGAGAGCTGGATGAATTGCCTGGCTTTGGCTGGGCCATTGTAGCCATTTGGAGAGTGAATTAGAGGATGGAGAATCTCTCTCTCTGTAACTATCTCTGTAACTCTGACTTTTAAAATAAATAAATCTTTAAAACAAAAAACAGACCCAAAGAGGTTACATGTAACTTCCAGATATTACACTGAAAGAGACAGTACCCATGTTGGGTTTGTGGTCTATATGAGTTCAAAGCATTTATCAGTCAGAAACACATACACATTGGTTGCTGGAATAAATTAGTATATTTAAGCTTCCTATTATTTAGGCTTTAAAATTAAGTACTTTTTTTTTTTTTTTTTTGACAGGCAGAGTAGACAGAGAGAGAGACAGAGAGAAAGGTCTTCCTTTTGCTGTTGGTTCACCCTCCAATGGCCACCGCGGCCAGCGCGCTGTGGCTGGTGCATCGCGCTGATCTGAAGCCAGGAGCCAGGTGCTTCCTCCTGGTCTCCCATGTGGGTGGCAGGGCCCGAGCACTTGGGCCATCCTCCACTGCACTTCCGGGTCACAGCAGAGAGCTGGCCTGGAAGAGGGGCAACAGGGACAGAATCCGGTGCCCCGACCAGGGCTAGAACCCAGTGTGCCGGCGCCACAAGGCGGAGGATTAGCCTATTGAGCCACAGTGCCAGCCAAAATTAAGTACTTTTAAAGCAGGATAAAGCAACAATTTGGTTTATGTTCAATAGGATGACTTATTACAAAGACAGAGTGGGCACACAAAGCAAGATTTTAGCCAAACACAAAACAAAAACAAGCTTTCAACAATTTCCTATCGTATTTTGTATATTGTAATAAACTGATGGCAAAACTACAAAGAAGGAAAAATGATCAGGTGGAAAGAAATGGGCGCTGGGTTTTAGTAAGCCAAGGGAACCGGGTCTAGCTACCAGCTTGGGAGCTGGCAGCTGTACTCTCCCTGTCTTTACATAAACAGCATATGCCTTTTTCCGTGTTGCACTTATTAATCATCCTCAGAAAATTCAGTAGTCTTGAGTCCCCATTTTTTGTTAGGCACATTAGTTCTTTTACTTTTGGGATATTTTGGCAAAGAAGTTAAGAAGTTACTACTTCAAGGCAACGCGAGATACATCTTCCTTCAACAGTACTCATCAGTGCAATAAAAGGATAGGAGTAATGATAGTTAAAGAAACTGTTGGGGCAGACTTCTGGTGCGGCAGTTAAGACACCACTTGTGATGCCACGTAACCACAGTGTCTGCTCCACTCCAGTCCAGCCTTCTACTAATATGCATCTTGGGAGGCACCAGGTCACGGCTCAAGTCGCTGGGTGCCTGCCACACGATGGAGGTGACCCAGATTGAGAGTCCCAAGCTCCTGGCTTCAGCCTGGTCCTGACTGTGGTGGGATATCTGGGAGTGAACCAGTAGATCAAGATCCCCCCCACCTTTGTTTTTTAAGATTTATTTATTTGAAAGGCAGAGTTCTGGGGGTGGGGAGGAAGAGAAGGAGAGAAAGATCATCCATCCACTGGTTCACTCCACAGATGGTGGCAACAGCCAGGGTTGGGCAAGGCTGAAGCCAGGAGCTAGGAGCTTCATCTGGGTCTTCTTCATGAGTGCAGGGGCGCAAGGACTTGGGCCATCCTCCGCTGCTTTTCCAGGCACATTAGCAGGGAGCCAGATCCAAAGTGAAGCGTCCATATGAGATGCTGGCATTGCAGGCAGCAACTTAACCTGTGATGCCACAGCACCGGCCCTCTCTCTCCATTTCAAATAAACTTAAAAGAAACACACACACACACACACACAGAAGAAATGGCTACTTGAAATTACTTTCCTACTTTTATATACATAGAATGTATTATGATTTAAGAAAAATTTCGTAAGGAATGAAAACTCTGACTGCACTAGAACCAGGGATTTTAAGTGGGTCACTTGGAATTCACCTCTTGTGTTTCAATAAACATAAGGAGTGTTTATTGAACCATTCCATTGTATCCACTCATAGCATAATTTCTTAAGATATTTATTTAAAAGGTAGAGTTGAGACAGGAAGAGATATTTTTTAGCTGCTAGCAATTTTGACATCTTTACCGTGAAAATTAATAGTACATACATACACAAAGCCCTTTACTGATTATTTGTATATTTCCAATACCAATAATAGGTGGATAATTTATCACTTATCATTATGATGTTTGAAATGTTTTTTGTCAAAATTAAAGATATTTCATAAGGAAGTACTAAACAAAAAAATTGTTGCCAGTCTCCAAAATATATGTGAACAGCTTCAAAAATTGAATTATGAAGAATAAGGGGCCAGCACTGTGGCATAGCAGGTGAAACTGTGGCCTGTAGTGCTGGCACCCCATATGGGCACCGGTTCAAGTCCCAGCTGCTCCACTTCCAATCCAGCTTTCTGCTATGGCCTGGGAAAGCAGTGGAAGATGGCCCAAGTCCTTGGGACCCTGCACCCATGTGGGAGACACGGAAGAAACATAATGAAAACCTCTAAGATTTGTGAACTCTCAGTTAAGCTATTCAAAAACACTTAGTAGTCATGATTCTTAAAATAAGGTGGGATATCATAAATTTTGTATATAGCTTTTTTTCTATTTTTATCATAAGCTGTTTTTCCCAGATACATTAGCAGGAGCTGGATGAGAGGTAGAGCAGCCTGGATTCAAACCAGTGCCCATATGGGACGCTGGTAGTGCAGGTGGCCCAACTCACTATGCCACAATGCCAGCCCGTGAACTGTATATAAATACTATCCACAGTACACAGGGGCAGGGAAAGAAAAGATGTGTAAGACTCAACCTTGTAGAGACCAGATTCCCTTTAGGTACCAATGAAATACACTTCCAGGCTAGTGATAATGTTACAGATGCAGTAACCCATAGCCATAACACTTGAGCTACAAGTAGGTCAGCACACAAAACCTAGACAATAAGGCTGAGTCACCTATTAATTTGAGATTTAATAGGACAACTGAACAGGGGCGAGAGGAGAGGACAAACAGTCTCAATGATATGGGAAAGGCTAGTCTTTATAGGTGAATTAAGAGGTAAAGAATACATTTCCCCATATCAATTTGCTGCAGAAATGTGGGAAATCAGGAAGTTTTGCAGGTTGGCTAACACTGTATAAAAGATTAAAGAGCAGGTTAGAGCAGGAGAGTAGGCACCTGTGAGCCACATAATGTTTCCAGAGTCCTCCAGGCATGACAGAATTCAGCCCTCTCAGGTCTCCTCTGTTCTCACTGACCATTAATTCCCAACCATTGCATCCTGGGATATTTCCCCTCAAGCATCACCACCCACAGTCTCAAACTTGCTCATGTCTATACAGAATCTTTAATACATAATGGACCCTAGACTTGACAAGTAAACGTGCCAAAGTGCACACCAGGACAACCTGTTTATTTAATGCTGACTTCACCAACTGAACGCAGATCCCCCACATGCTGGTTTCAAACCTACTTATCATCATCTAACTGAACACTGATAGAGAACACAGCCCAGGAAGATGACTTATTGTGATTTCTACACAGGATTTAAGAGATCAGGAGTCTACAAGGATTGCTTTGTATGTCTAGCAATCAGAATAGAAGCTGGAGCTTGTCCTCAAACCTCACTTACATATGAGCAGGACAACTCTTTAAAAGTCATCATCATCTACATTTTGATGCTTCCTTATTCACATTTATCCAGCTGTTTTTTAAAAGCATCATAAGCAAAGGAATTAAAGTGTCTAGATACCAGCTATGAAACCCTGAGTAAGAGCCCTAACCTCTGTGAGTTGGTTTCTTCAGCTACTGAGCAAACAGTTGAATTCTATGGCCTCAGGTCGAAACTGCCGAGTACAGGAATTTGAAAACTAAAGCCATATCCTTCTTTTAGAAATGGGCACTGAAGGGCCAGTGCTGTGGCACAGGATGCTAAGCTGCCACTCTTGGCATCCCATATCACAGTGCTTGTTTGAATCCTAGCTGCTCTACTTCCTATCCAGCTCCCTGCTAATGAGCCTAGGAAAGCAGTGCTGGGATGGCCCAAGTGCTTGAGCCCCTGTCATCTACGTGGGAAACCTGGATGGAGTTCCAGGTTTCTGGTTTTGACCTGGATCAGAAATTGCCATTGCGGCCATTTGAGGAATGAACCAGAGGATGGAAGATCTCTTTCTATAAGTTTGCCCTTCAAATAAAATAACCACATCTTTTGACAGAACAAAATAAAGAGACAGAGAGAAGAGAGGAGGAGGGGAGAGGGAGGGAGGGAGGTGGCTTAACCCACTACACCACAGTGCCAGCCCCAGGATAAAATAATTCTATAGTCATTTCAGTAGTGAGATTTAACCCTTCAAAGTAGATCAATACACATTATAAAATTAGATCTTAATGTAAACACACAGAATTGTTAAAATACACTTTTAAAATATTTATTTATTTATTTGATAGGCAGAGTGTGAGAGAGATCTTCCATCGTGGTTCACTCCCCAAATGGTTGCAATGACTGGGGCTGGTCCAGGCCAAAGCCAGGAGCCAGGAACTCCACCCTGGTCTCCTCATGGGCCATCCTCCACTGCTTTCCTAGGTCCATCAGCAGGGTGCTGGGTGGGAAGCAGAGCAGCCAGGACTCAAACCCACACTCCAACATGGGGTGCTCATGTCACAGGAGACAACTTATCTCACTGTATCACAACGCCAGCTCACAACACATTTGTTTTCTTTATCAGGCTTTAAATTCTTCAAAGAATCTAGGTAACTTTTTTTTTTTTTTTTTTTTTTGTCTATTAAAATACCTCTATTCGAGGTATTTTGTGGTTCCCCACAAATTTTTTTTTTTTTTTTTTTTTTTTTTTTTAACAGGCAGAGTGGATAGCGAGAGAGAGAGAGACAGAGAGAAAGGTCTTCCTTTTTGCCGTTGGTTCACCCTCCAATGGCCACTGTGGCAGGCATGTTGAGGCCGGTGCATCGTGCTGATCCGAAGCCAGGAGCCAGGTGCTTCTCCCGGTCTCCCATGCGGGTGCAGGGCCCAAGCACCTGGGCCATCCTCCACTGCACTCCCTGGCCATAGCAAAGAGCTGGCCTGGAAGAGGGGCAACTGGGACAGAATCCGGTGCCCCGATCAGGACTAGAACCCGGGGTGCCGGCGCCGCAAGGCGGAGGATTAGCCTATTGAGCCGCGGCACCAGCAGAATCTAGGTAACTCTTGATTTTCCATAAATCTTGAAAAAACAGTATGTTAGTGCCTTATCCCTTCCAAATCTCCTCACAGTTCAGAGGTTCAAATTATTTAACTGCTTTACAGATTGCAACAGAATACAATTGGTTAATCAATATCAGTGGAGATTACTGCTAACTATTAAAAAACATGATTAAAGAAGGGTTAACAGTGGTTCTCAGTAGGCAATTTTACCCTCCAAGGGGCATATCTGAAGACGTTTCTGTTGTCACAGGGTATAGGTGCTACTGGCATCTATGGGTAGAGGACAGAGATGCTACCAAACATCCTGCAATGCAAAAGGTGGCCCCTAAAACAAAGATAATGTCAACAAGGCTGAGGTTGAGAAGCCTTGGGTTGAATACTGTTCAGACATGAAACTTTTGTTAATGCAGCGGGCACAGTAATGGTGCTATGAACACAAAAAGTAGAAAACACGTGGATTCAAAAGTCTCAGCAACCTGGGTTCCACTTTTTCCATTATTAGTAAATGATGGACCCAAAACTGCCTAACTTCTCTGTTGCAAAAGAGAACTAACCCTAGTTCTATGCTATTGTGAGGAATGTATAGCTAGCAGTAATTAACAGGTGTGTAACTAAAAACAAAGGGGGAACTGTCGCAGTCTGGAAGAGGCCAAGGAGTCACAACTCAAAGCAATGTCATATCCCGAATAGGATCCTAGAATAGAAAGAGGAAGGGGCAAAAACCAAAGAGATCTGAGTATAGACTTCAGTTAATAACCATGTATCAATACTGGTTCATATGCTGACAAATGGACTGCACTAACATAATGAGAACTGTAGGGCACATGAGAACTTCATGTGCTAACCTCATGACTTCATGTAAACAGAATCTATTCTAAAATTTTTAGTTTCAAAAGTAAAAAAGAACGGGAGATATCTTTCTTCTTCTTGCCCTGAACTCAGTTTATCCTTTACCTACTCCTACCACCTGGATGGTGATGTCACCCCATGAAAGAAATTCAAAGACCACTAGCAGATGAAGACAAGATGTGACACACACTAGACAATTTAACTTTTCTTTTTTATTTTATTTTTTTGACAGGCAGAGTGGACAGTGAGAGAAAAACAGAGAGAAAGGTCTTCCTTTACCGTTGGTTCACCCCGCAATGGGTGCTGCGGCTGGCGCACCACGCTGATCTGAAGCCAGGAGCCAGGTGTTTCTCCTGGTCTCCCATGCGGGTGCAGGGTCCAAGCATTTGGGCCATCCTCCACTGCACTCCCGGGCCACAGCAGAGAGCTGGCCTGGAAGAGGGGTAACCGGGACAGAATCGGCGCCCCGACCGGGACTAGAACTCAGTGTGCCGGCGCCGCAGGCAGAGGATTAGCCTATTGAGCCGCGGCGCCGGCCGACAATTTAACTTTTCATCAGAAAACAAATCTATAAATCCTGTACTCTTTAGGATTAAGAAATATTTTCTCAGAGGAGGTTTTAAAACATTATTCACGGGAATTCAAAACAAAGGAAAAGGACTGTATTATGGGCAGTAACTGAAACCTCATGAAAATAAATATAAAGGTAATTGTGTTTGGGGTGTTAAAACTGGGCAGCGTCGGGGCCAGCGCTGCAGCGCAGTGGGTTAAAGCCCTGGTCTGCAGCACTGGCATCCCTTATGGGCACCAGTTCAAGTCCTGGCTGCTCCACTTCCAATCCAGCTCTCTGCTATGTCCTGGTAGAAGATGGCCTGGATGCTTGGGCCCCTGCACCCATGTGGGAGACCTGGAAAAAGCTGCAGGCTCCTGGCTTCGGATCAGCTCAGCTCTGGTCGTTGCAGCCATTTGGGGAGTGAACCAGCGGATGGAAGACACCTCCCTCTCTCCACCCCCCTCCCCGGCTCTACCTCTCTATGTAACTCTTCAAATAAGTAAAATAAATCTTAAAAAAAAAAAAAAAAAAAAACCAAAAAAACTGGGCAGCAGTTACTTCCTCTGCTTCCAATGCCAACATTGCAACACTTTTACTGCATGTTGGTTTTGGTAGTTCAAAGTTTATTTTCTTCCTGTTTGGCTTTACAGACATGGCGAAGCCGAGATTGCCTCTGAAGAGATGGCTGCTGGCAGGTGAAATACATAAATCTACTCACAAGAACCATTTTAAAATATTAAGATAATGATCAACCAAAGCCAGCATTGGCCCCTGCAGTAGTCCATACAGATTAATGAGACAGCATACGGGAAGCACTTTGAGCTCTCTGGAAAAGTGACACCAGGCAAATTCAAAGAATTAGGTTACAGTATAAAAGGATAACAGGATAACACACTGCTTTCTTGTCCAAAGACAAGTGTCTTCAAAGGATTGGCTAAAGGTTGCCATCTTGACCGTATTTCTTCATCAAAAGCACGTCTCGTGTCATGGTAACCCCTTTAAAGTATGGAAGAATTACTAAGCAGTGGTGAAAGAGAAGCGCAAAGCTGTTTGCCAGAGCACACAGAACAAGAATGGCAAGGAACCAAGAACCGTTGGCTGCCATCGCTCTGTTCACTAGGACTGTCACAGGCAAACTAACGGTGGAAGAGGGTTTACCAAACGCCAACAGGTAGGGCCAGCTGCACCACGCCAAACAAGCGAGCACACACACTGGGCCCCTCTGCCCACTGCACCTGGCGTAAAGTCCACAGCGGTCTCCTCCTCATTCAAATCCGATAACTAGCACTCCAAGTCTCCTGAGAGGCATCTTCTTAATTTTTAAAAACACATTCCTGTATCCCTTCTCAGAACTTGTTCACAAACGCCCAAAGCCCCAAATTGGTATTTCAGCTGACCGAGGAGACAAACGGCCAGGTTTTCATCAGGTGAAATTTGGGAATTTTCTGCTTTCAGGAAGAGAGAGCCGGAAGACTTCTCAGAACTGCTTTCCATAGCATTTGGCTTTCAACATTCCCAAATGTTTCAGTATTTCTCTTCTCTTCACAATAGCAATCAAGGCAATGGCCTCAAAAGTGCTTCCCGGAGTCTTATACATGGAAGCAGAAGACAGTCAGTATTATGATCTTAGAAAAGTACAAATGAAAATTGCCTCTCTGTCCCAACTTATCATTAGCATTTTGAAAATTAAAAGGAACAATAATTAGTAAGTTAGACACAAGAGTGGGGCGGAGAGATGCACCCATTTGACCTGGAGGAAGGAATCACTGTTTTACTGGTTGGTGTTTTATAGGCTTTTGTCCCGCCCCACTGCAGCTCCAGAAAGAGGACAATGTTGTAACTCATCCAAAGGGCAAAAAAAAAAAAAGCCCAGAGTTATCTGGGCATCTTAACAGCCATCTGAGTCCCCTATTTAGTGAGTTGTAGATACGCTAGGATCAGCATTTTAGAACCGTCTGAACATTTGAAGAGGCCAAGATCCCAAACGAACTGCCCCCCAAAGGTATGATTAGCCAGTAGTGATATTCACCAACTTCTCTCCTGATGTCATTTAACTATTAAAAAAAAAAAAAAAAAAGCCAGAAACTTCTCCTGGCCGAAATCTGCTTATTCAGTCAATGAACATCTTTCGGCCAAGTCCCTGCCAAGGGTAACTCACGGAACAGAAACCTCTCTCCCAGCAGGAGTCCCGAACAAAGCGAAGAGGCACTCGGCCACGAGCCACGCTGCGCGGGCAAGGTGTGCGGCCGGGCCGAGAACCATGCACGCTCCAGGTATCCTCGCGCTGTCAGCGGTCCCCGCGCGCAGCCGGAGCCCGGCACGCAGCGGGCGCACGGCCCACCGCGCGGCCACCTTCCAGTCTGGGTGGCTTCGGGAAAAGCTGGGCTGCGCGGGCGGCAGGGGCCGCAGCCCGAGGGGAACGCGGTCCGAGTGGCCGCAGCGGGGCCAGGCTCGCCGAGCCGACCGTTCCGGGCGGCGGCCACCGAACGCCCCCCACCCGGCCCGCCCCCCACGAGGACCACAGCGCGCGCCCCCAGCCCGCCCCGCGCCGCCCCGGGAGAGAGTCCTTGATACCCACCTGGAGGCCTCTGCGCGGGGCTGTGGCCAGCCGAGAAGTCCAGCGCGGCCGCCTTCTCCCGGACTGTGGCCATGGCCCTCGCTGCCCCGACGCCAAGTCCGCCCACCAGGGCCACAAGCGAACTGCGCGCGCCCGCGCCTCCGCCGCCTGTTAACTGGCAAGGGGCGGGGCTCTCTGCAGGCCCCGCCCCGCCGCCGGTCACGTGCTCCCGGGCACCTCGCAGCCTGCAGCCCCTGCCCCTCTGAATACCTCAGGCAGGTCACGACCGGAACCCAGAGCAGGTGAAAGGTATTTTACTGGGCAGGGCCCTGACATCCGCCCAGACAGCCACGCAGCCGGCGACTCAGCCCCGCTGGGTTCAAACCGCCTCCCTGGACCCAGGCAAGCTACTCAGCCCTGTGTGCCTCTGTGTCCTCACCTGTGAGGCGGGGAGCAGAATTGGAACCCGCTAGGAGGTGTGTGTGTGTGTGTGTGTGTGTGTGTGTATCTGTGTGTGTGAAGATGTTTTTACAATTTTTATTTACTTTCGTTTTATTTGAAAGGCAGAGAGAGAGAGACAGAGATTTTCCAGTGATTCATTCCCCAAGTGCCCACAACAGCTGGTGCTGGGCCAAGCAGAAGGAAGCCAGGCTCAGCATCTCCCACGTGGGTGGCATCTGCTGCTTCCCAGGATGTACGTGAGCAAGAATCTGGACCTAAGTGGAGCCAGGACCTGGACCCAGAACTCCAGTATGGGAAGCAGTCGTACCAAGGGTTGGCAAAAAACACACGAAGTCTTTTTTTTTTTTTCTTTCTGTGTGTTGGTTGGTTTTTAATGAGGGATTACCTTAAGCATTTAGTAAATTGTACTTTGGAATGTAGATCCTTCAAATTATGTCATGGTAATAAATACTGCAAGGTTTTCTTTTTTTATATATAATTTTTAAAAGATTTTTATTTATTTATTAGAGACAGTGAGAGGGAGAAACAGAGAGAAAGGCCTTTCTTCTGTTGGTTCACTCTGCAAATGGCCGCAAGGACCGGAGCTGCACTGATCTGAAGCCAGGAGCCAGGAGCTTCTTCTGGGTCTCCCACGTGGGTGCAGGGGCCCAAGGACTTGAACCATCTTCTGCTGCTTTCCCAGGCCACAGCAGAGAGCTGGATTGGAAGAGGAGCAGCCTGCGGTGGATTAACCCACATGGGATGCCGGCGCAGCAGGTGGTGGATTAACCCACTGCAACTAGGCGCCAATACTGCAAGGTTTTCATGCATCCTTCTCTGTAAAGAACAAATAAATCCTTATCTGGCCAGAAGAGCAAAGCCTAGAGGTTACGACCAAAGACCAGGGGGCTGTGTGCACAGGGCCTCTGCACTGCCTCGGAAGTAACTCTGAGGCTGGTGGGTAGAGACCTGGCTTGGGGGTGGGGGGGAGTTGGTGCAGAGGGGGAGGGCTGTTAATTGGGAGCATCCTGGTTTCTTGGGAAGTTGAGACAGGAAATGCAGGGGTACATCTGAAACCGAGAGCTCTCTAAGAGACCAGTAATACCATTGCAAAATACTTGGCCATTTTTTGTAAGTTTGGGAATTTTGCAATCATTTTCAACCTTCGGTACATATAATAAATGTCTTCTTAGGAGGATGCTGTGTGAGCTGTGTATAAATTAGAATGATGTTTAAGTGGGAGTTCATTCCTTAGCTTATTGGACAAAGCTCCTATGTGTGGTTTCAGAAAATACAAACTAAGAAGCCATGGCCCTAAGAACCTGGGTTTAGTGGGTGCCATGTGGGGGGACAGTTGCTGCTCCGGAGTTAGGAATTTTTATGTGTTTTCTCCCCCTGGTGGTAGGAAAACCCAACATCAAATTTGTTCAAGAAATTTCCTTTCTTTTTCTCAGCTGGCTACTACTCAGAGAGATAAGCTGTAACTTAGGACTCATTCCAGGCAACCAGTACAGCACACCAGTTCCCTTAACTCTCCCCATGCTGCATAGCTGAATGCACACCCAGATCTACCCTCCCTACTTGGGAGGGTGAAAAAGCTGATCCTCTTTCAGTCAAAAAAATCTTCACAAATGCTAACACGTGGTCTTCTGAGAAAGGGAGGTGGCCTGAGTGATCACGTAGGTACTTTATATAGTTTTTCCAAGGATTTTTCAATAGTTCATGCAATATTTGTCTACTTCATCTGGAATGCTGGAACTCTCTTTCCTACCGGTCTGCATTCCATACACCCCGGAGGCGTAACCCACTTCCTACTCTTGGACTGATTTTTCCACACCATGTTTCCTGATACATTCTTTCTCTGACCACTTGTGGTGCTTATCCAGTGCATCACTGTTCAGTCCCAGGTCACACTGATATTCTACACACACATAATCAATTACCTAACAAAACTGGATTTTTTCCCCCAGCATCTGTGCACTATTGGGCATATAGTAGATACTTTGATTGTCCTCATCAAAATACAGAGTGTTATTTTATTTATTTGAGGCAGAGATGCAGATCTATCCACTGATGCATTCCCCAATGGCCACAACAGCAAGGGCTGGGCCAGGCCAGGAGCCTGGAACTCAGTGTGGGTCTCCCACATGGGTGGCAGGGGCTCAAGTACTTGAACTGTCTTCCACTGCTTTCCCAGGTGTAGTACCAGGGAGCTGGGTCAGAAGCGGAGCAGCCAGAATTTCAGCCAGCACTCTGATATGGGATGCCAGCATCCCAGATGGCTGTTTAACCAGCTGTGGCACAATGCCAGCACCAAAATGGAGGGTTTTTTTTTTAAAGCATCATTTAAAAAAAAGTGTTTATTTATTTGAAAACAGAGTAACTGAAAGGGAGGGAAAAACAGAGAGAGATCTTCCATCTTCTATCTCCTCAAATGGTCACAATGGCCAAACTGAAGCCAGGAGCCAGGAGCTTCCTCTGGGTCTCCAATGTGGGTGCAGGAACCCACACTTGGGCCATCCTCTGTTGCTTTCCCAGAAGCATTATCAGGGAGCTGGATCTGAA
This sequence comes from Oryctolagus cuniculus, assembly GCF_051225735.1. Classification (NCBI taxonomy): domain Eukaryota; kingdom Metazoa; phylum Chordata; class Mammalia; order Lagomorpha; family Leporidae; genus Oryctolagus; species Oryctolagus cuniculus. Next base: position 32,958,865 of record NC_142867.1, read on the forward strand.
AGTGTAACAGCCAGGACTTGAACCGGCTCCCATAATGGGGTGCCAGCATCACAGTCAGCCTTACCCACCCAACCACAATGCTGGCCCCAACTTCATACTTTTTAAAAAAAATTTTATTTATTTACTTCAGAGGTAGCATACAGACAGAGAGGGAGAGACAGAGAGAAAGGTTTTCCATCTGCTGGTTCATTCCTCAAATGGCTGCCATAGCTAGAGCTGGGCTGATCTGAAGCCAGGAGCCAGGAGCTTCCTTCGGGTCTCCCATATGGGTGCAGGGGCCCAAGCACTTTCCCAGGTGCCTTAGCAGGAAGTTGGATCAGAAGAGGAGCAGCTGGGACTAGAACCAGTGCCTATATGGAATGCCGGTACTGCAGGCTTAGCCTACTATGCCACAGCGCTGGTCTCCAACTTCATACTTTTTAATTTTTAAAAATTCTAATGTTTAGAATAATCTGATAAAAATTTTCTAAATTTCTAAAAATAATCCTCTCATAACGTATATCACAGGCAAGTTATAAACGAAAGCAAATTTCTTTCATCCCTTCCTAATTTATCCAGCTGCATAGCCTTCTGTGTACCTTTCTTCCTTTGTCCTTGCCCCCTACCCCCTTCTGTACTATTTAACTATTGGCAGCAAGAACCCAGGTTGTATTTTTTGCACTTTTTTTTTCACTTATTGTGTGCTTTAAAATCACTCTTATTGATAATTTCTCAAACAAGTTTGTCAAGTCTTTATTATGGTTATGTTACCAGAGAATGGCAGGGTTCTTGTCTTCGAACAAGAAAGAATTCAGGCATGAGACAGAGAGTAGTGGAAAGTAAAATAGCAAGGTTTATTAGGGCAGGGACATCCATAAGAATGGATGGGCATCTCTCCAGACAGAACCTGAGAGAGAGTGCCCAGTTGCTGGACTGGGGGAAGAGTGAGGTTACATGGTTGAGTGGAGAATACACCTGACCAGGCCAGGTGGATGGCTCAGCAGAGAGGCAGAGGGCTGAGCTCGCAGTCCAGTTGAGGCGTGGGGGTGGGGTGGGGGGGTGTTAAGGAGATGGGTCTTTGTCTTCACACATCTCCTCCTGAAACAAAGGACTTTATGGATGTAAATATTAAGAAGCTCCTATCTGAGTTTTCCCCTGAAGGTATCAGATAGGAGGAAGCCTAGCTGGCACAGTCCTTGGTGTAGAGGAAGGATGAACAAGACCCCCTGGGGAATCAGGATCCGGAGCAGGGTATTTGAAATGCAGATACTGGGCTGCATCTGGAAGATTGTGGAAGATTGTCAGGCAGAAGGAGTGGGGACCCCCACCTGGCAGGTTATCAGGTAGAAGGGGGCAGGGCAGGATGCAAATACTGGGCTGCCCCTGAAACGTTTATCGGGATGACTCTGAGATGCAGATGCAAATGCTGGACATAGAGGTCTTCTCTTTAGGCCTTTGTCACAGACACATAAGCTCATATCTGACTTCTTACCTAACAGAGTATGGGAAAAACTTGTCTGATTTCCAACTGGTATAAACCAGTCAATAGGAAACAGAAAGTTTATGATTCACTAGTCAGTTGTGAGATAATCCTAAACCCACATAGAAAACCGCCCCACAACACTTCCAGCCTCTCTGGCAATATAAGATAGTGATGGGCAAGAAAATCTTTTGTAGTTTATTTTTAACTTTGTTATTTTTAAAAAGATTTATTTATTTATTTGAAAGGCAGAGTTACAGAGAGGCAGAGAGAGAGAGAGAGAGAGAGAGAGAGAGAGAGAGTCTTCCCTCTGCTGGTTCATTCCCCAAATGGCCACAAAGGGTGAGGCTGAGCCAATCCAAAGCCAGGAGCCAGGAGCTTCTTCTGGGTCTGCCACATGGGTACAGGCACACAAGGACTTGGGCCATCTTCCACTGCTTTCCTAGGCCATAGCAGAGGGCTGGATTGGAAGTGGGCAGCCAGGACTTGAATTGGCACCCATATGGGATGCCAGCTCTGCAGGCAGCGGCTTTACCTGCTATGCCACAGCGCCGGCCCCTTAACCAGGGTCTTAACCACTAAGCCAAATGCTTGCTCCAAGGCTGACTCCTCCAAATGATGATTTTCTTTTGTTTTGTTTTTTAAATTTTTAAGCTATTTATTCAGTGAGAGAAATGTGCAGGAAAGTGAGGGCTTTATTTAGGGAAGAAAGAGAGGTCTAGAAGCTAAGCTGGGTCCATACCAGGCAGAGAGCAGGAGTGAGGCATGTGGAACAAGCGTATGTTTATGAGCAGCAGCAAAGCAAAGACAGAGAGCAGGCCACAAGCCATGTGGAGCAAGCATGCAGGCCAGAAAGGAGAGAGCGGGCGGCTGAAAAGCCACACAATTATGGGGCAACAAGGGAAGGGCCCACCTTGTTCCATGCCTTTTATTTACTCCCAGAGTGGGAGTAGTTACACAGTCTGATTGGCAGGTGGGCATACAGGTGGGGCCATGGACATGAGATCACACAGGAGGTGTGGTCTTCCAGCTCACAAACCTAATCTATTTGATCCTATCTGCTTACCTGTATCATTCCCCCCTCAGAGCCTCCAGACCTTCATCTTAAGGGATGCTGAAGGGTGTAGTATCACCATATCTTCTATAGCTGCTTCCTGCTCACTAGGGGCATAGCACAGGCCCTGCCTGTACTGGGTCTGGAAGTCTCCGCCTATCTCATGTAATGAATTTGCTTTATGAGCTGGAGAATTTTTGGTCACCACCAATGGCTGTGTGCCCTGCATGGTCAGTTATTCTCAGAAGTTTTTGAGTTCTGAAACATACAAGATTGCTAATTAGCATAAGCAAAATTGGAACAAAATCAATTGCAAGTGCCCCTTAAGATGGAAAGAATATATCTTACAGACTCCCAGATAGTGGGTGGTGATAGGCTACCCTTTTGTAGATTATAAACTCATTTAGCTTGAGCAGAGAGAATCATAATAGATGAACCCATTTAGGAGTTTTTTGTCAATAACAGCTCCCAGAGATAATCAAAGAGGCAGGTACAGCATGCCTGCCTTAAGATGCAGCAGTCTTGATGTGACAAAAGCTAAAGCTTTAATTATCTTTTTGTTTTTGAAGAGGTACTTACGACCTTCAATTGGCTCACCAGAATAATCAGGCCTGTCTTTGGAGTTCACCTGTGAAGACTTAGGAGGTAGAAGGTTAACCCTAATTGTAGTGAGGTAGCTGGCTCAGTAGCACCTGATAAGGCCCCTGCCATTTAAGCTGCAGCTGATCTGAGGGGATCTTTCTATGAATGGCTTGCTGAGGAATTCCTAACGTTGGAGCTTCTGTTAAAAGCTCTTTAATTCTTTGGATCACTTTTTGTAGCTCCCCTGTCCAGCACAGGGTGTCTGGATCAGGGCCTTTTAAAGCTTCATATAAAGGCTTGGAATCCAAATCCTGGAATCCATATTCCATAGAATCCTGCCATCAGGGATTCCCAATGTAGGAGCTTCTGTTAAAAGCTCCTTAATTCTTTGGAACAACTTTTGTAGCTCCCCTGTCCAGCACAGTGTGTCTGTGTCAGGGCCTTTTAAAGCTTCATGCAAAATTTGGAATCCAAATCCTGGAATTCATGTTCCATAGAATCCTGTCATTCCCAGAAATATCCTTAGCTGCTTTTTAGTCTGTTGTGACCGTATGTGTAGAACAGCTTCCTTTCTGTTGACTGAAAGAGCATGCTTTCCTGGGGTTAGAACATATCCCAGGTAATCTACCTCTTGTTTAGAAACCCGAGCTTTGTTTGGGAAAGTCTGTATCCTCACTTTCCCAGATGATTGGTTACTATATATAAAAAAAAAGGCTTATAAATTGTTTTCTCTATTTAGGCTATTGCAAAGCCTTGAAAGCTTAAAGATTAAGTATCACACATTAAAAATACCTTTTCTGTCTCTTAAGAAAGATTTTTCTCAGATATTTTGCATATTTAGTATAGATTAATATCTATTCAAATGAGTGCATTTCAACAGGCTTAAATCCATGCTCAAAATTTAAAAGATAATTTAGATTTACATGACCTCATAATGGCCTTTTAGAGGTTCCCAAGGACCCTGGGCCTATGACAACTTTACGTATACTCTAAAAACGTATTCTAAAGAGGCTCCGTGGTGAAGACAACCACACTCCATATCAGAATGCTTGGGATGGAGGTCCACTTCTGCTTCTGATCCAGCTTCCTGCTAATGCACACCCTAGGAGGCAGCAGGTAATGACTCGAGTACTTTGGTCCCTGTCACCCACAAGGGAAACCTGAATGGAGTTCCTGGTTCCTGCCTTCAGTCTGGCTCAGCCCCAGCTGTTGCAGGCATTTAGGAAGTGAATCTGTTGATAGAAGATTCTCTCTTTCAAATTAAAGAAAAAAAATAATCAACTTTTCTTTAAAGATTTATCTATCCATTTGAAAGATAGAGTTACAGAGAGGCAGAGACAGAGAGAGTAGAGAGAGAAAGAGGCCTTCCATCGGCTGGTTCACTCCCCACATGGCAGAAACAGCCAGAGCTGCGCTGATCTGAAGCCAGGAGCCAGGAGCTTCTTCCAGGTCTCCCACATGGGTACAGGAGGACTTGGGCCATCCTCCAGTGCCTTCCCAGGCCACAGCAGAGAACTGGATCAGAAAAAGAGCAGCCAGGACTCAAACCAATGCCCATGTGGGATGCTGGCGTTGTAGATGGTGGCTTTATCGGCTATGTCACAGTGGCGGCCCCAGATTAACCTTTTTTTTTTTTAACAGGCAGAGTGGGCAGTGAGAGAGAGAGACAGAGAGAAAGGTCTTCCTTTTACCATTGGTTCACCCTCCAATGGCCGCCGCGCTGTGGCTGGCGCACTGCGCTGATCCGATGGCAGGAGCCAGGTGCTTCTCCTGGTCTCCCCTGGAGTGCAGGGCCCAAGTACTTGGGCCATCCTCCACTGCACTCCCGGGCCATAGCAGAGAGCTGGCCTGGAAGAGGGGCAACCGGGACAGAATCTGGCGCCCTGACCGGGACTAGAACCTGGTGTGCCGGCGCTGCTAGCTGGAGGATTAGCCTAGTGAGCTGCGGCGCCGGCTCCCAGATAAACTTTTAAAATCATGCAGATCCCTTTCTCCCACCCCATGCTCTGATTTACTGCTTCTTAGGAAGAGTCCCTGGGACTTCATCTTTTTTTCCTCCCCAGTATGACGAAAGACAGAAATCTTCATCGTTTTTAACAGGCACTCGTGATGACTACCATTTCAGAGAAGCATGTTTTGAGGAGGAGTCCTCTAGTACTACACAAAGTTCCCTTTTACCTGGAAGTATTTTTTCCATACAGTGTAGCTCCCTAGATGGGGGGAGGGATTTTCATCTTTTCTCTTCATTGCTCCTATTACTTAGTTTTGAAACTGGTTCATAGTCAGTTCTTAATTTTTGTGAATGCCTGAATCAAGTATTTATTTTAGATGCAGTAGGCCTTGATAAAAAGTATTTCAAGTATGTAATTTTAGCTATATGTAGTATATTTGATATAAAGATACTCTAAGTTTTCTTTACATCAAACCAGAAAATATTAAGGTAAATTTCTGTGTCCTTTGCTTAGATATTGAAATCAGAGATGACTGAAGAATAAATTAGTCTTAATAAGAAATTCCCCTTTATATGATTTCAAAAGAGCAGGACTTTTAAAGTTTCCTTATTAGAGGCTATGGGAATTATGGAAAAACTAGAATAAATCATGTTTACCATAAGTACTTTGTAGAAATGTTCCAGTTATCCCCATTTGTCCCCTTTTGTCTTTTAAGTAAATGACAAATCAACAATGACCCTTCTCATGGACTAATGAAATACATTAATGGGTCATTTTATTCTACTTTCCATATGTTTAATTAATTAATGACTAATACATTCCATGACAAATATTTAGAACATCATAATATCTGTAGTAAAGTCATGTGACAATTTTGGGCTGGTAAACTTAAGTAGAGATAAACTATGGCCATTGTTGTAATATTAAGATCTCTAGAGTTTGGGTTGATTAACCATTTTCTCTTTTATCAATGGAGTTGTTCTCCCCTACAAAATGGGTATAGCTTTTTCTTTGTCTTCCAAAATAATATGTACAGAATCTAAAAAAATGATTTTTTAAATTATAAAAATTTGTTATATTCATAAGTATTTGGTTTCTCTATTTAAAAAAAAAGAGAGTTTGAGTTAATATACTACCCAAGAGTCAACATCCAGTCCAGAATAGCCTTGGTTGATAGCCACCAAACACAGAGCTGAGGTCCTGGCTTCCAGAACAGGATAAGGAACATTTCTCTGTCTCTGTTGTTATTCCTGAGCCTTCATTCTCTGCTCTCTCTGCTTCTCCCTGCCTAGCAATGTGGAAGTGCCAGAGCTTAGTCCTTTGTCCTTTTTTCTATTATTTTCCCCCTCAGTAATCACATTTAGTCTTAAGTGCTTTGCTTTTTTAAAAAATAGATTTATTTTATTTATTTGAAAGGCATAGAGAGAGACACAGGCAGAGAGAGAAAGAGAGAGAGAGAATCTTCCATCCACTGGTTCGCTCCCCAAATGACTACCACAGCCAGGGCTGGGCCAGGCTAAAGCCAGGAGCCAGGAAGGAGCTTCCTCCAGGTCTCCCATGTGGGTGTAAGGACCCAAGGACTCGGGCCATTTTCCACTGCTTTCCCAGGTGTATTACCAGGGAGCTGAATCGGAAGTGGAGGAGCCTCAAACTGGCACCCATATGGGATGTCAGCCTTGAAGGCGGCAGCTTAAATTGCTAAACCACAACACCAGCTGTCAGTGTCATGGTTTTAAAAACTATTTGAGGACTCCCAGATTATATTTCTACTCTAAACTTTTCTTTATTTTCAACCTCATTTATCCTGCTGCTTACTCTGCATTTCTACTTGGATGTCCTGTGGGCATCCCAAACGTAACATGTCTAAAACTGTACTCCTGATCTTCCTACTCAAGATCTGATCAGCATTTTCTGGAACTCAATTAATGGCAAAATCAACTCGAGCAGCTTAGGCCCTAAGTTTTGGAGTCATCCTTGACTGCAAATCTTTTCACTGTGTTTTCAAATTATGCCAGAACCTGACCATGTCTCATTACTTCCATTCCTAGTATCCTGACCTGAATCCCTATTGTCTCTATCTGGATTTCTGCACCAGCTTCCTAACTGGTCTCCTTGTTTCATTCTTTGCCTTCACCCTTTTCAGTCTTCAAACAAAGTAGCAACATCAGTCTTTGAAGTGGAAATCATATATGGCACTCCTTGATTCAAAACTTGGCAATGGTTTCCTACCACTCCACCCTTTCACCGTTCTCTTCCAACCACACTAGCTTCCTCGCCGGTCATTAACGTGCCAGGCACATTCCTGTCCAAGTCTCTGTAGAGCTGCTTTACCTGAAATGCTCTTCTCTAAACACAGAGTTAGCTTTCTCATTTTCTTCAAATCCTGATCATATCGCCTTTTCAGTGAGGGCATCCTTAGTCATCCTATTTAAATACGGCAACTGTAACCCCCAGCTTTCACTGCTACCTGGTAGCACTCTGGGTCTTCCTTATAATAGTCTTTTTCTCTTTTCCAAATTTGATATCCCTACCTTTTTTTAAAAAGATTTATTTATTTGAAAGAAAGAGTTACAGAGTAAGAGGAGAGAGAGGAGAGAGAGAATATGAATCTTCCATCTGCTGGTTCACTCCTCAAATGACTACAAAAGCCAGAGCAGGGAGGATCTGAAGCCAGGAGCCAGGAGCTTCTTCTGGGTCTTCCACGTGGGTCCTGGAGCCCAAGGATTTGGGCCATCTTCCACTGTTTTCCCAGGTGCATCTGCAGGGAGCTGGATTGGAACTAGAGCAGCCAGAGCTCGAAACAGCAACCATATGGGATGCTGGAGCTGCAGATGATGGCTTTACCTGTTGAGCCACAGCGCTGGCCCCCATATCTCTTTCATTTTTTTTTAAAGGAATATGTGGTCTATATGGTAATGAGAAGGGTTTAACATTATTTACCCCAGTGTGGATAAAGCTGTTCTCTACCTCCTAATTTGAAAGTTGTATATTGAAATAGCTTGCTTTTGTATTATACATTTTTTTTCATTTTCAATTATCTTTATATACAGAAGATTGATTTAGTATATATTAAGTAAAGATTTCATCAGTTTGCATCCACACAGAACATAAAGTGTAAAATACTGTTTGAGGGTCGGCGCCGTAGCTCACTAGGCTAATCCTCCACCTTGCGGCGCCGGCACCCCGGGTTCTAGTCCCTGTCGGGGCGCCGGATTCTGTCCCGGTTGCCCCTCTTCCAGGCCAGCTCTCTGCTGTGACCAGGGAGTGCAGTGGAGGATGGCCCAAGTGCTTGGGCCCTGCACCCCATGAGAGACCAGGATAAGTACCTGGCTCCTGCCTTCGGATCAGCGCGATGCACCGGCTGCAGTGCACCAGCCGCGGCAGCCATTGGAGGGTGAACCAACAGCAAAGGTAAGACCTTTCTCTGTCTCTCTCTCACTGTCCACTCTGCCTGTCAAAAAAAAATAAAAAGAAAAACTACTGTTTGAGTACTAGTTATAGCATTAATTCACATTGGACAACACATTAAGGACAGAGATCCCACATGAGAAGTAAGTACACAGTGACTCCTGTTGTTGACTTGACAATTTGACACTCTTGTTTATGGCGTCAGTAATCTCCCTAGGCTCTAGTCATGAGTTGCCAAGCCTATGGAAGCCTTTTGAGTTCGCCGACTTCAATCTTATTCAGACAAGGTCATAGTCAAAGTGGAAATTCTCTCCTCCCTTCAGCAAAAGGTACCTCCTTCTTTGATGGCCCCGTGCTTTCTACTGGGATTTCACTCAGAGATCTTTCATTTAGGTGTTTTTTTGTTTGTTTGTTTTTGTTTTTGTTTTTGCCAGAGTGTCTTGGCTTTCCATGCCTAAAATACTCTCTTGGGCTCTTCAGCCAGATCCCAATGCCTTAAGGGCTGAGGCCAGAGTGCTGTTTAGGACATCTGCCATTCTATGAGTCTGCTGTGTATCCCGCTTCCCTTGTTGGATCGTTCTCTCCCTTTTTGATTCTATCAGTTAGTATTAGCAGACACTAGTCTTGTTTGTGTGATCCCTTTGACTCTTAGACCTATCAGTGTGATCAATTGTGAACTGAAATTGAGTCACTGCCACCCATTTAGGAGACCTGGATAGAGTTCTTGGCTCCTGGATTCAGCCTGGCCCAGCCATAGCTGTTGCAGACATTTGCGGAGTGAACCAGCAAATAGATGATGTCTCTCTCTCTCTCTCTCTCTCTCTCTCTCATTCTGGCTTTCAGATAAAATAAAATCAAACAAACAAACCATCTACTGTCTTCCTGCTCCTCCCCCAGCATAATCCTCCTACGGTCAAGATCCATTGACATAAACCTAACCTAGAACAGCATCCGGCATATGGTAGGAACTCAGTGAGTCTTTCATGAATGAAGGCTGAAAAGCAGTTTCCTCTTTGCTACCAGCTTATTTTATTTGCACTGCAAAAGAGTCTCAGGTTCCATTTACTTCTTTTTTTATTACTCCTAAAAGAGGTCTATTCAAGTCTAATTATGCTTAAAAATAGGGAAAACATATCTTCTTTGTGTCTCCACATAATACGTTGTTATGAACTACCTTCTCTCAAATATTTAATAGGAGAATTCATTGGTATAAATTTATATGACTTTACCTGCTGGTCATAGAACTTACACCAATGAGTCTTCCTGCTCATTATGCTTAATGAAACCTCTATACCAGAATACATTAGTCCATTTCTCATTGTTATAATGAAATACTTGAGGCTGGGTAATTTTATAAGAAAAGGATTATTTTGGTTCATGGTTCTGGAGCCCCAAGGCAGCACAGGTTATCACATGGCAAAAGACAGGGAGTGTGTGTCTCTTCTGGTCTCTCACAAAGCCAACAGTATCCAGCCATGGAAGCTCCACCCTCATTTTCTTAGCTTATTCTTTTTTTTTTTTTTTTTTTTTTTTTTTTATTTTTGACAGGCAGAGTGGACAGTGAGAGAGAGAGACAGAGAGAGAAAGGTCTTCCTTTGCCGTTGGTTCACCCTCCAATGGCCGCCGCTGCAGCCGGCGCACCGCGCTGATCCGATGGCAGGAGCCAGGATCCAGGTGCTTTTTCCTGGTCTCCCATGGGGTGCAGGGCCCAAGCACCTGGGCCATCCTCCACTGCACTCCCTGGCCATAGCAGAGAGCTGGCCTGGAAGAGGGGCAACCGGGACAGAATCCGGCGCCCCGACCGGGACTAGAACCCGGTGTGCCGGCGCCGCAAGGTGGAGGATTATCTTAGCTTATTCTGATTACTTCCCAAAGGCCTCATCTCTCTCTCTCTCTCTCTCTCTCTCTCTTTTTTTTTTTTTTAAGATTTTATTTATTTATTTGAAGGTCAGAATCACACACAGAGAGGAGAGGCAGAGAGAAAGAGAAGGCTTCCATCTGCTGATTCACTCCCCAGATGGCCGCAATGACCAGAGCTGTGCCAATCTAAAGCCAGGAACCAGGAACCAGGAGCCATGAGCTTCTTTTGGGTCTCCCATGCGGGTGCAGGGACCCAAGGACTTGAGCCATCTTCTACTGTTTTCCCAGGCCATATCAGAGCTGGATCAGAAGTGGAGCAGCTGAGTCTTGCACCGGTTCCCATATGGGATGCCAGCACTTTAGGCAGCGGCCTTACCCGCTTCGTCACAGCACTGACTCCATGGCCTCATCTCTAAACACCAGTCGGGGCTGGCATTGTGGCATAGCGGGTAAAGTCACCACCTGTGATGCTAGCATCCCATATAGGCCTGGTTCAAGTCTCAGCTGCCCCGCCTCCCAAACAACTCCCTGCTAATGACCTGGAAAGCAGCAGAGGGTGGCCCAAGTGCTTGGGCCCCTCCACTCATATGGGAGACCCAGAAGAAGCTCCGAACTTTGGACTGACCCAGCCTCAGCCATTTAAGGAGTGAACCAGCAGATGGAAGATCTCTCTCTGTCTCTGTAACCTTGTCTTTCAAATAAAATAAACAAATATTTTTAAAAAATCATAGTTGGATTATGTTTCTACCCTCTTAATGCCTCACAGTGGGGATTACATTTCAACACAGGAATCCTTGGGGGACATACTGACACCATATTCAAACCATAGTACACAGTTTTCCAACTTTTTGTTTGGTTCCACTTCTACTCCAAATATGAGGGTACTTCTTCAAAAGTTTTATAAAAATGTGTATTATGAAAAAATTATGCGGCCGGCGCCGCGGCTCACTGGGCTAATCCTCCGCCTAGCGGCGCCGGCACACCGGGTTCTAGTCCCGGTCGGGGCGCCGGATTCTGTCCCGGTTGCCCCTCTTCCAGGCCAGCTCTCTGCTGTGGCCAGGGAGTGCAGTGGAGGATGGCCCAAGTGCTTGGGCCCTGCACCCCATGGGAGACCAGGAAAAGCACCTGGCTCCTGGCTCCTGCCATCGGATCAGCGCGGTGCGCCGGCCGCAGCGCGCCGGCCACGGCGGCCATTGGAGGGTGAACCAACGGCAAAGGAAGACCTTTCTCTCTGTCTCTCTCTCTCACTGTCCACTCTGCCTGTCAAAAAATAAAAAAAATAAAAAAAATTATGCATGGATTTCAAATTTTTTGTACAAAAATAAACTAATCTTTTAATTAAAAAATTTTATTTATTTGAAATACAGAGCTACAGAGAAAGGGAGAGACAGACAGAAACCCTCCATCTGATGATTCACTCCCCAAATGGCTGAGGCTGGGCCAGGCCAAAGCCAGAAGCTTGGAACTCCATCTGGGTCTCATGTGGTGCAGGGGCCCAAGTACTTAGGCCATCTTGTGCTGCTTTTCCAGGTGCGTTAGCAAGGCACTGGATCAGAAGTGGAACAGCCGGAACTCAATTCACTACCCATATGAGATGCCAGTGTTGCAGGTGGCAGCTTAACCCACTGCACAACACTGGCCCCTAATTTTTCAATGTTTGTTTATTTTTATCTACTTGAAAGGCAGAAAGTGGGGGGGAGGGAGAGAGAGAAAATATTAATCTTTCATTCACTGGTACACTTCTTAAATGGCCACAGCAGCCAGGGCTGAGCCAGGCTGAAGCCAGAAACGCACAACTCCATCTAGGTCTCCCATGTGGGTGGCGGGGCCCCAAGCACTCGAACCATCACCGTGGACCCCCAGATGCCTCAGAAGGAAGCTGATTCAGGAGGGGAGAAGCTGTGCCGTGGACTCGCTCCCTGACACAAGATCCAGGCATCCCATTCAGTGGCCTGATTCTGTGCCACAACACCCATCCTGCTATGAATTTTCTGAAGTACAGGACGTCTTCCTTGTAGAGCTGTGTTAAACTTGAGAATTAAAAGAAGAGGAAGTGGAGGAATTCTCAGCTGACAGAAGAAGATGCTCAGTGAGAGTGTGAATGCATTCTCAACAGTTACAACTTCTGTGTGGCTGCAGAGTAGGGTCCCCAGTGCAGGGATGGAGAGCTGATGGGAGGATGGGTAAGAAACATACGCTGGGCCACATGATGAGTGGTCTTCGGTAATCAAAGAAGCCAAATTCTGATGAAAGTGTGCAGATTAGATTGGGAGGTCAGTCTACAAAGAGATCAGTGAAGAAAAAAGAAACAGATGAGGAGGACTCAAGTCTAAACCAGTACTGTTAGTCTCTACTGAAAGAAAATGAGGGGGCTGGCGCTGTGGCATAACTGGTAAAGCAATGTCAACATCCCATATGGGTGCTGGTTTGAGACCCGGCTGCACTACTTCCAATCCAGCTCTCTGCTGTGGCCTGGGAAAGCAGCAGAAGATGGTTCAAGTCCTTGGGCCCCTGCACCCACGTGGGAGACCCAGAAGCAGCTCCTGGCTCCTGATCAGCACAGCTCTGGCCGTTGTGGCCATTTGGGGAGTGAACCAGCTGATGGAAGACCTCTCTCTCTGTCTCTGCTTCTCTGTAACTCTGCCTTTCAAATAAGCAAATTTTTTAAAAAAAGAAAATTAGAGGGCAAAACAAAGGGAAAGTTAAAAGATTCCTTCCATCATTCTTTCTACATACTTTTCTTCATCACCTAATTGATGTGCATTGTGCTTGGGGAATGTATAGAGCTAGGAAAATGATTAGATGTGATTGGTCAGAGAAGGAAAGCAAAGAGTCAAAGATGATTCCTAGTATTTCTAGTTCAGGCAACTGTGGATTGTGAAGGTAACCACAATTTTAAAGTGAGTGTCAAGGGGCTGAAATTGTAGTGTAGCAGCTAAAGCTACCACCTGCCATGCCCTATACCATATGGGTGCCAGTTCATGTCCCGGCTGCTCCACTTCCATCCAGCTCCCTGCTAATGCACATGGGAAAAGCAGTGGAAAATGGTCCAGGTGTTTTGGCCCCTGTACCCATGTGGGAGACCCAGATAAAGCTCCTGGCTTGGGCCGGGACCATCCTGGTCATTGCAGCCATCTAGGGTGTCAATCAGTGGACGGATGGTCTGTCTCCCCCCTCTCTGTAACTCTGCTTTACAAACAAGTCAATGTCAAAAAAATTAGAAAGGTACACCAGCATTGTGGCATAGCAGCTAAAACCACTGCCTATAACCTTGACATCCCATATGGGTGCAGGATCATATCTTGGCTGCCCTACTTCGTATCCAGCACCTTCCTAATGGCTTGGGAAAAGCAGCAGATGGCCCAACTGCATGGGCCCCTGCCACCTACGTGGGAGACCTGGATAAAGCTCCTGGTTTCAGCCAGGCCCAGACCTGGTCATTGTAGCCATCTGGGCAGTGAACCAGTGGATGGAAGCTTGCTCTCCCTCTTGCTCTGTTACTCTTTCAAATAAATAAGTAAATCCTTAAAAAAAAAAAAAAAGAATCTTCAAATAATTCAACTTATACATCAATGTGCACAAGTATTAAACTCAATAACTTTTAAATGTGATAGTCATGGTCATTAACTCAGGGAGGTAGGGGCACAATACAAAGACTTCAGTTTTTTACTTTGAGAGGCAGAAAAGTGTTAGAGAGACAGAGAACACTCTTTCTTCTACTGGTTCACTTCTCAAATGCCTGAGGAAAGCCAGGAGCTTGGAACTCAATTCAGGTCTCCCACATGGAAGGCAGGGACCCAATTACTTGAGCCATCACCTGCTGTCTCCCAGGTCTGCCGTTAGCAGGAAACTTGCATGAGTAGAGCAGGGACTTGAACCCACACACTCCAGTATGGGATGCGGGAATCCCAAGTGGATTCCTAACTGCTGTGCCACATGCTTTCCTTTAGCTTACTGTCCTCAAGGTTCATCCATGCTGTGGCATTTGACAGCATTTTATTCTTAAAGGCTGAAAAATAGATATAAAATATTTTCTATCTATAACTCTGTCAGTGGGAATTTAGGCTGCTTGTACTTTTTGGCTATAGATGTGCATATCTTTGAGATCTGCATTCCTATCTTTGGAATATATGTACCCCAAAGTGAGATTACTGGGCCATAATTCTATGCTGTTTTAGGAACTTTCATAGTTTCCCACAGTAGCCATGACATTTTCCATTCCCACCAGCGATGCAGAAAAGTTCTGGTTTCTCCCTGTCTTGGCCAATGCTTGTTCTTTTTTTCTTTTATCGTAGTGGCCATCCTAATGGGTGTGAGGTGGCATGTCATGGTTGTTTGGATTTACATTTCTTTAATGATTGGTGATGTTAAGTATCTTTTTGGATGCTTGCTGGCGATTTATATATATATATATATATATATATATATATATTATTTGAAAATCAGACAAGAGGCAAAGAGAGAGAGGTCTTCCATCCGCTGGTTCACTCCCCAGGTGACTGCAATGGCTGGAGCTGTGCCGATCTGCAGCCGAGAGCCAGGAGCTTCCTCTGGGTCTTCCCATGTGGGTGCAGGGACCCAAGGACTTGGGCCATCTTATACTGCTTTCTGAGGCCATAGCAGAGAGCTGGATTGAAAGTGGAACAGTTGGGATGCAAACTGGTGCCCATATGGGATGCTGGCACTGTAGACTGGGCAGCTTTACCCACTACGCCACAGCACCAGCCCCTCTATATCTTCTTTTATTCAGGTCCTTTATTTTTATTGTTGCTGAGGTGTATTTCTTAATATATTTTAGATATTAACTCCTTATCAGATTTATGGCATTTTCTCTTATTCTATAGGTTGCCTTTTACTTTTTAAATACTGATTTATTCATTTGAAAGGCAGATTTACAGAGAGAGGGAGAGGGCGAGGGAGATCTTCCATCCACTGGCTAACTCCCCAAATGGGTGCAATGGCCAGGGCTGGGCCGGGCTAAAACTGAGAGCTGGGAACTCAACCCAGTCTCACACATGATGGCAAAAACTTGATTATCAGAGCCATAACCACTGCCTCCCAAGGTTTACATTAGCAGGAAGCTGGAATCAGAGTTGGAATGAGCAGTACCTCCAGCTCCTTGACATCATATACTAGAGATTTCTAGAGTCCACTGGGCAGCGTGTACTTTGTTTTCTTTTTGCTCTCATAATCAGTGCTGGGCACCGAGATCTGGCCCTTGAAATTCTCCATGGCGTCTTGGATTTCCACCGGTTACACTTAATCTTTTTTTTTTTTTTTTTGACAGGCAGAGTGGACAGTGAGAGAGAGAGAGAGAGACAGAGAGAAAGGTCTTCCTTTGCCATTGGTTCACCCTCCAATGGCCACCGCAGCCGGTGCACCGCGCTGATCCGATGGCAGGAGCCAGGTACTTATCCTGGTCTCCCATGGGGTGCAGGGCCCAAGCAGAGAGCTGGCCTGGAAGAGGGGCAACCGGGACAGAATCCGGTGCCCCGACCCAGACTAGAACCCGGTGTGCCAGCGCCACAAGGCGGAGGATTAGCCTAGTGAGCCGCGGGCTGGCCTACACTTAATCTTGACACACAGATCTGACTGGTACTGGATGAACTTCGTGGCCCTCTTTTTGATGATCCTGGGCTTCCCAAGGGACCTGAGGGTGACCACGGCGCCGAGCAGATGTTTGCCACCTCCACAGGCAGCACTGAGGGAGACAATGCAGGCATCTTAACCCCTAAGCTGCACCCCTGCCTCGTATGGGATAAGCACAGCAACACATATGAAATGGAAAAACGGAAGGAAAGAGAGGAGCAGGAAAAGTATCCTTTGAAGAAATAATGGAGGGAAACTTCCTAAAGTTACTGAAAAACAATAGTAACCTACATGTCTAGAAAAGTCAGTGAACTCCAAGTGGGATAAACAAAGGGATGCACAGATAGACGTATCAGGGTAAAGGCGCTCCAAGTCCAACGCAAGCAGTTCTTAAAAGCAGCATGAGAAAATGACTTGTCCAGTAAGAGGAACAGTTGGATTTTCAGCAGAAAAATCAAGGCCAGAAAGCAGTGGGACATTGTATTCAAAATACTCAAGTACCTTGCCAACTGAGAGTCCTATATCCAGAAAAGCCACCCTTGAAAAATGAAGGTGAAGTGCACTTTGTCACATAAACAAAAAATAATAAAGAAAGTTCTTCAGGCTGAAAGCAAGTGACACCAGATGATAATTCAGTTTCACACCAAGAAGTACATAAGGCAATTATGTACTTTTGAAAGACAGTATGAGTACTTTATCTTTTTTGTTAATGACTTTAAAAGCATTTGTGTAAGATAATATGTATATAATGTATTCCTGGGCCTGCAACATACAGAAATGTAGGTGAAATTTGTTACAAACAACACAGAGGAGGTATTTGGAAGCCACACTGTTGGGCTCAGAAAATAGCTACAAATGATAATGTAATAATTATAACAAGTGTTGTTGGCTTTGTTACATAGAGATGTAATATGTATAGCAAGAATATCACAAACAGGGAAGGTGATTGGAGCTATATAAGGGTAACATTTCTGTGTATTACCAGAATTAAGTTCATTTAAATCTGAAGCTGCTTCTACTAAGATGTGTATGGTAAACTCTAGAGCAGTTGCTAAAAGAAGCAAACAAAAAACTTAAGTAAAAAAATAATGAAAGGCCGGCCCCGCGGCTCAACAGGCTAATCCTCTGCTTAGTCCCGGTCGGGGCGCTGGATTCTGTCCCAGTTGCCCCTCTTCCAGGCCAGCTCTCTGCTGTGGCCCGGGAGTGCAGTGGAGGATGGCCCAAGTGCTTGGGCCCTGCACCCCATGGGAGATCAGGATAAGTACCTGGCTCCTGCCTTTGGATCAGCGCGGTGTGCCCGCCGTAGCACGCTGGCCACAGTGGCCATTGGAGGGGTGAACCAACGGCAAAGGAAGACCTTTCTCTCTGTCTCTCTCTCTCTCACTGTCCACTCTGCCTGTCAAAAATAAATAAATAAATAAAAATGAAAGAAATTTGAATGGAATGCAGACCTAACTTGAACATTACACATTATATATGTGT